>NW_024527710.1:11341115-11840361 GCF_017590135.1 Pyrgilauda ruficollis
GCTCCTTTCCCCCCCCCCCCCCAATTTATTTATTTCAGGGACCAAACGCGGCTCTTTGGTTTGTTTGTTGGCAGGGACCCTGATCGAAAGAATCGAGGCCTTTCTGACCGGGCAGCCAGCTGAAGGAGAAGGAGAAAAAGGAAAAAAAAAAAAAAAAAAAGCTGAGCCGTACGAGGCAGGGAGCGGGGACGGAGCCGGTCCCCGGGCAGCGGGGCTTTGTGCGGGGCCCTCCGGGGCTCAGGCAGGAGCAGGAGCCGGGCGGTGTGCGCCGGGGAGCAGGGGGGATCGGCTTTTCTTTTCTCTTCCCCCACCCATCCCTTTTTTTATCCCCCCTCGGCTGCCCCTGTCTGTGCCACCTCGAACCTCCGCGCAGTTTGTTGATGTTGTTCCTGAACGTGCCGCCTCCCCGCAGCGAGCGGTCTCACATCTCGCCTTCACACACATTTGCTTTTGAAAAGCGATCTTCGTGTCCGGCACTTGGTTGTCTCCCTTTCATGTCCAGCTCCTACAAAAGGGGCTACAAGACTCGACATGGGAGAAAAGAGGAGGCCAATGAATCTATTTTCCAGATTGCCAAGCACATGGTTGGAAATTGAAGGGGCTTTTGTAGCATTTCCCCTTCCTCCCTCCCTCCACTCTCCTTTTCTTTTGCTTGTGTGCAAATTGTTCAATTGCTCTGGCAGGGGTGTTCCTGACAAGCTCATTACTAGAAGGTGCCAGACCCCTCCTCTCCCTCTCCCCCGAAGTCTTTGATGAAGTTAAAATGCGCTGATAGCTGCTCTCGGGGCTATCTTTGTTCAGCCTCTTTTAATAACCGAGCCTGCTTTGAGGAGACGGGATCCGAGGGAAGAAAGCGATGTGCAGCGAGGCTGGGTGGTGGTTGTGTGCCTGGCAGAAGGGGGGCTGGTTATTTTAATATAAAGTAGTGTTTTTTAATAATTTTTGGCTTGTTTGTTTATGAAGCGCAGGAGGAAAAGGAGCCAAGGGTGCCAGGAGCGGATAAGAAATGGCAGTGGATGCCCGCAGGGATGAAGGAGGCGTGTGGCCCCTGCAGTCCCGCCTGTGCAATGGGTTCTCCAAGTTGGTGGTCTCGGGGCTTGAAGGGATGGAGGGGGGTCCTCTGCAGGGAAGCGGTGTTTCCCTGGAGAGCCCCCTGCCCCCACATGCTCAGGAGAGGGGGATCGGGGGGGTCTCTGGGACTGGGACACCTTTCCCCGGCTCCGTTCGTCTCCTTTTGCCTTGCGGAGTCGTTGTGGGTTTTTAAGCCGCGGTCGCCGGACAGGATTGAAGCTGAGCTGACTTGGGAGCGAGGGATTCCCCCCTTAACGTGGTACCCACAGGAGGGGTCGGGCTCGGACCTGCGGGGGCTGCGACTGCAAGCGCCGTCAAGGTTTTATTTTGGGGGGAAGAACCCCAAGCGTCTCTAACAGTAGAATTTTCCCCATTCCCTGAATTTCCCTGAAGCACCGCAGCTCGTTCCGTGCCCCGATCAGTCTCACGCCGCCTGCAAGTGCCTGCGTGCCTCGGGGAGGGATCCGGCTCTGCCCGGCCGCAGGACTGGGGGGCGGCGGGGAAGGACCCGGGGGTCTCCCCTGGGTCCGGAATGCCCTGGCCGGGCTCGGTTCGGGGGTTTCACGAGAAATTTTGCCTCGGCTAGGCGGGACGGATAATGGCCCCTAATTACGGGGCTGGCTGGCTCCGCGGCCCCGATCTTCACGGGACGTTATTTTTAAGCGTTCAGCGAGGATCATTTTTCACGCCTCGCTGCCTAAAGGAGGGTTTTATTTATTTATTGGAGGGGAGGCGAGGAGGACACCAGCAATAACCGAGCACTGAAAGGAAAATAATTAGCTGTTGCAGTCGCTGCTTGGGAGTCCCTGGCCAAAAACGCGACTTAGCATTTCCCTTTTCCTCCCCTCCCGTGAGTAGGCTCCGTAGCCCAGGTTCTCGGGGCTGCTTTCGGGAGTTGGTTTTGTCAGTGCTAAACCCCGGGCAAAGCCCTCCAGGAGCCCGATCCTTTTCTGCACGTTTGGTGGGTTTTTTTTCCCCCTTCTCCCTTTCGGATCGGCGGCTGTTTCCGAGTAGGACCGGGGAGGGTGCAGATTTTCCTGCCTTGCTTTTTGGCTTTGGTAACGCATTCATGGAGATTTTTTTTTTCCCCCTAATTTGCCTCCACTCCTCTTCTTTCTGTATGTCAGATGAAAGGCTTGTAGCAAAACCGCGACGCTCTCTGCGCAGTTACTCCGCTGCGGATTTCCGTGTGTGCGCAGCCCGGGAGAGGCGGAAAACGGGGGATTCTCCTCGGGTTTGTCGGGGCGGGATAAAACGATCCTGCCCCGGAATATCCCCGTCGGGACCACAGCGGGAGGGCTGTGTGTGTGTAATTTCTTTCTCTGCTTTCGCTTAACTAAGCCCGTGTTAAGTGGTGCGGATCCCGAGGAGGGAAGCGAGTGGCCCTTCCCTCGCTCGGTGCGGGCTGTGGGTGCGGGACCCCGGCCCGCTCGGCCCTCACCCCCTGCCTCTTCCCCTGGCACCTTCTGCTTTCCATTACTGCTGATTTGGAGAATTAGGAAAGGTCAAGATCTTACTCCTTTCTCCGGTAGTTTTTTTGTTTTCCCTTTCCAGTTTCTCGCAGCCCCGAACAAAAATAAATCATCCTGGATTATAAAATCCACCTTAAGACATCAAGAACATATTTTCCAATAGTTTGATCCTTCCTCCAGGACTGCCCTGGCCTTTCCTTGTGACTGCGCAGAAACTCCCGTTTTCACGGTGAATTTAGAATTTAATAATAACGTCCAATCTCCCTGTGCCCCAGTGCCCGACCTGAAAACATTGCCCTCCAGCATCTTCTTTCCCTCCCCATCTCTCTTTCGTTTCATTCCTTCCCCGAGCAGAACGCAGAGAAACGAGATGGTTAAAAAAAAAAAAAAAAAAAAAAAAGACGAAAAAAAATTTCCCGTTTTCCGATTTGGAGAGGGCAGGAAGAGCTGTTGGCTCAGCCGCGGGAAAACTGCTTTGAAAATTAATTTGGTGCTTTTGAAATCTCCTGGAGATGTTCGCGGTAGGTCAGGGACCTGTGCTCGCCCCTGTGTCCGTCTGTCAGGCGAGGAGAGGGGCAGGGGCTCCGCGCTCTGCCCTCACCTCCCGGACCACGGCTCGTCCGACCTTCTTCCTCTTGGTCGCCTTTTATTTCTCATCCGCTCTTTTTTTTTACTTTTAATTTCTCCTTTGTAATTTCCCATCTTCTTTCTTTCTTCCCTTCTTTCTATAATTATTTTCCTCTTTCTCTCGTTATCTTTCTTTCTTTCGCCTTTTCCTTCTTCCACTCGTCTAATTCTTTCTTTCTTTCTTTCTTTCTTTCTTTCTTTCTTTCTTTCTTTCTTTCTTTCTTTCTTCTTCCTTTCTTCCTTTCTTTCCTTCCTTTCTTCCTTTCTCTTTCTTTCCTTGTCTATTTCTCTCTTTCCTTTTTCTCATTTTCTGTTTCTCCACCCTGTTAAATTTCTTTGTGTTTTGGTTTTTCTCTCTTTCCCCTTCTTCAACCATTTTATTTTGGTTTGTTTTTCTCTCTTTCTCTCTTATTTTTCGTCTTTCTCCCTTTTCATTTTTTCTTCTCCTCTCTCTTTTGCTGTTACCCTGTCTAGCGATTTTCCTTTTTATTTTTCTATTTCTTTTGCTTCCACTCTCTTTCGTCTTCTTTTCATCTTTCTCCCTTTCTCTTTTCGTCCCTTTCCTCTCGCTATCTGCTTCTTCTGCTTCATCCACTTCTTCTGGGGTTCGTTGAGGGCCGCTTTCCCACTGTGTCCAGATTTCCAGCTGTGTCCACCCCCAGGAATCTCTCTTGGCCGCAGCGAGGGGAGTCTCCCCTCCTTTGAACCAGGAGCGATTCCGGGGGCGCCCCTCCGGGCTCAGCGCTTCTCCTGCCCGTGCCCGGTGCGCTGCGGAGCAGCTCAGGGCGAGTTTTTGGAGTGGGGGACCGTGGAGCCCACGCCCCACACCCCTCACGGGCCCGCCGGTGAAAGGTGCATTCACCGGGGCATTCATCGGTGCATTCACCGGGGCATTCACCGGGGAGGTCGCCCCGGGACGCGCCGGCCCATGCGGGGTTGCAGGGCTCAGCGTGTGCCGGTGCCGCTCCCCCCTGGATCGGGGGTCCTGTGAGGGACCGATTCGCACTTTATTAATTTCTTAAATGAGATGTACATTGGCACCGCAAGCGGCAACAGGTGACGCTGAGATCCAGGACGGGACAAAACCTGCTCGCGGCAGGGTTTTGTCCGCGCTTTTCCGATCCTTCCTCATCATTCGGATGCTAATGAATCATGTGGGAACAATACCGGGATGCGCCTGCCCGTGGCCCGGGAAGGGCTCAGCCCCGCGGGGCAGCCGGTACCGAGCAGCCTGGAGCCCGGCGGCCTTTCCCGGCCGCGGGCAGGCGGGATTCCTGCTTCCCAAGCGCCCTGGCTGCCAGCATCCCGTCCCCTGGAATCCGGTGAATTAGGTCCATGGGTATGGCGTTACCACACTCATCCTCTCTGCCATTGCAGCACGAAACCTGCAAGGGACACAATCTCCCCGATGAGAGGTCGGCAGGGAGACCCAAGGGGTGTAATGAGTTTGTCCGTCAGTTTCTCCATGGGAGACCTCGTGTCGATGCCTTGGGATCTGTCTAATGACCGGTTTAGTGGTGTTTCTCCCACCCTCGATCCTTTCTGGTTACAGAGGCTCGGACTCCATGGCGCAGGGTGGCAGAGAAGCGCTTTTCGGGGGCGTCTTTATCCGTTTCACTCACATTTCGTTTTCTCTGCTTTAGCTCGACTTTTAAGTGAAATTAGATTCCTCTTTCGTCAGTACCGCGGGTTTGAAACGGCTTGAAACAACACCGGCGATTCCTTTCACTCTCACAAAAATTCCCAGATACTTCACTTTTCCCCGCCGACGGAGGCGAGCGGAGAGCACTCGGCAAGCCCGTGGATGAGCCCCCGCTCACCCCCGGCCCTCGCAAATCACTCTTCAGCAGTGAGAGCCTTCTGCGGGGCACACGATCGCCTTTCATTCCAGCTGCACTCCCTGCAAAGTCCGTGGGAATTTTCCCCCCACCCGGACGAGATTAGCTGGGGGGCCCCCCATAATGTCCACCCATCAGCCCTCGCCAGAGGGAGAGGGGCGACAGAGGACAAGAGCTCGGCTGTGGGGACGCTCCACAGCCGGGTGGGAGCGGAGCCGAGCTGGGGGCCGGACCCCGGCGGGCCGGGGATGGAGGTGCCGCCGCTCGCTCTTAAAATTGAAACAAACCAAATAGAGAAGGAAAAACTTCCCCCCTCTGCGCATGACGCCGAAAAATTTCAGGGTTCAGCCAGACAAACCCCCCTCGCCTCGGACCGCGGCTCCCCTTCCGCGGCAGGTCTCGGTGGGGCGCGTAGGGGCGAGGGGAGCGAAATGGGACTCAGCTGGTGGGGCAGTGCCGACCCCCTTGCTTCGGCCTGCAGCGCCCCTGAGATCTCCACTTTCCAGGAGAGAAACGTGGCCACAAAATAAAGGCAACAAAAGGAGAGCGCAGGGTTCGGCCGAGAGAGCCGGGGCCGGGCAGGATGCAGAGCCGAGTACCCACCGCCGGCCCTGGGACATGTGGGGGCAATCCCTTCCCATGGCGAGCAGAGTCTCCCAGAGGCGCTCCCCTAGCGCACCTTCCCACCCCTAACCGCCTGAGAGTTCACCCATGTTATTTCTAAAATGCTCTTTTCTTCCCCTCCACTTTTTTTTTTTTTTTTTTTTCCCAGAAGGTGCCCCCGCCCCGGGTCCCCCACCCTCGGTCATGTGGGACACGAGTAAATTTATCCACCCTAGTGGAAAGGCCTCCCTTCTGCAGTTGCTCCCTAGAAGCCCAACACGTTTCACAAGGAGGATAATTTCGGTTTCCCACCTTTCTGTCTATTTTTTCCTTTTCCCCTCTCTCTCTCCTATTTAATTGCTTCTCTTGCAAAACCAGAGGCCGCTGCCACCTAACGCGGCACTGAAATCCACGTCTCCTCTGTGATTTACAACCCAAATCCCAATCCCATGACCTTTCTCTTCCCCCCACTCGGTTAGAATTTCGTTTTGTCCCCTGTCCCATGAGGCTGCCATCTCTCCTCAGGCATGCTCCTGCTCTGTGCATGTCTTTCAATAAGTGACCCAAGAGGGACACTTCAGAGGGACGTTTTTGACGGTTCTTCAGCTCAGAAGATCGTCAAAAAGAACATTTCTGGCCTCCCTGGAGCGGGAGCGAGCCGAGCCCAGGCTGTGTCCCCAGCAACCTCTGCTCTCCCGGGGCTCCCCTCCAGTCGCACGGTGGAGGGTCCCACACCCACGGAGCCGGACACGTGTCTGGGGACAGGGACCCCTCTTGGCCCTGCGGTAGGGGACAGCCACCCGCGGCCTCCTCTCCGTCTCTCCCGCGGCTCCGGCCGGTCCTTTCTCACCATCTCGGCTGTTTCTCCCCACCCCAGCTCCTGTGGGGCGACCGCACCCCCGTGTCCCCCCGGGAACGGCGACTACCACCACCGCCCGCCCCGGCCGGCCGAAAGCCCAGCCCGAGCGCTTTTTCCAGCTGCAGCCAGAGGTGGGAAACTCTGTCCAAGCTGCGGGGTGGTCCCCGCATCCCACCCTCGCCATCTCTGCTGAGATGTGGGTGGCAGCCGCAGAGGTTGTGCGGGGGAGGGAAGCAGCTCGGGAGGGTCGGGCAGCCCCAGGAGGCCGGGCCCAGCCGTGCCCTCGGACCCCGCAGCCCCGGGCCCTTCCCCACCCGCCATGGGCGCTCCGAGGGGGGAGTCCGGAGCATCCCCCAGTGTGGCCCTGTCTCTGGGCGGACACTCGGCGTGGTGAGAGTGTCGCCGCGGCAGCTCCGCCGTCGGGGCCGGCCCGGGGAAGCCGCTCCGCCGCCGCAAACCGCGTGTGAACCGGCTGCGGGCGGCGCCGCTTCGGGCTGCGCGGAATTCTCCCCCCCTCCGCCCCCTCCTTTTTGTCTTTTTTATTTTTTCGGTGCTGCCAACAGTGGACACGTTTCCCTCTTCCTGGAGTGGGGATTTAGTCCAACCGCAGGCAGGTGTTGGGCACATTTTGGTGGACGTAACGAAACCACGGCTCTGAGTGGAGCTGTCAGGTCTTTCCACTCTGTCCTTGCCCGGCAAACTCTCGCCCACTGGCTCACATGGGGAAAAAAGGCGAGAAATTGATAGAATTTATTAGTTTCCCGACCTCACTGAGAGATCGGGAAAAATATTCTGGAAAGCGTCACTGAAATCCTGCAAGGGTCGGTTTCAGCCGCTGCTATCAGCTGTCAACGACGAAAAACGGGCAGTACACTGTCTTATACGGAAATGAAACATATTGGAGCCTCCCGCCAGATTCAGATGATATTATAGTCGATATTCCCAGAATTTTCCTTCTGCTTTTGCACAATATTCCTTGGTCGCACTTATTTATGTGCCTGGGACAGAGAGCAGAGAAATATTCATCGAGAGGGAAGGGCGTCTTGTGATAATCGGAAACAGGGATCCCTTGTAAAAACATCTTTTCTGGCCCCAAAATTCGTGGGGAAGAATAAAAAAATACGAGAAAGCACCGTAGCAGAACCGATAAGAAATAATAAAGCCAAATTAATCGGAAACGAACGTTTCCCGGAAAACCAAGAGGCGCAAAGCGGATTTCCAGCCCGGGGCCGGGCCGAGGGAGAGGCTCTCACCGCCCGGTGCCTCGGCGCAGGTGCCTCGGCGGAGCTTTAGAACCCTTAGGTTTGTGCCCTTTTCCCCGCTCCCTCCCAGTGCTCGGGGCAGGGATGGATCCCGGCTCGGTCCCGCTTCCCAGCCCCGGGCTCCGCTCGCCGTTCCCGCCTGGAAATTGCGCACTTTGGCCATTTTCGCCTCCCGCGGCCGCGAGGGCTCCGCCGCATTTCGGGGCTTCCCTCAGCCGCGTTCTCTGGGAAGGTTTGATACAAACCAACCTCCCGCCCCACACAGTTTGTTTTCCGCTGGGTACCCGTGTTATTTCCCGGGCTGCCCCGACGGGAAGGTGCGGAATTTTGCCGGGTTGCTGCCGGTTTTTAAAGGAGGGAGAAGAGGGGAGGGGGGTGGGGGGGGGGCGGCGGCTGCCGCCTCTATTTTAATGTCATTATAGTTGCCGTGGTAACCCATTGGATCACTCCTCCTGGAATGAACCTTGTGACAATGGTTGGTTTGCGAGAAATCGGTAAATGTGCAACGGGGGGACACAGCTACATTAGCGCGAACAACAGCGAGGGTTTAACATGTGACCCTTCCAATTATGCTGATGATACCTCGGTGCAGCTGCCTCCGCCCTGCTGCGAAGATGTGGCTCTTTGGGGGGGGTTGGGGAGGGTTCCCGGGGCTGTTTCAGGGCACAGCCCGGTGGGGATGGGGCCGCAGCCCGCACCGCTTCTGCACTGAGAGGGGAACAGCATCTCTGCACCGGGATCGCGAATGTCCTCCCGGACACTAAAAGAAAAAAAGGAAAAAAAAAAAAAAAAAGGAAAAAAAAAAAGAAAAAAAAGGAAAAAGAAAAAGCTTCTTCGGGGAAACGTGGGGAGAGTTGAATATGTGGAGGGGCTGAAGCGCTGTGGAATAAGGACCTGCTTTGGGGGGTGGGCAGAGACCCCCCCGGCCCCGGAGCACACGGTACATCTGTGGCACGGCTGCAGGAAGGAATGAACGAAACCCGCCCCTCCCCGAAAAAAAAAAAATAGTTACAAGCCTTAAAATATGGTTCAGAGAATTACAAGTAATCAGAGCTGCGGGGGTCAGCAGTGCAAACTTTTTAAGACTAATGTTTATTTAGAAAAGTGAGTGGTGTCTGCGTTGCTTTTCTAGTGCCCCAGCACAAAAGTCCTAATGGCTTTTGCAGACTTTCCATCACAAACTCCTGCACAGGACGCAGGGACCACCGCCGAAATCAACCCCAAGCTGCCCCTTTCTGAGGTATCATCAGCACAGGGTTTATAACCCCCTCGCCCGTCTTTCCACGAGTCAGTGACGATATTTTCTGCACCCCCTCCTCAGTTTTGCCCCTCTTTCCCGTTGGTTTGGTGTAACCCGAACCCTCCCTAATACCGTGGAGGAGAGAAATCGGGGGATGGGAACGGCTATCCCCAACTCCCTCCCCAGCCCCGTTCAGCCCAGGACGGCTGCGGTCCTGAAAGCAACGCGGGGCTTCAGCCGAGCTGGAAACCTCGTTAGGAAGAACCCGGGGGCAGAGGCAGGAACCGGCGCGGGGCGGGCTGGCCGGTGTCCTGAGAGAAGGCAGAGCTGGCGAATCCATTCTCCCGTCTCATCCCTTCCAGCCGCTCTCCCGAGAGCCCAGCCACAACACCGGCCCTTGTGTAGCTTTGGGTGTTTCTGCTGAGCCCATCCCAAAACTCATCCCGTGGACAAAACATGATCGCCAGTTGGGATTTGACTGCCTTAGAGGCTCCGTCTCGGGATGCTCCTTTTGTTCTCAGGACTGGAAGAATAAAACCAGCAACTTTGCACACCTCTGGGGACAATTCCCCCTCGACTTTAAACAGGAGCTGGATACAGGGGAAACACAGACCTGGAATCTCACTGGAAGCCAGTGGCCTCAGCCCTAGGTGCCTTGCGGAAGGGTGGGTGAAAATCTCCTGTGTTCAGTTCTTTCCCTCCTGCCCTTGGCAGGTGCCAGGACCTGGGAAGGATGGGCAGGACAAAAGGATGTTGTCCCCTCTCCTGTCATTAGCGTTCACAGCTCATCACTGAGCAACCAGTGGGATGTGCAGGAGACAAACAGGGTGGCAAGACGAATGGGATGGAAGGGGGAGAGAAGGGGGCTGGATCTTGCTCCCTTTCCAGCCAAGTGAATGTCTTGTTCTGATCATGAAAAGGTAAGCTCGGTTTAACCCTTTCTTTGGTCTGCATAGGGAAAAACACATAGCTTAAACCTGGGAAGGCTGAACCAAGAAATGGCAGCTGAAAGTGCCTCTGGAAACACACACCTGAGGCCTGATCCTGGCTGCCCCTGTCTGAATCAAGAACAGATGCTCAGCTCTGTCAGAACTAGGTCCAGGATTGATGTCATGGCCAGTGCTGTGAAGCTCAGTTTGGTGGTGGGAGGACAGTGCTATTTCTAAACTGTTGAAGTGTGCCTGACACTTGAGGGAAGGATGGGCAGAACATCTCCTCTCTCCCAAGGGCTTTCATTTGAAGGACTTGACTCTGCTTTCAAACAAGCTGATAAGACATTCTGGCCTTCTGACTCCCATTATCCCCCCGTGGGCCCTGCACCCTCCTCGCTGCGGTGCTGGAGCGCCCAGATCAGGTCACTGTAATTGCTCACGGAGTGGAGGATCCCCAGGCAGGACCTGGCACTTCTCTTCAGGGTTTGGAGACCTGGTGCAAAGCCAAGCAGTGGGAAGGGGCTGGGTGACAGCAGCCCCTTGCTATTCTGTATCCCTCTATCCCCCTTACAAAGCAAAAATGCTGGGAACACTGATCATCCCTAATTTGGAACATTTGGGCTGTAACCTTTTGGATGTATTTGAGGAGGGGAGGCAGGGAAGGAAGGTACAGAGAGGGGCAGGAGAAGGAGAAAGAGCCACAGCCTTGCTGGCATGAAGTTGATTTGTCTGAATCCTGACCTTTTGTGGCTGTCGTTGTCCCTGTACCCAGGAGATGCCGCAAGCACGTGCAGATGAGGCTCAACCATGTGAGAAACATCCCACAGGTATCACAACACTGCAGCCACTTGCCTTGCCCCTCCGTTTGAACCAAAGCTGTACTTCTGCCTGCTAGGGAAGGGTGGGAATTTCAACTAGCTTCTCCTGCAGCTGTGCTCTGCTCCCCAGGAGCTGGGGTGGAGAGGTGCATGTGCCACCAGGGGTGACGGTCAGAGATGGAGCAGGTGCCAATGGGTGCCCCACAGAGCCCATGGGCAGCAAAGCCCCTCCATGCCCAGGGGCTGGGGCCAGTCTGATGCTAGAGCGAGGTTTTTCATCTCTCTCCTCGATGTCAGCAGAGCACAAAGGCAGGGGAGAGGTCAACCCCTCTGTTAATACACGTGTTTTAAATAACTGGTATTTTTATTTCTTCCCTTCGGTGCGGTGGGCTTGGCACCCATCTTTGTTTGCACAATTGTCCTGCCCATACGTTCTGTTGCCCAAGTAAGGAGAAAAAGATCCCGTGTGTGATCTGGAGGTGTGCTGTGCTGGTTCTGACATGTAAATATTAATCAGAAACAACAACAGAGAGACAAAAAATCCCTCCTACCCTTGAACCCCTTTAGATCCTTTTATTGTCCAGGCATTTGTTGCACTTGGACTGGCTTTTCACTTTCTCCTCTCAGAGAGGCTGGCTCCAGCAATGGTCCCCAGATTCCTCAGCTACATCCTACTGAGGGAAAACATTTATTGAAGTTTTCAGCTTATTAGGGAAATACATATTTCTGCTTCTTTTCCAAACTCCACTGACATCTTTTCGAAGCCAGCCCTGTGTGTCAGCATGGGGGAAGGCGAGGCATCCCCTCTCTCTCCCCTTGCAGCTGTATGAACTTTGAGTACCCCAAAACGCCATGGAGAGGGAATTCCTACCACCACCACGTGCTGCATTGGTGGACAAAAGCAGTGAGTATGTGTGTAGATAATTTTCTTCCATGAAGCTGTGCTTCAGCTCACTCACACCTCTGAGGAAACACAGGGTACTTGGACACACCATCCAGCTCCCCAGACATCCACAGTTCAGATGAACTTTGCCAGGGCAGCATTGATGAGGTGAGAGGGCACAGAGACATGTCCAGTGAGAGAATTGGACAGCCTGTTTCACATGAAGAAGACAAAACACTTTTCCCTGGGTTATCCTGTAAAACTCACTCTCTCATGGCTCTCACTCTGCTGGCAGGTTCTCAGGTGGTAACTACCAAGTGCTCAAGTGTGGATGTGGCCTTTAACTTCAGATGTCCTTCAGGCTTCAGCTGCCAGAGGTTGGCAGAGAGCAGCAGGGAGAGAATAATTCTGTGCTCACTGTTTCTTTTATTTTCTTTCTAAGCATCCATCCCTAGACACTGCTGGAGGGGAGATTCTAGAGCTTTGGATGAAATCCCACAAATTTTCATGGAAGCAGAACAGCAGGAAGGCAAACAGGAAAGAAGAGGAGTAATATACTAATCTCAGGGGCACTTGTTGCATTTCTCTCTTTTCTCTGCTGCGCTGTTTCCTTTTCCTCCAGCCACACACTACAGAATCATGCCAAATGAATGAAGGGATTAAACCATAAGGGAGAATTAGGATCCTGCTGATTTAGAAGCAGAAAACCAGATGGGCTCATTGAACTCTAGATGATGCAAGAAAATCTTGGGTAGTGCTTTGGATGTAGGTCACAGGATAATTCAAGTTATTGGGAACCTCAGATGATCTCTGGTCCAACAGCCCCAAAGTAAAGTCAGCTTAGATCAGATTGCCCAGGGCTTTGTCCAGTGAAGTTCTGAATGTCCCCAAGGATGGAGATTCCCCCACACCACTGGTCCTCTGTGTTGAACCATCTTCAGGATAAATTTTTCCCCAACATCTAATCCAAGCTTTTCCTTCTGCAACATGTATTTGTTGCCTGTCCTTCCATGTCTGTGTGTACACCAGGGAGATGTCCGGGTTCATCAGGACCCGTTCAGGGCCTGTTGTACCTCCCTTGTGAACCAGATTGTTGGGCATAAATTTCCTATCTTAGACAGAGGTTTGTGGGCCTTCTGAGCACCTTGGATTCTGCCAGTTCACACTGGGAATGGCCTGGATGGGAGGTCTCACCTCTCCATGGTGCATCAGTGCTGGCTTTGAATGGCTCTCACCTGTGTAACAGGGTGAGGATTTGCTGTTACTGTGACTGCAGACATCCCAAGCAGCATCCAAACATCTCTCCCATAACCCACTTTCAGGATCATCCAGGAGCTGATGGGTCTGGAGAAAAAGGACATGCGGTGGCCTTTGGCCTGCTGCGTCTACCTGGAGAAACAAAGGCATGGACAATAAAGGTCACCTGTACACCTTCATGGCTGACAACTGAGCCAAGAAATTCCTTCTCCCCAGTGCCCTGAGCACTCCTCCAGACTGCCTGGGGTCACACAGCATGAGGCCATGGTCAGACACAGCTTTTGGTGACAGGCTCACAGGCAGGTGGACCTCTTCCAGTACATTTTGGCAGCTGGGAATCATCTGAGTGAAAGACAGAGCTGTGACGTGTTTGGCTGTGCCTTGCAGGAGAGAAGAAAAAAAAATTAAAAAAAAAAAAAGAGAAAAAATAAAAGGGAAAAGACAAAAATGTGGAGAAAAATGGTCCAGTGGAAGAACATCCCAGCCTGTTCCAGATCCTAGGGATGGATGTGAGGGCTTGTTGAGGGAAAAGGTAGTCTGACCCTGTGCAGTGAGAAAGGGAGAGGCAGAAGTCATGAAACAGGGCTCTGTTTGGACTCAAATTCAATTTGCATGGTTAAAACTTGCTGATCCTATATAAGGTTCCCCTGGCTGGGAGCTGAACTTGGTTCCACAGCCAAGCTTTCTTCTTTTCCAGAGTGTTCAGCATAAATCAGACTTTCACAGCCGTCTTTGAGTGGAGGGAGCAAGAAATCACGTTTTGTCTCCTGTCCAGGAACTCTGGGAGAAAGGAGCTGTCAGAAACCCAGGAACCAGCACAGATCTGCTGACATGTGCTCTGTGAATCCTTCTGCCTGGCACTGCCCTCACCCATCTGCAGTCACAGCTCCACCAGCACCCATGTGCTGCTTTTCCCAGACGAGATCCCAGCCAGGCTCCTGACACCCAAGTGGAGCCATGCCCTGAGCAAGGGGTACCAAGCCCAAACATCTTTTGGGTTGGGTTACACTCTGCCCTGCATCTCACACAAGCCATTAAGAGGGTTTTAAAACAGATACAGATCTGATGTGATGCCATGTTGTGACCATTTGCACTTCCCTGGGGTCATACCTTTAGGGTCTTTTGTTCCCTAAAGGATCAGCCCAGAGAAGTCACCCTTCCATGTGCTTTTCTAACTCTCTTGTCACTCATCTCATGAGGACTTATTTTCTGAATATTTAGGTAGAATTTCCCTTGCTGTACCTTTTGCTTCCAGGAGGATGGCGGGTCCATTGTCTCCTTCTTCTCTGACTGAACATCTTTCTCCACGTCTTCCAGCCTTGGCAAAGTACTGCTAATTTTCCTTGTACAGCTTCATAAGCTTTTGAGGCAGAGGGGCAAGTTTCCACAAACACTGCATGGGTCATGTCCATCTGAGCATTTCCTGGCAGGAAGGAAGGCTTTGGTGGAGGTGGCTGCAGAAATCCTACCAACACCTACAGTGGACCAAAACTCCTGCTGAAACAGAGGGTTAAAGCCTCTCTGCTAAAGCCATTCCCTGCTAGTGAGATCCATACAGTCCATTAAAATTAGGGATCTTATTATGGGCTATATAAAAAAGGTAAAGAGGAAATGAGAACCTTATGAAGGGTTTCTTATGTGTGCAGATGGCAAGGGCATCTGAGGCTAAGAAAGCCTTTCCAACAGGCTTTTTCCAAACAGAAATGCTTACTTTACAGGGTTTCCCCTCTTTTAAAAAGAGATAAATAGATACAGGAATATCTATTCTGCACAATTCCCACTTGCTAACCAGCCACACTGTCCTTGGGATGGAGAAACAGACCCTAACCCATATCATGCTCTGTTCTGGTTTCAGCTGGGAGAGAGTTAATTTTGTTCCTAGTAGCTGGTACAGTGCTGTGTTTTGGATTTAGTATGAGAATAATGTTGATAACACACTGCTGTTTTAGCTGTTGCTAAGTAGTGCTTACCCTAAGTCAAGGACTTTTCAGTTTCCCATGCTCTGCCAGTGTGGAGGTGCACGAGAAGCTGTGAGGGAGCACGGCCAGGACAGCTGACCCAAAGTGACCAAAGGGATAATCCATACCATAGATCATCATACTTGGTATATAAACGGGGGAGTTGGCCAGGAGCCACTTATTACTGCTTGGGGATGGGATGGTGAGCAATTGTGTCATGCATCACTTTTTTTCCTTGGGTTTTAGTCCTCTCTCTTTTTGTTATCTCCCTTGCTATTATGAATTATTTAATATTATACAGCAAGTAATTTAAATTATTAAACTGTTCTCAGCCCATGGGTTTTACTTTTTTCCTAATTCTCATCCCTACCCCACTGGGATGAGGGGGACTGAGCAACAATCTCCATGGTACTTAGCTTAGTCTGTTGGGGTTAAACCAAGACATGCTCTCAGGAGAAGTCTCCTTTTCCTCTAGCACCAAATTCAGCTTTCAGATGCACTTGTAGGTCATACTCAGCTCTGTCCTGAAGCAGAAGAAGCATACTGTGTTTGCTGCCTCCTGCAGCCTGACTGAGGACTGGTAACACATCAAACAGCACGCAGGACTTATTTGAGTCTATTGAATAGCATCAGGAGCACAGAGAGCTGGCCAAAACTTGGAATTCAGCCTTCCCGCAGTGGCCACTGCTCTGCCTCTGTTTCAAAGCAGCAGAAACCAGGGACCTCAAGCATGAATGGACTTTGTGTCTGTAGCAGAACCAGAGACCCTCAGAGTCTGGGCATCTATTTGCTTGGTCTAACCATCTCCTGGGACATTTTTAACCTGTCTCATCCTGTCCCCACATGTAGGGCTGTCCTGTCACACAGCACTGCCAGAATGGGAAAAGGTCCCAGAGCTGCTCTCTGAACCTGTAGGATCCTCTGGGAACCCTTGGCTACTGCCTTAGGTCCTTTAGGGGCCCCAAAACCAAGCAGAGACAGGAAGCATCCCTGGAGCATGATCCTTATTTTTACAGAAGTATAATCTCTCTCTAAAGCTGTTGTAGGAGAGTGATTCACATCCCCCTGTGCAGGCTGAGAGCTGAAGCACACTGAGGCTAAGTGACACGAGCAGGGTTGGGTACATAACCTGTGGCAGAGCAAGAACAGCAGCCCAGCAGTGTTGTGAGCCCTGGTCACTGCTGCTTGTCACCACTGCTCAGTGTCAGAGCTGTGGCCACCTTGCCTCCCTGCCCACCCAGCCAGGCAGCCCACTCCTTTCTCCTTCAGACTCTTAAAATAAGACTCGCAAAGCCTCAAGCATGGTTTCGATTTCATTAATAAATCCCTGCTTGCACTTGAAGCTGCTGTGCCTTTTAAAACATCATCCGTGGCTCTGGTTACACTCCTGATGAAAGCAGGCATGGCCCTATTAGTTTTCATGGCAAACAGCACTGCCACGTCCTGCGATCCTTTAGGCACTCTGTAACCCAAGTTTCACAGGAAAGGGAGGGGGCAAAAAAGGCATCTTGAAAGGCAGTGTCCTTCTCCTTCTCCACAGACCGAGGGCACTGAACACTTGAATCCCTCTCAGAATCAGCTTTCATTAAACAATACCATTTTAAAAATTGTTTTAATTATTTTTAAATGGCTACCAACAATTACCTCCTGGCTCTGCAACTCCCACCTGATGCCTGTGTCCCTCCAGCCCTGGGAAGGGGCTGTACCAAGGGGCAGGAACGGGCATGGGGTGTGGAGAAGGGAAACAGGAGCTGCTTGAGCAGTGAGGAGCAACAGCTGCTCTGTAGTGCAGTATCCTCTTCGTGGCTCAGAGAGGAGGTGTTTTGGTGGGGAGCAGAGTTAAATTAAGTGTCCACAGCCAACCAGTGTGAAAAACCTGCCCCATGGCAACAGGTTTCCTCTGGGTCATTAATCCCAGACCTGCAGATGGGTAAATCGAGGCACAAAGGGTCGCTAGTGCTTGAGGATGGGGACAACAAGGGAAACTGTTCCAAAACTGCTGAAGTGAGTTTCCAAATGCCTTCAGTTTTGCTCTGTCATTAGGCAATGCTTGGAGAGTTTTGTGGAAGTGAGTTTGCAGCAAAACCAGGGAGACTGTGCTCAAACAGGCCAGAAGGAAACTAGCACAGAGATGCAGGAGTGTGCAGAGATTAAAGGAAATAGAAAAGGAAAGGGGAAAGGGGAAGGGAAAGGAAAACAGAAGGAAAAAGATATTAAGAAAAAAGAGGATAATGAAATGAGAAAAAAGGTGAGAATAAGGAGAAGAGAGGGAGGAAAGCAAGGAAGCCCCTTTGCATCTCCTGAAGCAGACAGGTGCTGAGGGCCATGATCCCTCTCTCCTGCCCTGGATCACACATCTCCACCTGTGTCCCAGCATGTTCCCCACCCCACAGAAGTGCTGGCTGCCCTGCCCACCCCAGAGCTAAGCCTGGCAGCTGTCAGAGGGGCTGGATGGCCAAGCCCTGGCCTGGCTCTCGCGCTGCTCACACAGAGCAGCCGGGAGAGGGTGGCAGGTGAGCGAGGCACAGTCATTGCTACAACAGATGGTAGAGGCATGACATTACATGGCAGGGCTATTATTTATTGAGTGCTCGTGTTTGTCATGGCTGAAGATGACATCTTATTAAAGAGTCATGACACTGGGCGATTTTTTTAAGCCTAGGGGCCAAGAAGGCTAATGAACAGGGATAGCTCCAGGAATAGACGGAGGGAAGTGCTGTTTTCAGGTCACAGGCAAAGCTGACTAATGTTTCACTGACCTGATTTCTGGGTGATTTCCAGGCACATCTTGCTCCTGCTGATTAGGGATGGATGCTTCTTGCCATGGCTTGACAGTGCTGGCTCAGGGGGAAGCTGTTCTCTCAAGAGACCCTGTGGCAAGGGAGCAAAGCCTGACATGTCATGAGAAAGCTCCCACCCGGACAGCCAAACACCAGCACTCCTGCAAACAAGGGCATGTGGTGGGTAATGGCTTTTGGACAGGCTTCCCCAAATCTCACCTTGCAGGAGGTTTGGAGGAGAGCTCTCAGAGACCACAGGCAATAGCTGGGGGAGTGTGGGAAGCGGGACAGTGTCACTGTGGCACTTTCGCTCCTGTGTGATGCTTGTCAGGACAGCTAGACCAACAGCAGGGCTGCCAGCTCATTCTGACCCTCCCAGCCTGCCCTGGCACCAGCTCTGCAAGGCTTGCCCTCCCTAGCCTGAAACAAGAGCTGTCTCCCTGCAGCTCCCATGCACTGGCTCCTTATCGCTGACCCGCTCTGTCAGTGCAGATGCTTGACTAATGTTCCCTTGTAAAATGTTGTGTTAAGCACATTCCAGGCGCTGACATTAAATACTCGGGCCAGGGCAGCGCTCACCCTCCGGCGGGCGCAGCGCTCAGCCAGGCCCAGCCACACGCCGCTGCTGCCGCAGCCAAATTTGCTTTTTTCTGCCCCGTCCCCACCTCCCCTGCCCTCCCTCCGGCACAGCCAGCGTGGGCAGTGGGGGAAGGAGGCAGCGGGCAGGACCGCGGCTGTCTGGCAGATGAAATAATAATTACCCCAGCAGCCTCCGGCCTCCCTCGCATTCCTCTGTGCTAACAGCTCGGCTTATTTTGTTTTCATCCGCAAATATTGACTCGTCGGGTTCTTTTCACCTCGTGCCTATTAAAAAGGCATTGCTCAGAGTATTGTTATTGAATTTGTTCTGCAGCTGCGAGGAGCACCCAGCGGCTTGAAGGAATTCACCCACACCGTCAGCGCAGGCCCTGAGGGCTGTGTGCCCTCAATACCCTCCACAACTGCTTTGCCTGCTGCTCTCCGAGAGACAGAACCTGGGTCTGGCTCAGCAAGGCTTCTATCCAGCCTTTCCTCCAAGGGGGAGATCAGGATGGTGCTGGGGATGAGGCAGAACTATGATCTGCTCCTGGGGGATGCTGCTTTGCTGCTCTGTGCCTCAGTTTCCCTGCTCAGCCTCGTGATTCCTGACCATTTTCGTAATGGGCTGGGAGTGTTAATTATAGACATGCGATTTAGCAGCCTGACCTTTTGTTGCTGCAACTTGTCCTTCAATATTCACTTCAGCTTGAAGATGTGGGAGTTGTTTCCAGATGCCTTAACGTGGCTGAAGCAATAACCAGAAAAATAAATCCCTTCATTTCTCACCGAGCTGAATTATCCGGGTAATTAGCAAGTGTGACAGCAATGCTCACACAGCTCCAGCGTGAGAGTTTGGGATCATGGTTGGGGGGGATGTTGATGCCTCTCCCCTCTGCAGGGGTGTTTGGGGTGAAGCACAGGGATGTACAATCTCTCCCCACTTTCCCCACAGCATTCAGCCAAGGGCAGGGGCAGCGGGAGAGCAGCCTGCTCGTGAGGAAAGCCCCTGTTTCGGCAGCTGTGCTCAGCTTTGGCATCTCTCCCAGAATAAAATTGACTGGCACCACATTCCCAGGGACTGCCCTCTGTCCCCAGCCCTCCCTCCAGGGGAAATCCCAGGGATGCCAGCACCCCTGTAAGCAGATCTCACCTGACTCCCAAATGGGAAAAGGAATTGAGACAGGTGAGAAAGGCTGAAGCATCAGAAGGCACCCTGAGGTGGGTGTCCTTATTGAAATCTCTCCCTGTCACCTGTGAGTGTCCCAATGGACCCTTCTCCATCAGGGGTCTGAGAGATGTTTGTTCCTTTGGGTGGGTTGAGCTGTGGTGACCCTTGGGATCCTCTATGTCCACATCTATGGCAGGATCCTTTGCTCAGCTTCTCTACCCTTCTAACCTCCCTCCAGATGCCTTTTTAACCTCTTCCAGCATGAAAGAGCCAGCAGGTGAAATTCCAGCTCACCAATCCTGCCTACACCCCAGTGACAGCCACCAGCCAGGTGTGGGACATCAAGGAAAGCTCTGACCCTGTAGTGGAGGGATGCTCTTTTCGGGGGAGGGATGGATGGTGTGTGGCACATGATCCCAAACCCCCTGCACTGAGCAGGTTGTCTCGTGCCTCGTGACCAGCCTGCAAAGAGGAACGCGGCTGCCTCCTTCTCCCAGCGCCTGTTTGTGGATAGCAAATGTCAGCGTTGTCATGCCCAAGTGTTTATTTTGGAAACAGCCAGGGGCCTGGCCAGCAGGCACGGGGGACATGATCCTCCTTCATGGCAAGGAGGATCAGCCCCCCAGCAGCAGCTCCTACCACGCCCCACCGAGGATGTGGCTTGGCCAGGGGGCTCCTTTCTCCTGCCTTTGGCCTGCACCACATCAGGTCTGTCATAGACACTGACCAGGCTCAGGGAGGGCATCACGCTGGGCCCTGGTGGCAGCCAAAGCCCGGAGAGCACGGACCTGCCTGCGGGTACCACAGAACCTCAGGGTGACCCGTAAGGGCGCTGGCTCTGGCGAACGCCCAGGGTCATTCCAGGCATAGCAGTTCCATGTCCCTGCCTGGGGTGCGAAGAAAATCATCTCTGAGAAGTGTCCTGTTCTCCTGACCTTTGCTCTCCAAATATTTAGGATCCCACAGCGCACAGTCACAGGCCTTGTTCGGCTTCAGTGTGATGCCATTTGCCTCCTGTCTCAGCTGTCCCCAGTAATTCATCTCTGGCCTGCTGATCTGGGGATGTGGAAGATCCTCTAGCACCACCAGGCTTCCCTGAGGTGAGTGCAGGCACCAGAGCACCCTCTCAAGCCCTGTCTGTCCCTTGTTCCCTGCACACCCACATCCCCCCCTTGCCACAGGCTGATGGTCACCAGGAATCGAGGCGACCATCCACGGAGGACAGTCCCCTGTCCCTGGCAGGGTTCACTCCTCCCTCCCTGATTTGCATCTGTCACTATTCCAGCAGTGACAAGAGAGAGCTCAAGCATGGCCAGAGTGAGCAAACCCTGGCAAATTGTTGAATTTTGCATTAGGGAAGATGCTGGGAAAGTGCATTTGGGTTCTGTGTAACAAGCAGGAGGAGAAAACTGGGATTTACATGAGCCAGCAGTAAACCAGAGAGGCAAGCCCAGACCCCAACATAGCCTGGGATTTTTTGGTCAAGGGCAAAGACTGGTGGCTTTGGGCAGGCTCAGACCTGAGCCCTTGGAGGGTCTGAGCTTGCTGTCAGAAGGTGGCATAAATTAGGAAGGATGCTCTTCTCTCCTGGGGTGGTTGTGGATTTACTACCCCTGTTTCATGAGTTCTCAGAGGTATCTCTGCCCAGTGTGTTGTGCCCCCAAGTCCTTGAGGAAATGGCACTGACTGCCACTGAGCATTACTGAGGATGCAAGGGGAGAAGAGCTCAGGAGGAGGATGCTGAAAGTAGCATTTTGAAAGGGGCCATAGTGGCTGTTGAATTTCTCTTGCTCTGACCATAGCTTATTGTACATCCTAAAATCCCAGGCCTGGCCATTTTGGTTGAACATCCACTTCTTCCACAGAGGACTTTCCTACTGATAAACTGATATCCACAGTAAAAGAATAAGGATTACTTAACCACAGAAGAGTCAGTGCTTTATTTGAGACAGAGCCATAAAGGATGTGCCCATCAGAGACCATTGAGGTGGAAGTCCCAGACAGACCCTTCTGTTCAGAAGTCCCTTTCCTACTGCTTCCATGGGCTGAGGATGGCAAAACACCCAAACCTCAGCCTGCATGGTTTTACAATGAGATAAAAGTTGTGATGCTTCGTAGAAAAAGGGGAATTTTAAAAGCTCTTTTAAAATGAAAATTCATGAAATGAAATTATCATGAATTATATTTTCATACTTCTTTTTAAATTAGAGGTGATTTTTCAGTGTGCTGCTTGAAATCTTGATAATAATTCTTTTATTGGCCAGACACTACATTTTCCTACCAAAACCTGTATTTCTGATGGTTTCCAAAAATAACAATAATTTCAACACAAAATACCAATGAAATATCATAAAAAAGGTGCCAGTTTCAAATCATGTGAAAAAAAAAGTGAATTTTTTCTATTTTTCAGATGGATTTGTTTTCTTGAGAGATTATGTTATTTTCTTGAGAGAAAAGAAACCCCAAGTGATCGCAGCAACACAGCTTAGATTTTCAGCAGATGCAAGTCAGGTCATCCCCACAGGGGCTGGCAGTGTGTTGCATGGAAGGAAGATTTAGCCCCGTGTGTTTATGTGATGTCCTCACCCCTCTCCATTTGCTGCTGAAACCACTGGTAGCACTCCTGCCTGCACCAACAGAGCTGCAACTGAATGCTGTAGAGCAAAAACCCCTATGGAGATAGACAGAAAATCATGAGTAAATGAAAAATGGAAGTTGAAAGGTGAGGTTTGAGGAGAGGAAGTGACTCATGGGTTGGGAATGAGGGATGGGGTCTTGGGGAGGCTCGGCAGCTCGAGCTTCAGTGACCCCCGACTGCGAGGAGTTGTGGGGAGGACGGAGGAGAGGCCAAGCATGGAGCAATGAAACGAACAGTCGAGCCCAGGGAGAGCTGTGAAACCCTGGAAGACAAGTCCATGGCGGTCATGCAGAAAGGGGAGGAATACCCAGCCTTTCCAGACTGTCTGAGATGTTTATCCTTCTCTCTGCTGTGAGTGGGGGCTGTGTGAGACACGACGAGGTAGAGACGCGAGGAAAGCTGATGCATCTACAGCAATGGCTTGAAGCTGTGTTCAAACTCCTGACTCTGCTTCTGCTGTGCTGCGTGGGGAAAGGGGCAGCATTTCGTATGCCACTGTAGCATAATGGAATGGGGCTAAGTTAGAAATATGTTTGAAATAGTTTGGATATCCCCAAATGAACCTTCTGACCTCCTTTTGCAAAAGCTATCACATGTGTGCAGTCAGGGCTGGGCGAGTTGGCAAAGGATGCGTGGGTGCAGTGGTGGCACACAGGTACCACATCAAGCAATGCAAATGTGGGGGGAGCTAGGGCTCCTTTCCCCACCACCCTCCAGGAAATCTGTGTGTGTGTGTAGTGGGGCTTTTGGTGTATTTGCATCTGGCTGTAAAATAACCTATTAGGATGCCTGCTGTGCCTTGGCAGATGGTGCCTGAGATATTGCAAAGACCTTGTGCCCACAAAATGGGACCAGCTCAGGATTCAGAGAGCTTCTTGCAAAGGTGCTGCAGTTGGCAGCTGGAGACCAAGCTGTGTGCTCACCCACTGGGTTTCTCTGCCTCCCAGCTCCATCTCCCAGCTGCCTGCACCCTCCTGTCCCACTCCACGCGGCTCCCGTGGCGTCCTCATAGCTCTGAGATCACACAGCGGGCAAGTGCCAACAGGCATCCTTGGTCTCAGTCTTTGGAAACACTGAGCTGTTCTTGGCTTCGTTAGAGCCTGATTTGCATAGAAGGGAAATACTTGGCTCTAACTGACTTAGTCTGGGCCTGGTTTTCAAAGGGACACAATGCTTACCATGGAGTTATGGAGCAAAGTGACTTTTTCCACCACTCAGGGGAAGGAACTATATATATATACATGGATAGATAATTGATATCTGCTTTTGCAGGTAAATAAAGCTCTTCATTTCACTCCACCATAATGAAAACAAACTTTAAGCTATGACAGCTGTTTGTGTCATTTATTCTATGAACATCCAGATACATCTCTGCCATTCATGCATGGTTTGAGTGAAGCATTTCTAGGGGCAAAGCAGGCTGGAGATGCTGCTTTCTCAAGAGAATGCAGCAGTTGCCTGGAAACCCTACTGGTTTCTGAGTTGCCATGTGCTAGGACGCGAAAAAGATTTAATCCAGGGTCTGTTCCCTCAGGGGTATATAAGACAACCTCAAGGAAAAGGAGCTGAAGGGGATCTCTTGGTCCTTCAACCTCTCTATCCAATCATTGCTTCTGGGGACAGAGAAGGAAGAAACCTGTTATTTGAAATATGAAATTATTACTCCAGCTATTGCAGCATGGAGGTGCTCTATTTCTCAGGTTTTAGCACATATGCAGAAAAGCACAGTTTTTAAGGATTTCCTCTGGGTGGAAAGTCCCAAAAATACCACACAGAACCTACCAAAGCCCTGGCTGGGCTTCCACTGTCATGGAGTGGTTTCCATGCTCACATCTAAAAGGTTTGTGGCCAGCCCACTTTAAACTCAGCATGTGATGGAGCTCAGCATGGAGACAGCCTGTCAAGGTATGCTCAACACTTCCCATCTCTTCTGATAAATCTGCAGCACTCATGAACTAAAGCTGAGCTTTTGCAAACTGTCTAAGGGAATTTCCCTCTTGCTTTCCTAGGCCAGCACTTGGATGAGTCTTGGCAGAAGTTTCAGTGTGGATTCTACTGGGCATGGTGCTGGAGACTTTAATTGTTGTAGGAGTTGGCTTGAAGTCCTCTATTTCTTGAAGGCTGCTGAGACAAATATTCTGGCTAAGGAATCAACCCAGGCACCCACTAACTTGGAGGCAGCACGTGGGGCCAAGTACTTGTGTGGAGCACTGTGGGATCCTGTTGCATTCAGCCTGGCTGTGCCCCTCCAGAGAGCCAGTAGGTGCCATCACTCTGGATGCTTAAAGATCATTTAAAGAACACAAACCCTGCAAAACAGCACTGCTCTGGAGCCAGGAAAGCAGTGCCCCTGATGCCATCTATCGCAGCTTGGTGGCCACTCTGCGTGTGTGTGTGTGTTAGCCCTATGTTGTCACAATAGGCCTTCAACACATGAAATCCTTATGCCCAGGTTGGAGAGACATGGATTTGAAAGGTGGACTATTTGGGATAGGGAACTGGCTGGATTGCTGCAGTCAGTGGCTCTGTGTCCAGGTGGAGGCCAGTGACAAGCACTGTCCCTCAGAGCTGTGCCTTGGCACTGGCACTCTTTATTATTTCCATCAATGGCATCAATCTCCATCTCCCACAGACTGTGGGATTGAGGACACCCTCAGCAAATTTGCAGGTGACACTCCTGAAGGATGGGATGCCACCGAGAGGGAACTGGAGAAGCAGGCCCATGGGAAACTCACGAACTTCAAGAAGTCCAAGTGGCAGGTGCTGGTCACTGGGCAGTCTGGGCAATCCCAGACGTTGATATGGACTGGGAGAAGATGTCACTGAGAGCAGCCCTGTGGAGAAGGACATGGGGGTTCTTGTGGATGAAAGGTTGGACATGCACACAGCACAGAAGAACAGCCAAATCCTGGGCTGTGTCCAAAGCAGTGTGGCCAGAGGGCCGAGGGAGGGGATTCCGCAGCTCTGCTCTGCCCTTGTGAGGCCCCACCTGGAGCACTGCATCCAGTCTGGGCCCTGAAGCGTGAGAAAGTCTTGGACCTGCTGAAGAGGGTCCAAAGGGGCCACAAATATGATCAGAGGGATGGAGCAGCTCTCCTGTGGAGACAGGCAAGAGAGATGGGGCTGTTGAGCCTTGAAAACAGAAGGCTTCAGGAAGAACTCATTGCAGCCTTCCAGTACTTGAAGGGAGCTTATAAAACAGTGGGTGAGGGACTTTTTACACAGGCAGGTGGTGCCAGGACAAGGGGGAGCAGTTTTAAACTAAAAGAGAAGATATTTAGATTAGGCACTGGGAGGAAATTCTTTGTTGTGAGGGTGGCCAGGCCCTGGCACAGGCTGCTAATGAAGCTGTGGATTCCCCATTCCTGGCAGTGTTCAAGGACAGGCTGGACTGGGCTTGGAGCAACCTGGTCCAGTGGAAGGTGTTCCTGCCCATGGCAGGGAGTTGGAACTAGGTGATCCTTAAGGTCCCTTCCAACCCAAACTAGGTGATCCTTAAGATCCTTTCCAACCCAAACCATTCCATGATTCTGTGATTCTAGGATTCCAGCAACAGGTCCCACCCCATAACAACAGGTTCCATCCCATGACAACAAGCCCAGCCCAAGACCCCTCTCCAGTATAAACCCCTCTTCCCCCAGCAGGCTCAGCTGTGCTGCAGAAGGTGCTGGGCAGGGCTGAGGATGGAGGGGTGTGCTCTGCTTGGAGGGGGAGAATAGCACATTTAGGCTGCCAGCAAACCTCGTGCAAATTTTTTTTTTCCCTGCTTGTCCTCCAGTTAGGTAGGGAATCTCACTCTGGTGCTTTGAAAGTAATCTCTGGAATATTCACCAGGGATGGATTTGTTGATTGTAAAATTAAAGGAGGCTTTGGGATTAGGGATTCTGACCTCTGATCTAGCTCTTCCTGAGGCTGCAGGTTGGTGTTTTAGCTGGAAAGAAGAAATTTTTGTGCTAGCAAGTAACAATAAACAAGCTTAGTATAGGTTTGTTATGCCTCTGCTAGAAAGACTTTAAATGTGTAGCCGTAATTGGAGAGAGCACCAGGTTAAAACTCAGTAAGGGAAGTTTATTGAAGGTTTTTTTTTTTTTTTCTAAAAACTTGACTTTTTTTTTCCTAGAAAAAAGTGTTTTGCTTTATTTTCTGAATCTATTTTTGATGGAATGAGAAAGCATGAGCTGAACTGTGTGTTTAAGTGGCACTTCCTCTTTTTCTATACTAAAATGGTAGGGGAAAGGTAAAGGAGCTGGAAGAAGAGAAAAAAAAAGTTATTTAAAAAGATTAGCCCCTTGTCTCCTAATCTTTTTGATAAAAGCATTTCAAAAACATTTTTAGAGAACAAGCATTGTTTCTTCTTGAAGTACATGGGTTGGAAAGAGTTGCATTGTGGTGGAATGAGCCTTTCACTTTTTAAAAGAAACTTTGGCAAAATATCTGTAGTTTAACTGAAGGATTTTAAATTGCAGTCATCTTGAATGCTCAGAATTCCTTCCATTATCTTCTGAGCACTCTGACATCTGTGTGTGTATATATACATATATATTTTATTTTTTTTTTTAAGGCACAGCAGTTGAGAGATACTTCTGAAGAGATGTTCCTTTGTTTTCTGATGATCCTCCAAACCTGCCTGTGCTGTAAGTCAATGATGGAATAATTGTAGTCTGGATAAAGCTTTTAGTGCTGAGCATGAAAAAATAAGCAATGGGAATGGGGCTAATTTGTCTCTTCCCTTGGAGAAGGAAGACTCTTGTGGCCCAGTTGCCATAGTGTCAGCCAGAACTGATTTGCAAATGAAGGGTCTGAAACTCTAGATGAGTGTATGGCTGCTCCAAGAGTTCATCCCATAATTTTCTCTGTGCTTTTGTCTGCTTTACTGCTCTGGGGTATGGCCAGGTGCCAGCAATATGACAGCAAGGGGTAAACACTGCCAGCAAATCCATTTTGGGCTTAGCTGTGAGTATCCCAGGTGAAAAGTGTTAGCTAACTTAGTCTGACTGAAGTGTCTCCATCTCCAGGAGGTGACTCTACCTGGGATGTCATTTGAGGAAGGGAAGGATCTGCCCTGGATTCTTCTACCCATTTGCAGTGGGATGTTGCCTTCAGCTTTTGAGCCTCTATCACCAGGGCAGTCCATGCTCCATGTACCCACCAGGATTTGCTTTCGAAAGGTGTTCTTGATGGATGGAGTTGGATGGTTGGGTTATGGAGGGAGAGGAGCATTTTGGCCATTTGCAATGAGTCTGTTTTGCCTTCTGCCCAGGTTCCCTGACGTGCCAGAGGCTGGAATTGGTGGTCCACCAGGACAGCAGTGCCTGGCTATAAACTTCACTTGGATTGTAAGGTAAGGACAAGCTTTGCTCCACCAGCTATGCAACCATGTTATCCTTGTGACCATGTGTGTCACCATCTGCCATGGGCTCACAGGTAAGAACTATTTCCTTTTCTTGCAGAGATGAGTTTAAAGGTGAAGCTGATTGTCATCTTATGTTTATTGCTGTTGGTTTGTTGTACCCATGTGAAGCTTATTGCAGTGTTATCCTATTCATATCTGTTCACAATTCCCCTTTGGTGTTTCAAAAATTCCTCCTGGCTAAGTTCTTTGTGGTGCTGCTTAGGGCAACTTTGTCCATTTCTGATGAATAGCGATCCTCTTCTAGATTTGAGGACTGAGATGTGGCATGGATAGCAGTTAGTCTGATTTATATTGTCAAAGGGAAGGTTAAAAAGTTGATTTGATATATGTTTTGTAAACAGAATCTGATGGGAATGTGGACTTTTTTTTGCTGAAAAGAAATGTTCTTTTGTTTTGCTACATTGTGAGGACCTTTTAAGAGCAATCTTTGGAAGCCTTCTGAAGATAAGGGGCTGGATGTATTTGTGTTTCAGCTGTCCCATGTGGTAGTGCAGCCTGGTGGGATGGGAGAAGGTCACTGCAGAATCTGAGGTTCCACGATGAACAAACCAACTGACAAACATGTTTGAGTCTGATTTGCTTGCAAAGATCCAGAGTAGCAGAAGAAGCATTTCATAGGATGTGAGCCTGCTTTTGAAGTCTCATTTTTCCAGTTTTTCATATCCAAACATGCTCTTTTAGGACAAGTGGATGATTTGCTACAGGTGTTCCCTGTGGGATGGTGAGTGAGCAGTGAAGGGGATCAGGTGTAGCTGGCAGTGTAACCAAATACCAGTCCAACAAACCAGGTCTTTTAGCTCTGTGAAACCATGTTAAACTTATTTCTTTTCCTCTTGAGAAAGGATGTTTGCAGCATATGGGATTTCTGGGAATTCTTCCTTCTTCCTGGGTTAAACTACAAGTAGAGCAGAAGCTGTGCTCATCTAATGTGCCTGTCCATGCAGCTCCACCCAGAGCCTTCACAGGGTGTTCCCTGCATGTGAAACCAAGTCGTGGGATTGAGCAGTCTAGTTGTGGTCTAATGTCACAACAACAAAATCAGTTTCAAACTGAAGCTGCTAAAAGATGTAAAGAATAAATCTGCTCCTCCAGTTAGCTTCATGTTCTGCTGAGATATCCTGGAATATCCTTACTCTGTTTATCAGAGTCTCTGGACAAGGCATTGGGCATTTTTTTTTTAATATGAAGATGCATCAGTGGGACTGAAGCAGACCTGGAAGAAATTTGGGAATGATATGGTTTGTTTGTTTTGTTTTGGTTTTCCCCTGGGTGACTTGTCTCCATGAATGAGGGTCAAAATAAGTCTGTTCAACTTTATATTGAGTTTTTGGATGGTTTTGGGTATCATTTAACCCTGTATAATATATAAAATAGGTATTTATATGTTAATAGGTTTCATATTAGTACAGAGACAGTAATCCTAACAAATCCCTTTTCTTTCAGTTAGTAAGCAAAATACAGACTAAAATCCTCACTGCTTGGGGGAAAAAAATCCTGCAGACATTTCTTGACCCTGCTTTATGTCCTGGTGTTTGTTACCAGTCATTGGCACAATCAAAGATCTTCATTACAACAGCTGAAACCAGAGTCTCAGAAATGTGGAGTGGTATGTTTGACCTGGTGTTAATTGTACTTGTCAGTGGTCTTTAAGTGGCAGAGTGAGGGCAGGTGTGTTATAGATAGCTTTCCTGAACCAAGATTCAGTAGCAGAGCAGGATGTGGCTTTCACAAAGGGAATCCCTGTATCTGGCAACACCAGCTTCAGATCCTGGAAACCAGCACCCACAAAAATGGACAATACTGGGGCTTGCTTGGATGCTGGGAGGCAGCAGCAGATCAGGTATTGTGGGGGCTGGGGAAGGAGCACCAACCTGAGGCACTTGGCTTGGAAGCAGGAAAGCTGAGATGATGCCTTGTTCTGAGGCAGGATGTCTTCTGCTGGGAATGGGGTCAGCTGCCTCACAAACTCTTGACCTGCTCTCTCTGACATGTGAACTCCAGGTTGTATCCTGGAAATGTGCAGCTTCAACAGCAAGGCTGTTTCTGATCTTTTTTCTGAAATGCAAGAAAATTCTGCTGTAACAGAGGAAAATAAGGCTTTTATGAGCAATGAATCCAATGCAATCATGGTTGCAACCTTTACTCTCATGAGGTTTTTTTTTCCAAAATGCATTCACCTTTCCCTGGTCTCCTAATGATTCTCTGGGCAGCAATGTGCATGAGATGTGTCTGGTTCTGAGCTCTTTGTGGGATTTAGGTGATCATATTTCTGTGTTTGTGGGACAGTTGAACAGTTTTTGCTTCTTTTTTCTTGATGGACTTAAACTAGACTTTCTTTATTTTTCTCCTTTGTTTCTGCCCCCTCCCCACCCAATTCACAGCAGCTTTATTTTTTTAAGTTCAGTAAAGTCTGATCAAGGAGTATTAAAAAGTGGGAGAATGGCTTTGACCTTTTTTACAGGGATCGAAGACTCAACAATCAGTGCACCAGTATCTCTGGAGTTAGGTCTTGAGGTTAAGAGAAGAAAGTTAAATATTCTCATCTCAGAGAGATGAAATTAATATTACTTTGTCAGTATGTGGACTACTATTGCCAGGAGTAAATGGAATTATTAATCTCCTTTGGGAGTGTGTGAATAAAACCAGCACCTGATTGCTAGAACTATATTCAAAGTAGAATTCAAGCATGTTCCTATTTTATTTAAATAGTGAGGAGCAAGCTGCACAGAGAAATCTGGAAGTTACTGGGCTCAATGCACAGGTAATTGAGTTAAATTCTGTTCTAGCTGTTACCTTGGAGGGTCTTGCCTACCCCTCCACGTCTCTGAAATGCAGCACACAAACCAGAGGACTTTGCAGAAATGTGTGGGGCAGATTCCTATAGTTGCTGGTCTATTAATCTGCATGTGTTGGCAACCCAAAACCAGAGATCAGGGGAGTTACAGGGCTTCTTTCAGGGCTGTTCCTGTCTGGAAAAAGTGAATTTGGTCTCCTGGGGACCAATCCCAGCTCATGTATGAGGGTCTCTCACTGTTGGAGCCAAGCTGGGTGAGAAGCTGGCTGCACTGAGAGGTACAGTTTGCTTGAGCTGCCTGGGTTTCCTTTTAGATTCCTTGTCCAAGGTTTTGTTTTCATTCTAGAGTCTCCACATATTTTGCAAGTTAATAATAAAGCTTGTAAGAAGAGGTGTATTGGGAGAAGGAACATGTTGTACAAGCCTGGATCTTGTGTTATTTCTGACTCTTCTGTGGTCCCATGGCAACTGCTGACCAACAGATAGGACTCTGTAGCTGCTCCAGTGTCACAGAATGAGCTGGGCCTTTCATCTGGCTTGTCTTGGGTTTCAGGGGAGTAGATGTTTGCTGTGCACCCCATGTGCCCCTGTGTTTCCTCTGCACCCCATGTATAACTTGAAGTTCTCCTAGATGCCTTGTGACCACAAGTTTTCCCTGAAAAATGGAATAGGACACCTTTTTGGCTGCCTTTCAACCATGGAAATTTTGCTGAGATTTTTCTGTGAAAAAGGAACAATACAATCTCAACATAGAAGTTAATTATAGCAATGGAAATTTTCCTTAAAGACTTTCTGATGTGAGGCTGGTATTGCTTTTCAGCAGGATAGAACGCTCAGAAATGCCACTTCTAATGAAAAATGCTTTAGTGGCAAATACTTTCCACAGAGTAATGGTTATTCTTGGGTTTGTCTGAAGCATATTGAACCTCTGTATTTCTTTGTGGAGTTGCATAACATGGTTTGGCTCTGCCTCTTCACTCTTGCTCAAGTGCAGTGCTGGTCTAGGTGAGGCGGGTGCCAGAGAAGTCATGGGAGCTGAATATGGTAATGTTGTGCTCAGGCTGTGTTGTGTGTTGAGCTTCTGTATGGAGTAAAACAGTTCTGAGCCTTGGAATCAGGAATATTTGCTTCTGCTACCTTGGCCCCTCTGAAATCATATTCCTTATTCTCATCTCTGTCTTAAACTCCATCTGGATTGAGCTACTCCTGATATACCTGGGTTTAAATAGGTGATAATTCTCCTAAGAATTGATCCTCTAGGCTGGTTGCCAGGGATAGACTGCCTTGGATGTAAGCAACAGGTCTTGTCTTACACAGATACAAACCTAAAGCAGGGTTCTGGCAACAGAACACTTTTTTCCCCCCTCTGTAATGATGATTTTATTGAGAGAGGGCAGAATTTTTAATACAGCTGAGGTATCCCATCTGCTCTTATCCTGTTCAATCTCTGAACAGTACTTAATTTTCTGGAAACTTGCTGATTTTCCTCTCTTTTCTGGAAATCTCTGCAGCTATGAATAAGGAAGGTTTATGCTGCCTTGGGAGGTGTGAAGCAAGTGGCCAGCATAGGACATGGTATCAGGTTGCCACTGGAACTAATAAAAGGACTGATAATCTTGTCATGTTTTTGAATACTCAGGCAACTTCTATGGCCTTAATACAGAGGGGAGGAGGGGAAGGGAATGAAGAAGGGACTGGCCATAAGTAAGTTCATCTGTTAAATAAAAAAAGAACTCCAGGGTTTTGTTGGTCACTATGACGCTCTCTTTAGGATGTCCTGGTACAGTGGGAATTTAGAAGCTGTGGCCAGAGCTGACACAACTCCAGCACTATGCTGTGCCTGACAGGCACCTGCCTTTGCTACATTAGAGGTGGGGAGGTGGTGAGATTCTGCCATTGGGTGCCACGATGACTGTAAGTGCAGGTGGGGCCAAAGGGGGTTAATACAGTGATGAAGGAGAAGCTCAGCAGTGGCTGTTGATCATGCAAATCTTTACTGCATAGGAGATTGTTCAGAAAAATTCTGCACTCAGACGGAGCTTTGCCCTGTAGTGCTGGGGTGCCTAAAATCTAGGTTCTGCTATAGCACTGAGGCAGCCCCTTTTTGGCAAAGCTGAGACCTCATGACAAGGGTGGGTTTTGGTTCACAGCTAAGTCTCTCATGTCTCTGTCTCCTGGAGGACCTCTAGACGTGCTCTAGGTGTGTCTAGGATCACTGTAGTGGCCCTGAGCAAGGGTGTTGAGAGCCATCCTCTTCCTTCTGAGCATCTTAGTGGCTGGACATGTATGTGAGTGACCTGGGGTTTGGATGGCCTGTGGCTTCTACTTCCAATACAACCCTTTCATGTTAACCAGTCTTGGATCCAAAATAAATGTTTAGCCCTAGAACCAGAGCTCAGCATTTTTCAGACCACAGCACAAAATCTGGGCCCTCTTTGTTTTTCTCTTCTGGGCCCTGTGAGTCTGGTGTGGCAGCATGGTCTGAGGGAACCTTTCACTTCTGGAGCGTGAGGATGGAGTGTACAGGCTTCAGTCCCTCCTGGCTCTGCAGGTGAGGGTGTCTGTCACCAAGTGCCTGTGCAGAGCCTGGGATGCCTTTCTTTCTACTGAGCTTTAAGGGAAAAAAGGAGTTTATCTGTGCCTGAAGAATTGTGTCAAGTTCCTGCAGGAACAAATTAAGGGTGAATCCACCAGTTGGAGGCCTGTTGTGGCAGGGGCTTCTGTTTACTGCCTGAAAGTTATAGACTCAGCAACATGAGTTATGGAGCCTTCTCTAGCACCCATAAATCTTGGAGGAGAATCAGAGTCTTCAACCATGTACCCACCCAGGCTAATACCATTTCTTGCAGCTGGAATTAATCATGGCATTAGGCAAACAACGGGGGTTCATTAGGACCAAAGGTGACTTTAATTTAATTGAAATATAACTTGGCAAGTAAAGAGGCGATCCAGTTCACAACACCTAATGGGAGGTCTGGGTTATATATGGAAAAGTTAATGGCCGTAAAAATATCCAAACAACATATTTGTGCACGTGTTCCAGTAAAAGTCTGAGCCAACTACTTTTTAATGGTTTGGGTTTTCAGATGTATATATTCACGTTCTTAAAATAAGAATAAGACTATATGAGTGTGCACAGCATAGAAATATGAGGTGGGTGAGGGCATGAGGGAGAGGAGCCTCATGGTCAGGACAGCATTGGTGAAAGCCACCTTCCTCCCTGTGCTGGAGGAGGCTGCTGGACATCTTCTGTCCCCAGAGGGTTTGTCTGTGTCATGGATGTTACAGCCTTGCTCTTAGAGGCTGAGGAGTAAAGGTTCTTACCTGTTTTTTTGGCTGCTTTGGGTAAAGGCGCCATACAAATGTACCCAAAAATGTATGTTTGGAGTTTTTGGCAGTTTCATGTATTTGGATTCCATACGACTACATGAGCCCAAGAAATAAATGAAAATCCCTTTAATAATGATATTGGCATTCCCTTGTGAATGACCACCCACATCCCCCAAAATAATCATATTTAAATACCAGTTAAATCAGCCTGTAAATCAGTGTGACAACACAGGTCTTTTAACCTTCCCTCCCTCCTGTATAACAGGTCCTCCCATTTCTGCATACACACAGCCTCATAAACTGACTCCTACATAAAATATTATTTATATTTTATTAGGTAAATATATGACAGTATGCACACATCGGTGGGCTGTGACTTCATAGGACCAGCCTGCAGATTTTGTACTATGTAGCTCTATACCTACTTTATTCCCCAGGCTGTTTTCATAGAGAAGGGGCCATCTATATTTTTGTGGGCATGAAATCTGTATATCCAGCAATGAATGCGAATCTCTACTTTGGAATGGACCATTGGAAATAAAACTATATACCCACAGATTTTTTTTTTTTTAAATCCCCATCTTACTGGTGTTTTTCCTTCCCCTCAATTGCTCATGAAAGAGCTCATCTGATGGGCCATGATGGAATATTGTCTTGTAGTTGATTTCTCCTGAGCTGGCCAGTGCTAGTAGTGTAATGCCAGCATTGTGGAAGCTTGTGAGGTGCTTGATTCTTCAGTGCTTGGGTTGGGAACTACAGAAGCATTAACGTTGGTAAAGACCCTTCGAGGTTGTAGAGTCCAACCTTTAACATAACACTGCCAGGTTCACCACTAAGCCATGTCCCTAAGCACCACCTGAACATCTTTGTGCTCTTAGAACACTTACAGGAGCAATGATTCCATCACTTCCCTGGGCAGCCTGTCTTTATGCTTGGCCACCCTTCCAGTGAAGAATTTTTTGCCAATATCCAGTAGGTGAAAGTAAAGAGTCTTAGATGACGGTGGGTTAGATGTGACTAGTGAAAGAATATTTATACATGGAAAGAAAAAAAAAAAAGTGTGTGTGGGGGGGGAACAGAGGATAGAGAAATAAAAGGGTCATGTGGGAGGTTTTGCCTCAGTGTTATCACTTTGGGCAGGTCACTTGGGATGCTTCCATGCTGGAAGGGACTCAAGGAGGCACTTGGAGAGCACACAGGCAGGCGCCGGGTAGGAAAAGAATCCATCTCTTGATGGCTCGGCTGAGATTGCCATATGGTTTTGCTTAGATGGTGCCTCTTGGGGTTTGCTCTGTCTTTCGGTGGCCTGTGTGCCTGTTTCTCATTTCAGTAGTTTCTCTGATGGTTTTATCTCTACGTCCTTTGGGTTTTGGACTACTGGGGTAAAGACAGTCTTTTCACCAGCTGACTTGAGCCTTCAGCAGGGCTCACCTTGTAGCCAAGCTGGCTTCAAGCATTTCCTTTTCAGTAAAGCAGCTCTCTCAGAAGTTTTGTGAAACCTACAGTTTGTAAGCAGGAAAAGAAAACTGAGATAAAGTGACAAATGAAAAACTTGCTGCAGACAGGAGGAGGTGGTGGACTTCCAAGCCCCAAGGGGAAGAGAGGGAGTGAATGTTCATAGTGAACCCCTTTCATTCTTGCCACAGCAGATGAGAGATAGGCAGTCATTTCTGCTCTTATCTCTGGTTTTAGCACAGAAATGTGCCTGCCAGACACCTCCTCCCTGTGCTGGAGCTGTCTCCAAAGGGATCTCCCCAAAAGGGGGAGCTTTTAGCCCACCATATGGTGTGTCCCCCTCTGGCTGGCCTGTTTCACTGTGTTGGAGACCCTGCTGGACAAAAGTGTGTTCCTCACCTTGAGGTTACCCCTAAAACTTGCCCATCCTCTCTGATATGGGGGAAATGAAGTGTGAAAGCAGCCACGTTTCACCTTGAAAGCCATGGCTTGGCTCCTTCTTATCTCTGCCACCCCTTAAGACTTGGAAAGTTTTCCCCCAGAGGAGGTTACTTTTCTTCTGTTACTGCAGGGAAACAGCAGCACAGGGAGGTGAACTGACTTTGAGGTCTCTGTAGGGTCCCACATGACAGCTCTTCCCACGCCTCCTCCTCCCGACATCTGTTAACATCCCTGTCTGTATGGTGCCTCAAAAGGCCAAAATGCCAAAAAAAGTGTGTTTATTTTTAACTGCTGATGACATATTTGACCTTCCCCAGCACTTTTTGGCACCTGGTGTCTTGACTACCTTCACATGTGTGACTCTGCATCTGTGAAGCAACCTTAAAGGACTTGACTACAGCTGTCAATCACTGTGTGGGAGCCTGATCCTGTCCCCTTTCCGGGCCTGATGCTGCCCAGGCAAGCTCTGCCCTTTGTCCCTGTGCCAGCTGGTGCCCAACACAGCCCCTCTCTGCAGCACACTGACTCCGTGCAGCCTCTGTGCTTGGTGCATGGCAGAGGGGTGACAGCAGAAGGACCTGTGCAAAGCCTCTGTGATGGGTGTGTTTGCTCAGCACTGTGGTGGCCTGGCGCTGGTTTGGTGCCCTACAGCTTGGCCAAGAGGCCAGGGACAGTGAAAGTGAGCCAGTTGGTGGTTCTTAGACATTTTCTTGGAAAAAATCTAGGTTGGTCTCAGCCCTGGTCTGCTCCACCAGAACTCCTTCCTGCTTTGCACTGCAAGTGTGGTTCTCCTGGCAGGCATTGCTCTGACTCCTGCAGCCTCCAGGGCTAAACCTCTGTGGTTTTTCCTGATCCACTGAGCCCATAAGGCTATGAGAGGCACCACAGCTCAGGCAGGGATGGAGTGAGGAGTGGATTGAATGAGATGCTGAGATGTCAAATGTACCCTGGCTCCCCCAGTGCTTTACCCTCAGCTTTCTGCACAAGGATGGACGTGGCTATTGTTGCAGGCTTGTTTCCATGCATATCAGGGGGCACTGAAGGGTGTTGGGCTCAAGCCCAAGCTCTTGCTCATATTCTGGGGGCTAAACGTGTCTGTCCTCATCCCCTTCTCACTCTCCAGCCTGGACTTGCTGCTCAATGAGCAAAGCCAGCAGTGAGGCTGAAAATCAAGGAGTTGATGTGGCTCAATTTGCTTTTCTGGGCTTCTGTGCAAAGTAGCATTTGTCAGAAGGTAAAGGAGGTAAACTAGTTCCTAATTAGTCTGCACAAAGGGTCTAATGCTATAAATGTAGAGTGAGCACTATAAATCCAGCTCTGAGCTGGCTGCACGGTAATTTCCCTGTATAGACAAGCCTCAAGTCACAATTCATTATGGCTCTGCTTCATAGACCCTCCGATGTTGTGCTTCCCCTTTGCTGAGGGCAGATTGTCAAGCTGTGACCCTGCCTTAGTTAATTAACCTTCAAATGGGATTTATTTTCCCTTAGTTACTTGTGTGTGCACACATTTGGTAATAATGACTGTTCGCTTTCCTCGCTCTCGCTAAAAGGGGAGCAAGTCATTTGTTACAGTGTTTTACCAGGGGTAAAAAAATAAAATTAAAAAAAAAAATCCAGGCCTCAACTTTCATGGAAAATTGATAGCTTTATGCCAGAAAGAGACAGTTCCATCACAGCCACTTCTTCAGCTGTCTGCAAATATTTGAAACCCTGAGATATTTAATGTTTTTCAGATGGCGATAAATCTGCAATAGTGTGGGCTCGCTCGAGCTTAGTGAGAGATGAAGTGAGATAGGAGAAAACACATGAGCCAGCACGGGAGAGGTATTGCTGCTCACACTTCTGCTGATGTCAGGACAGGTTTTCAGGACCTTCCAACATAGCAGCTGGCTTCTCTTCGCCAGGGAAAAATATACACAAATGTGAGCTTCCAGTTCATTTCCCATCCAGTTGTGAGCTAAAAGTTTGCTTTTCTTTGTCTTCTTCCTGCCCCCCCTCCCCCCCCCCTTTTATTATTTTTGCAATCTGACATTAAAAATATGAACCTACAGCTGGGGAAGAAATGTTACTGGCTGAAAGCTTGCTGCTTTTTTTTTTTTTTTTTTTTTTTTTTTTTTTCATCTGTCAAGCCTGAGATATTGCGGAGGGTTTGTTTGTTTAACCTTTTGTTTGCTGTTCAGAATCTTGGTGGCAAGTTGCAGAATGTGATTTGGTTGCAGATGTGTTGGTGTCTTATGCTCAGTTTTTTTTAAAGAGGGAAGAATAGTCAGATCATCTCCATGTGCTTTGCTTGAAGCATTGCCTCTGCCTGGGGTAAGCCTTGAATATCTTTCTCTGTTCCTCTGAAACATCTGCTGTGCCTGGGTGCTGGTCTGTAGGGAAGTGCATGGTCCAATGGAAGGCTCTGGCATTGGCAGGGACCTTGAGGGCAGGAATCAAGTCTTATCTGTGGCACATCCATTAGGAATGAGTTCTGAGAAGGTACAGGAGAGGATTCTGCCTGGCTTTCAAGATGTTGGGGCTGTGCTTGTCTCACAAGCAGAGCAGCATGGTGACAAGCTGGGGAAATATGGTGAGGTGCAGATGCTTAACTGAGCAAATTGTCATCATCCTCCAGAATATGGATGGCAAGCTGCAGCAGAACCTGGTAGCACTGGAGCAAGAGGCCCCCTGAACATTTTCTTATTTATTTTCCTTTGGAAGTATGGAGTAAAACAGTTATTGCAGAAAATGCTGCTTAATTTGTTGGGAGGAATCAAAGAGCAGTCTGGTTCTCCAGATGCCAGCATCTTTCACAGCAAGTGGGTGATGCCAGGGGGATTGTGTGTTGTGAACCACCTGGAGTGGCAGGGGGATTGGGCTGGATCTCAGTTTGGGTTTCTTGCTTTCAGCCTGCCATGGCTAAATCAAATCCCCCCCACTGCAGCTGCGATTCACTGATGGGTTTTGTCCAAGTGTCTGTTCGTGGAGTTTTAAAGAGACAGAAACACCTCAGCAATTTGATTTTGGCAAACAGCTGTGAGCCAAGTGTGGAACAACAACAAAAAAAATCCCTGTAAAAATCAGGGAAAATGCCTGCAAATTTCCACACATTTCACAGAGGCGGTGTGGTCTCGGAGGCAGCAGGGTGGTCTGGATGTTTTAGCACTGGTGTAGAGAACAGGCGCTCCTGTGCTCAAATGCCAGCTCCACCACTGATGGGCCATTTCACCTTGGCGAAGGCACTTGACCTTTCCATGTCTTGGTTCCTCTCTTCTTCCCTTTCCCCCTTTTTTACTTCAAAAACGAGAATTAGTGGCCCCAAATCTGGGTGGTGGCCAGTGTGGGCCTGGCACAGCCAGGGAAGGTGGGGCAAAGGTGGCTGTGTTCCCAGGTTTCAAGGGAGGCCAGGGGCTGAGGATGTTCCAGGAATGAAGAGTGTCTCTGACCTCGATGGAGGCCCCGACCCTGCAGCACAAGCTGTTAATGCTTAGCTGCCTCCCACCTCCCTGCTCTGCTCAGTATCTCAGGGAAGGGAAGAGGTTTTTCTAGCACCCGGGCAGCCTGGGTTTGGCAAACCAAAGTGCAGTCTCCACACCCTACTTTTACATATTCATGCCTATCCAAAATGTTCTCTTCTGGGCTGGACTTTCCCAGGCTTCACCTCTGGTCTGTGAGCTCATGAATCATGGGGAAGGAAACTCTTTTGAAAAGGGTGAAATTATTTTGGGCAGAGCTGCAGCAGCCAAAATAGCCTAAATGCTGTCTGCAAAGGTGGGGTGAAGGGGGAACAGTTGTGGGGAGGTGCCGGGGCTTGGTGGGCTATGAGTTTGGGAAAGGGAGATGAGAAAGCAACCCAGGCATCCTGGCTGTCCTCTTTCCTATGCAGTTGCCTCCCCTGCCTGTCTTCTTACTGACAATCCCAATTTCTCTGCTGTTGAATGAATGGAAAAGCTCCAATAGGAATTGATTCAGGCCCTAAATTTTGAGCTCTCTGAGGACATCCAGAGCCTACTGCCAAGTTCAGCAGAGCTTTGTAAAATGTGCATTTCAGTTACTTTTTCTTTTTCGCTTCTGGTGTTTCAAGAACAGGATTAGGGATTTGGGTGAAATAACCTAGGAGAAAGATGAATAATTGGTAGCTCAGGTGTGCCAAAGTCGAGGATAAGTTGAATATTTTTTTCTCCTGCTTGTTGTCCTGCTGGTGCTCATGACACAAAACCTGCAGCTAAGAAGGACCTGCTGTGCTTAGGATTTCATCCCCTTTCTGCCAGTGAGCAGCCCTGAGTGGCTGTTGGCAGGGAGCTGCCAGGCCCCTGAACAATTGTAAATCAAACTGTCCCTCTAGGACAGCCTGAACTTGCATCCAGAGCTGCTTTTGGTATCCCTGAATCCAAGGGATGTGAGGTGCTCTCTGTCCCTCCTCTCTTCTCCTGGGCTTACACCCGCTGCAGTTACTGCAGAACAAGCAGGGTGTGTGGTGGAGGGAACACTGCTCTTTTGACTGAGACCATCTGAAGTGGAAACACCAACATAATTTAAGGCTTCTGACTTTTTTAAACTTGTATTGGTTTGATTCTGGGCTTAACTTTCCCTTCTCCCATTATTCAGTGTAACAGGGACCTAGCCTCAAGTCAGACTGCCTTACTGCAGTGCTGGCTCCTGCCAACTCCCCTGAAAAGTGAATAACTGGAGAGCTACCTAGCAGAATAGTCAACTAATGCTCCATGTAGCTCTTTTGGAAACAAATATTATTTGCTTTCCTAGATCCACCCAAATCATGTTGTTTGTTCTGCATAATTGGCTTAAAAAGAACTAACTGTGTATCATCTTAACCCTATGAAAATGTACTGTAAGTAACTATGGAAAGTTCTTGCCTGTTGGATTCAGAGTATGACCTGCATGACTTGAATTTTAATAATGATCTTTGCTCAATAAAAGTGTCTTTTTCTCTGATGAGGAATCCAACACATCCTTATTTTCCAATTAATGCATTTCCTGGAAATTTCCACTTTCTTGTAGCTTGCTGTTCTAGGGCAGCAGAAAGCAATAATATTTTGTTGTAAGATGATGTTATTTTTACAGGCTGTAGCCACAATGCTTTTTCTGACATTTTATGATATATAATTATTAGCAATGGGAACCAAAATACTTTTCCCAAGGACTGAAATGATTCTAATATATTTTGTAGCATGTTGTCCATGCTTTTTATCCTTTCTCTTATTTCTTTGTATCCAGGTCCAACAAAGCACTTAAAGAAAGCACTATGAGAATTCTTTGACAACCCATTTCCCCCTTCTGCCCCCTAACCCCTATTTGGAAATTGAAGCCTTTGTCAAAAATGAAAATTTTAACAGAAAGTTCCTGCTTTCTCTGTGTTTTCTGTGGGAAGCATTTCCTCCCAGCAGCCCTTTGGTAAAGACATGAAAATGGGATAAGGAGGGTGGCTTCAGGCTTTACTCTGCTGGGGAGGATGTGGGGTTTTGGCCAAGGCACCCTGGGAGTGGAGTAGTCTACAGTAGGTGGAAGTTGGGGAGCTGGTTCTCTTGCAAGCCGTGGTTTGGGCTGTTCAGGGTTTTCTGAAGAGCACAGGAGTGGGTGGAGCAGGGCTGTAGCATCAAGTCCTTCTGCCCCTGGATGGAGTGTAAAAGGCAATGCTCCTGGTTTAGCATGCATGGGGTTCTAGCACAGAGCTCTGGTTCCCTCAGCAGTGCTCCTGGGGATATCTGCCATGGGATGATCCCCAGTGCTCCTAGACTGGTGTTTGAGAATGCCATGGAGCCAGGATCCACTTTTTGGCCCCCTTGTAGAGTGGGCAAGGGCTGGCACATCGCTCATCCTGTAGCCTTGCCTTTCCTCCATGTTTGTTGCAGGAAGAAATTTCCAACACATAAAAAAAAAAAATTGGGATGGGGAATTGACTGGAGGTCAGCTCTTGTGAGTAATCACAGGCTTAATTTTTCAGCCATGGGACCCCACTGCTTTGAGGTCTGACTTGCTCCACTCTTTATAGCAGCCTTTAATTCTATCAGGAGGTGTTTGCACCTCATCTTGGCCACATTTAAAACCAGTCAGCAGCAAATGTATCTGAATACATGTGCCATCTTTCCATTTCCCTTGGGTGTAGGGAAACCCCACTATCTAGTGAGTTTTATAGGCTTTTAGACTGAGAGTTATGGGTTTTAAAATTCTTTTAAGTTACCAGAGCCCTCTTTCTGTAGAGGAGCACCAAGTGCTGATGCTACTTAAGATGGGAAATATGTGGTTTTGCTTTAGGCATTTAAATGAGTGGCTGAGCGTGGTAGCACTGCTGAAGGAACAAGAACCTTGTACTGGAGAGGCAAAGAGTTTCTACTGAAAGCCTGTCCCACTGTGCTGGACAGCCCCTTCACTATCTCATGGAGCTGCAGCACTCTGGGGACTTTCTCCATGTTATAAATGGACTTTGTAGCCTCTCGTGTGCATTCAAGTGAAGCACAAGCAGGGCTGTATGCGTATTTTGACAACTTTAAATTAACGTACCATAGCTGCCTAAGTGTTATGACAATGTTCTGTGATCACAGGTCTCAAGGGATGTTTAATGCTTTGGAACAAACCAGTCTCTGGCCTGAAGTGTCTCAGGTTAGCTGGAGTTGCACCATTGATGGATTTGACCCTGTGAGTTCAGTGGCTCCAGCAGGCTGTTTGCAAGAGTCAAACTCTGGCAAATGATCGACTCTGAGCTCAGTTGGAAAAGCTTGTGAAATGAAATCACAGTGCTTTGCCCATTAGGCTTGGGATGAAAAGCGAGCCTGAGAGCTGCCAGTGGCTCATATTTCATGTGCAGAGATTTACTTGTATTAGTTAAGATTGCGATGAGTTTGAGAAAGAGAGAGGGAGACAATTTGTAAGCCAACACAGAAATAATACTTCCCTATAGTAAGTGTGTAATAAGAACTGGTGCTTTTATTGGATTGAATAAGTTCAGATTGTTTTTAAGATATACATGTTTTGAACAGTGAACTGTATCACTTGTGATCGACCTCCTGTGTTATTTTTACATCACTTCTTATTTCTCTACATCCTGAGTTTGCTTCTGAGACTTTCATTCCTATTTCTCTGCTCTTTTCTTTTCACACCTCTTCCCTTAATCTTTCCTGCTCTGGCTTTGGAAGTCTGTTTCCTTTTAATGGATGTCTAATATTTGTCATAGTGAGTGCACACTTTGCACTAAGCAGGTCTCTAGGACGTGATTGCAGCACACATAAGCAAACTTGAGCTGGTTTTAATCAGAAAGCAATGTACCAATGGCATCAAAGAGCCCTAAAGAGCTTTGCTTGTGCTGTGGCTTACAGAGATACGTTAACCACTGTAGCAGTGTCCCTCCCTCATTGCCTTGGTGCTTGCTGTGGAGCTCAGGTCATCTGGCAATTAGATCTGGTAGAAAGAGCAAATTCATCTACAATGCTGGGTCTGGCAGAGTCCCCACCACAGCTGCATGCCACAGTCCTGCCTGGTTGCTGACAGATTTCCCTGTAACTTCGAGGTTTTGGCACTAGAATATAATGGTTGAGGTCAAGAATTTAATTAAACTTTGGATAGAAGAAAGCTGCCCATCTACTGGATCCCTTCCAGAGCAAGTGAGCTCTCTCACAGTAAGTAAGGGAGGCTATTTCAACTGATTTAATACTCCTTGGCTTTGGACATTACTTCCTCTTTGGTATGGGATTTTATTTTTTCCATCCTTTGCATTTGGTGATTAGAACAAGATACAGATCCTGCCAGTTTCTTTGGGAAATGGTAGATATATCTCAAAGCAGGGAGCCAGCTGTTGGGCTTGGGCAGGTGATTTCAGACCCACTTTCTGTGAAGTCAGGGCTTGGGTGCTTTAATTTTGGCCTGATTTTCATAATGAGCTGAGCATCTATCTGCCCTCTGAACATCTTCTAGTGCTCCCTGCAGAGCACCCTTCAGTATTTTTGACACCTAACAAGCAGTGACAATGAGGATGTAGTGTGGTTTATTATTTCCCTGTGCCTCCATTGGGCTCAGGAACAGATGGGGAAGACCAGTCTGTGAGCAGGAAAAACCCAACCAACACATCAGCCCTGCCCTAACTCACCCAACCAACACATGAGCCCTTCCCTAACTCACTTCCAGACTAGCAGTGACCCGTCTTCCCCAGCTTGCTGTAGGCAAACAGGAATGGCTAGGGAATCTGGAGTCAGTGAACAAATACAGAGGTCTAGAGGTTACACTGCATTTTAGAGTAAGAAACACAGATAAGAGAGAAATTCATATATATGTGTGTGTGTATTTATATATATAAACTTTTTCATTCTGAAATTCCACTACTGCTTGTCCTGTGTGGAAGTACTTACCCATACCTATAGTGGATATGCTGGTGGTATACATGTGGATGGAGCATTAAGAGATCAGAAATTCCTCAAATCTCATTTACAGCAGAACTAGGTACCGAACTGGTTTTAAAGAAGGTTAAATTGAAACTGTTGAAAAGCTGTTGAAGAATTTGACAGAAAACTGGGATTTCAACCAAGAGGATTTGGTTCCCCTGGGTAATTTCTGGTTTTCATCAGACCCTGATCATACAGCCTAGCTCCCCACATAACTCCATTGTTCATCAAACTGGGCAAGCGTGGAATAGTTTTTGCCCTGATACCTTTTGCCAAAATTTCTGTGTAAAAAAAGGAAAGCTGATTATTATTTTTACCATCTCTCCCTTTGTGTGCATAAAGCCTCTATAACACACCACGTTCAGCTTGGGTGTCTCTAGGTGGGCTCATTCCTGTGCTGAACAACCATGGAAAGTGAGAGGAAAGCAGCAATGTCCCTCTTGCAGAGGGCCCCTTCAAGGATTTTGAGAACAGTTAAGAAGCAATCAGCTACAAGAGGAAAAGGCCAGGAGAAATGAGAATAGTGGGGGTAGAGCTCACCTTTGATTGTGGCTGTGGCAGCAAAGCCATGTACTGTCCTTCTGCTGGGAAGTTGCTACCAATGGGTGAAGACAAAGTGGAATGAAGCTCCCTTCAGGGAGCAGAGGGCCAGAGTATTACCAGGCAGAGGCTGTGATCACTCGGGGTTGGGTCACACTTGGTGGCTCCTGCGCACCTCACACCTGTTCCTTCCTGGCTTGGGGGAATATCCTCTGCTCAACTGGAATCTAGAGGTAGGGTGGGTCCATGAGAACATCCCTGTGTTTTTAGGTTTAAGTCTTCATTAGGAATCTGTTCCACAAACATCTCTTGCAGGCTGTTTTCAGAAGAAGATCCTGCCAGGGGCTGGTGATGCAGGTCACTCCAAACCCAGTGATGTTACCCTCGTACCTGCCCCTCACTTTGCTAATGTTTTTCTCATTTGTTCCATGGTGACTTTTGAACTGCCCCTGTTTTAAGACTGAAATGAGAGAGATAAAACGTTTTTAATTTTAATTAAAACAAAGTTTATTTTATTTCATTAGCTAGACATGTTATTTCAGGGCTTGACAGTAAAGTTATATGTTACCCTGTGGGTACTTCTAATTGTGTTATGAGGTTTCTAGTTCATTCTGTCCAGAACAGTTTGACTCCTGTGCTGAGCTCCATCCTCCTGCAGCCTTGAACCAGCACAGCTAATGAAAAACACTCCAGTAATAACATGGGGCTCTCAAGGGCTCCAGATTAATTGGGGAAAGGTACCAATAATTTTACTGGAAGGCAAGCCGGCTGAGCTCTGAGAGCCTACTGCTAAAGATACCAAGAAATAGCGCCTGATCACTTTGGAGGAAAGATAAGAACGTGGAAACTGGTCAAAATAAACCTACAGATGGAGAGAAAACATTCTGTTAGTAAATGTCAGTGTAGGGCCATCTCAGACTGAGGCAGCCCTTGGTCTAGTGAATTCCTGTGAGCGAGGCAGGAGGTGGGATCCTCTCCTGCCGTGCTGTTAGGAGATGCATTCCCAATGGTGCAGCTTCTAAGAGACCAGTGGGAAAATAACAAGCTCAGGAAATTGGAACTGTCAAGGCTTTTTTTCACCCCCTCCAGTATGCAAGAATAGTTCCTGCTCTATCCTGGGATTATTTGGGCCACTTTTGGACACCTGGTCCCTCTGCTGCCTGTGGCAGCATGAGCACAATACACTTAGAAAAGAGAGATAGGAAACCAAGAGGAGGCTGCTGGGGGTCATGCTCCCTGCAAAAGCCTTTCCCAATTCATTAGGAGTTACAGATTTGCTTAAATCCCAGTCGTAAATCCTGGTATCTTGTGCAGTGTGAACCCAGGGTGGTTGTAAAACACTTTTGCAGGGGAACCTGAATAGAGAATTACACCGATTTAGAGGTGTTTTTTCTGCTGTCCCTGATATAGCTGCTGCTGAAGTTTTGGTGCCTGGAATTTATTTGCTCCAGCAGAGAAGGTGCAAAGGGAGAGGTGTGACAGTTTAATTCTTCTCTTGTGTTCCTTGCACAGTTATAATGTTTTTAAGAAAATATTTAATAGGCGTTTAAGGCTAAATGAATCATGTGTGAAATGGAAGGGTGTTTTGAGGATAGTTGGTACAGCAGGACAGAGGAGGTTCAAGTTCCCTTACTTTGTCCTAGGGATCAGGACCACAGAAGGCAGATAGGAGCCTAATTTCCAGTGAGCCAGCCCAGTACCTCTGACTCAATGGGTCAAATATCTTTGTTTCTTTTCTGTCCTATTTGGTGGTGCATGAGGGCGTATTGTCTCAAGCTTGGGTAGTGCATCAACTGTCTTGCTAATTTCCCTCCTTGTTTCTCTTGTTGGTTGGCATTGTAGACTTATATAATTTTGTAAAAATATGAAATTCTTTTAAGTTGTTTGATCCAGTTTGGATTTCCAACTGGATTGCACTGTGCTTAACCTTCAGTATGTTATTGTTTTAGTAGTTTTGTCCAATATGAATAGCACCTTATACCATAACATCCTCGGTGGATGTAGAAGGAAGTTCCAGAAAGAGCTGGAAAGGGTTCCAGGAAAGTCAAGCTGTATGGCTTGTTTGATTTTTCTGTTTAGCCTCTTAAAGTAGCCAGAGAAGGGGGAATAAAAACATTACAAAGGATATGTTGCTGGATAAAAGATATTCCATTACAAACCCTGTCAACATTAATAACTTGCATCTCTTCAGTAGTGCTCTGAGCTGTCAATAAGAAACAGGAATCAACCAAGATTAAAACTGATCTGTCAGAAAGCAGATTGTATCAGAAAGATAATAGAATCAAATTAATTTATGATGAGGAGATTTCACAACAGACAACAAGGCAATACTGAAAACCACAGTCCAATGTAATCCCTTTGAAGAAACGTTGTACTTATTACAGCTGTGATGATTGCAAATGTTTGGTTTAAAAGTCTGTGTTGCAGTCTGGAGGAAAAAACCCAGGCTATTTATGGTCTCCAGTTTTTTAAAGATGGGAGCTAAAGAAAATAAGCCTGGAGAAATATGAGCTGAAGCTTAATATTTCCGTCTTCATTTAAGAAGGGGTGGTTAGAAAATAGACCTGCCAGCCTGAAGGAAATTGGGATGTGTCAACATTTTGTTGGGTTTCTGAAATTTTTCGTTCTTGGTTCAGATTAAAAAGTCAAAATAACCTGTGAATAAGTTGTTTTGATGTAATAGTGTCAAAATATTTAACTCTGTCATTTTCTTCATAAAGTTAAACTGCTTCAAAACAATTATCTCATTTGAATTAACATTTTGACTTGGAAAAACATGATTTTAAACTCAGCTTGGTCCAGGATACCTCACTTCTCACTGGAAAAGAAAACACCATGTTTGGAAAGGATACTTTTGATTTTATAGCTCTACTTTCCTAGAATTTGCCATATTCTCTTGTTTGGGGAGTGGGAGAAGGAAGAGGTCACCTGGATTAAACAATAGTTTATGGTGGAGGGGAGGAAAGGAAAAGAGATCTTCTGGTAATACAAAATTAGGGCTATATCTATATCCCTAATCAATTTTCTTAGTGGTTAAGGCTCATGAAGCAGCCAATCTCCCATGGTTTGAGATCTCCCCTCATTACTCCCCTTGATCCTGATCTTCCTTTCCCAGTCCCTGCCAATAGATAGGGCACCCAGCTGAGCTGCCTTTGGAATGGGAGCTGTTTGTGCTGTCCATCCAGTATGATTGGGAAGGTGTGTGACTCGTTTTTGTTAGTCCTGGAGTTGCCTTTATAAACCTGACTGAGGGGCTTGCAGGGTGGACATGGTGAAATCTTCAGTCCTCTTATCTTTCCTGAGCCAAAACAAGGGAGGTACAACCAAAGCAGGCCTTGGATGTGCCTTGTCTTGTTGCACATCCTGCATCATCCTTTTAGCAGAGGACAAATATCCCCTTTGCTGTATCTGAGTGGGGCCTCTGAGGTCTCAAGCAGCCCAATACTAACTTTGAAGCCTGAGATGTGCCAGCACTGCCCTCCCACAAAGGGGAAGGGGCTGGGTGCTGTTGAGGATTGGGCAAGGGCTGTTCCCACACCTGCGTGCCTGGAGACAGGGAGGAAGCAGGCAGGGGGTGAAAACAGCAGGTTTTGGGGATGGGGTCTTGGTTTTGTTCTGACTGGTACCATGACCCAAGGAAGCCCAAATTCATGGTTTAGGGAGCAAGAGGATGAGGTCTGGAGCTGCCCTTCCCATGCCAGTGATGTGTGTGTTGCTGTGAGAAGCCCTGCTGGCTGTTTTGGAGCAGGTGCTGTGTGGGAGGAGGCAATGCTCCCTCCCCTTCCTCTTCCACCCTCTTCCATCACCACAAAGGGACCTGTGCTCCAGCTGAATTGAACTTCCTCCAGTGGCTCCAGATGTGTTTGAGGAGTCTCCCTCTTTTCACCATCCCGTCCTCTTTTTGCTGGAAGTTTCTGCCATCAGTGTTGCTGGATGTGGAAATCTATGGCTGCAATCAAACTGAGAGGTGGGAGCACCCAGGACAGAAATCAGAGGGGGAAAATGTGTCCCTTCTCCCTCAACCCCGTGTTGCTTACAAATCAAAATAAGTGACCTACACTTAAACTGTGCTTTTAAAGGGATGAATCCCTTGGTTCCATCTTGCCTGTGCTGGTGCCTGCCAGGCTGTGTGTGGGCACCGTCCGCAGTGCACTTAGCACTGACTCCCCTCCGGCTTAATGACAAGTTCTCACTTTGTTGCTGTTTGTTTTGTTTTGTTTTTTCTCCTTCCAGCCAAGCTGACATTTAATTCTGCCTCAGCCAGTTAAATATAACCCTGAAACCTGTGGGTGAGAAAATGTGGCTCTCTGTCACGCTCATTTCAGAGGAGCCAATTAGCAATGGTGATCCCTGGGACTTGGCAGCCTCTTCCCAGGCACCTGGCAGCCCTGGCCCTGCCTGTCATTCTTGGGGTAATGTGCTAGGAAATGGTCTCGTGGTTTACTAAGAAAAGCAAAACAAACTCCCTCTTCCCCACCCTTGCAACCCAACAACCTGTGGGCATAATTGATTTGCAAGATTTGCAGTCAGGATGTGGCTTTGTTGCAGATGAAGCTGGTGAATAACCTGCTCCTCGCTGGCTCCTTGGTCCAGCAATTTTCCACATTCAAAGGCATCCAGTTTGGAGGTGCTAATGGGACATAGCTCCCTCTTCTACCTCACCCTTTCTTTTATCAGCTTAATTCCCCTTCCCTCTTTCCCTGCTGCAGTGCTGGTGCTATGCCTCTCATCCCTGTGATCTCTACCAGGGGCTGCTGTCCTCCCAGGTGTAAATACACCTCACACTGTGCTGGGTCAGTCCACAGTCAGCCCAGTGCTGTGTGTGGGTCTGCTTGCTGGAGCTGGGAAAAATGAGATGAGAGTGGTTCTTCTGACACTTCCTCTATGCTGGAAGTTCAGCAATATGGTAGGGTGGAGTCAGTGATGCGCCTGGCATTGAATTTGTCTTGTCCTCTTTATATATTTTATTATTTTAACTTCGAAAGGGTTCTTGGTCTCCTAGTAAAGGCTTCTGCTGCTGATGTCCATTTTCCTGATTTCTTCAGCAGTGACCCTTTTCTTGCAGTATTGTGAGAAACTGGTTAATTTTGTCCCCCTGTGTCATGTGTCCCCCTTGTCCTCTCTTTGCATGGAAAACATCAGAAGCTGTGTCAGTGCAACTGTTCTTTTCTGAGTTTGCAGGTAATAGGATCAAAAAAAAAAAAAAGGCAGGAAAGCTGGGCTAGTTAAAGCCATTTGTGGCTGGTTTATGCAGATCTCGGCTGTGTGTAAGCCAGGGCTCTCTTTCCTTCCCGGAAATGCTCCTCCCTGACTCCCTATGCTTTTAGGACCTGCATTTTTATTTGCAGTTTCTACTTCTGGCTTGATTCGTGCCAAGCTGAGTATGGTGCAAGGTGAACCTCCAGGGTGGAGGACACCTATGTTGTCCATTAGATGCTGGAGAATGAGGACAGCTGAGGCTACCATCAGCCCTCTGACCCTTGTGCAGTTGGCTCCTGGTGGTGATCATAGAGCAGGCAACACAATGGCAAACCAGCAAACAGATGAACATATGATATTCATAAAAGAGCAGGGGTGATTCCCTGTCTGCTGCAGCAGGAGTTGAGGATTAACTCGGTTCTGTTCTCTGTGGTTTAGCTGCTGCCTGTTATCACTTCTTACCTGGCAGTCCCATGTGCTGCCATGTAACATCTGTGCTTGTGTCCTGCTGGTACCTGGCTGTGGAGTGGCGTGATCCAAAATCCCCTGCAAGTGAGGGAGATGGAGAAGGCTGCCTGGAAACCACCTGGACACATGGTGCCCTCAGGCATTAATTGGTGTGGAGACAGAGTGATGGTTTGAGGGCTCTCTGAACCCATCTATGCATGTGTGGGAAATGGCCCAGCTTTGGTTTTCTGACTTAAAATGAAGCATGATGGATATCTTGTGCATGGTGCTTAGACATCACTGTCACTTCTGTGTTTTACAATTGGCTGTGGATTATCTTCAAAACATTTGCAGTAAAATAGTTCCTCAAAACAATGTTAGTGCTCTTAGTGCTGAGACTTATTTTCCTTGTGCTCCTTTGATTTTTATCTTCTCTGCATTCTCTGTACATCACCCTAACAAGTCGTAGAGGCTGGACAGTGTCCATATCACATCAATACTGAATTTCATTATATACAAACATCAATCTGGCTCTGGGCTGCCTTTTTAAACTGTCATCCAACCTGGTGGTATTCAGTTTCTGTTTAGGTCTGACCGTGGAAAAGCATCGCTTCAAAGCTTGTTCCCCATAATGTTCAGATCAAAACAGTTCCTCCGTGTGTTTATAATAAAAATATATTTTCACCAGCTCTTGGGAGCATTGACATTTTCATCAAGGCAATTTTCTATGGCCCCAATCCATCACAGCACACGAGCTGTTCCATTGGTTCCAATACAACTACTCATTGCTTAAAGTAAATTGTTTGCTTAAAAGCTTGTTGGATCAGGGCCTATAAGCGAGAAAAGATTGCTGATTAGAAAGCACATTTGTTTCTGTTGTGGGATTTGATGGCAAATTAAGGACACTAGGAGGATTCAAAGATTAATACCTCTGTATTTTGGGAAAGAAATACTTTAATACTTTCACATTATCGAGGCCCTGTAAAAAACAGAGATTATGCAAATGGGACACTAAACACCAAATCCCAGACATTAATGGGGTTCGGTGAGAGCAAACTGAAGGCAAAATTAATCTCTGAGAGACCTAAATGGCTATTTTCATGCTTATGAACTTAACATACTTTCAACTTCACCTTAATGAAAGACACACTCGGCTCACTGTTAAAAGAGGCACTTAAAAGGTATTAGAGGCATAAGTCCAGCTGTTACAAACTCCAATAAATTTGGATTAGGTCTCCACTGTTTGAGTTGTGTGTGTGGGTGCCTGACCTCAAAGCAAGTTGTTGGTTTTTTAACTTATTGATATATAGCATTACATCAGGTTAATTATGCCTCGCTGTATTTCATGTCGTCTCGGCACAAACCCGCGTGCATCGTGTCGGGGGGTGCAGGGATTCAGGAGCCCTCAGAGGGCTGGGGTGTGCTGGCCACCCGCCCACCACCAGCCCTCCCTGGAGATGGATGCTTTGCAGAGGCGGCTGCTTGGTTTTACAGTACACAACTGGCTCCCTGCCCGCCCTTCTCCACCCCACCCCATCCCATATTTTCATTCCCTGGGGTGACTTCCCTTCACCTCGCTCGATAACGGAGCATATTTTAAAATTTTTATTTTGGTGTGTTGGGGCAAAATGCTCGATGTCGTAGGGCAGAATTAAGAGTTTGAATTGATGGGGCTTTACAAATTTTGTCTCACTGGATCAAATATTTGGTCCTTGTGCTGTTTTGCTATGAATTCCTGGCCACCCATGAAAGGGATTGTGCATGGGTAGAGCACGTTCAGATTTACGGCTGCATCTGTGTAGATGGGTTGTGATAACAGCAAACCTTTTGCTCTGAAGGCACTGCAGCCGCCACGACAAAAGAGATGGCTTAAAATTGCATTTCCATTTAAAGTAACACCAAGCAGCCAGCCCAGCCATGTGAGGGAAATATAAAGCTCTGCGATAGGGAGCGAATGAGAAGGGGGGGGGAAAAAAACCTGGGTAGCAAGTAACTAAAATAGATGAAGTGGAACAGTTGGAAGTCCCAACTTGAGTGACAAGGGAGAAAGAAGAGATCCAAAGTCAGCACCAGATGACTCCAGTCTCACATCCCATCTCCCCCCCCCACCCTTTGCCACTGTTGCCGCCGCTTTCCCAGCAAAGGCAAGAAAAAAACAGAACGTCTTTTCCAGATTTGGGGGCTGAGCGGCCTCACATGTTGACACAGCAATAATTTTTAATGAGAAATTTTTAGTATTTGTGTGGGAGAAGTTAGCATTGTGTACACAGATGCCTCTCCGGCCACCACACCGTGGTCCGGCCTGGCCGCGTCCCCCTCCGGCACGGCCCGCGGGGTCCCAAGGCAGATTCCTTTCAGGCGAAGGGAAACATTTAGGATTGCTCACCTTTGAACTGCATGCGATGGTGTTTACCTTGGCAAGACAAAGTGGCAGTTTTACAGATATTAAAAACAGTCCTGAGGGGAATCTGGAGGCCTTCCTATATTTTAATCACCCAATTTAGCCAGCCTGAGGACTCAGCTGGAGGGGAAATGTGTGGCAAATCTTGTTTTGTTTTGTTTTATCTTTTAAAAAGGAGATTTAACAGAAAATAGCCCAGTGCTAAAACTGGGTTCCCTCCCTAAAAGAAGAGAGAAAAATAATGTGCATTTTAGTTTTTATTCCCTCCCCTCTGGAAAAAAAAAAAAATGTGGGAATTCTCATATTAATCCATAAGACCTCCATGCTCCATATGGTTTCTTTTTTGGCATTTCCTGCTGGGCTACACTCTACCTCAGCTAACCCCGCTCCCCTTGCCCTCCCCGGGTGCGTTCCTCTTCTAATTTGAATTCTACTTGTCAGGAAAGATGGGTGCAAACGGGTTTTGCCCAGATGTTGAGGTGAGATATCCCCTCCCTGCCAGCACTCCCTCTGGTGTGCACAATTAAAAAGAAAATTGGGATTTTGTGGGGGAAGAGATTCAAAGGAGTCATGAGTGATGTCTGAAGTTATGCTGAGGTCAGGACCTTGCTTATTGATTTTCTAACACAACAGAACCATGTATAAAAGGAAGAGACCTCCTCGCCTCCCCCCAATCCAAGATACTCCTCCAGCTTGTAAAAAAGAAAAAAAAAAAAAAAAAGAAAAAAAAAAACCTAAAAAAGAGAAAAAAATCTGGCTGCAAGCAGTCAGGCTTCAACCGGCCTGTCAGACAGCTCTCTGCAGGAACACAATCCATGTTGATTTTACAGAGAAGGTTGTTATCCACATTTCACCACTGATTTATTGTTTTTTAACCAGCTCCTTATGCTAGACTTCTTCTTTTTTTTTTTTTTTTTTTTTTTTATTTTTAAAGGTCCTTTTGCACTTTGTGAGCAAGGAGATTCACTGGTGGTGGGATGGAGGTGGAGGTGCTGGTGCCCTGCTCCTGCCAAGCTGGGCAGGAGCAGGGGGAGCGCTGCCATCCTCCAGCTCCTGCCACCAGCCACCTGTGATGCTCTCCCTAATACTGGTCAGAATTTATAAATGCTATGGTGAGGTCCAATAACACACTCTTGGGTCCACTCTGCCCATGGGCTGCTGTGGGGCAGCCTGGCTTTGAGATGCTGAGAGCTCTCCAGTTGTTTCAAGGGTAAGATGGGTATGTTGGAGACAGGTCTGAGGAAGCCCTGCAGAACTGAAGTGGCCAAACACGTCCTGTCGCCTACATCTGCAGAATTCATTAGGCAAGCTTGATTGGCCTTTGTTAAACAAAGATGGGATAAGGTTTCATACTTTTTCTGTGGGAGTCGAGCTAGAGTTTCAGGCTGATGATTTAGTCAGGTGTAAGCATGAAGTTTCCAATTTAGAGAAATAAATCTAAAGTGATTTTATTATCCTCTGTTTTACCCTGACACCCTGCTTCACCCCGACTCCCTGTCAGAGCACGCATGACGTGTTTATACAGGCTGCACTGTAATCGACTGGCAGCCAATATAACACGAGACACAAAATGCATCTTCTGCCTAACGCAGGCTTTGGTAGCTTCTATATTTCATCATCTTCCTTCTCCTCTGCCGGCAACTCTTCCTTTCTCTGAATCCCTCCTATTCTGCCTGGCAAGTTTGCGTGCCCTGGCTCCATGGAAAGAGTTGTCAGTGTGCCGAGACACGGAGTTTTGGATGTCCTTGTGTAGCCACAGCTTTGTTTTGCTTCATTCCATGCATCTTCCAGGGAGATCCTTGGATCAGACTAGGCATCCTGTGGCTGGAGTAATTTTAACAAATGTGTGTGCTTGAAACACCCAAAAAATATTTTTTTAGTGGCAATTGGTAAAATTTTAAATAGAAAATTTCTTGTTTACTTTTTTGCTGTGTTAGGAGCAAATATCCTATGAAAACTCTATGTTAAGATTTTGACAGTATACTCATGAAAAAAAGTTATGTGATTAAATTGTCTGAAAATACCTGTTTTCAAAAGCTACTAACAGAGAAAGCAATATAAAAGTACAGACAGCGATGCTGGGGGGAAGAAAGCAAACTGCTTTGGCCAGGTTCTCTGATCCTGTTGATTAGGAGCCTGTGCAATTTAGTTATTAGTTAGAACATAAGGACACAAAAAGCAATAGGTCAAATTCATTTCTTCATCTCAGATATATCCCTGTTGACTTCAGTGAAGTTCCTTTAATGATGAATTTGTCCCGCTGGCTCAAAGATAAAAAGAGAAGTTATTTTTGTTTAATATTTCAACAAGGGGAAGAGGTTAGCGAGGGAATTCAGTTTGCACAAGTTGTGTTTTTCCATGAAGTTTAGCAAGGGCAGCCACCACCTAGCCAGCTCAGTTGTATATTTGTCTTTTTGAGGGCTGAGTGCTTTCTCTATGGACTCTCCCAAGCCCTTCCAAGGCAATTTTTGCCAGATGCAGCCCGCAAAGGACACTTGCAGCCATGGTTTGTTTGTGTTCCTGCCAGCAGTGTAGGGAGCTGCCCTCCTTCAGGTGCCTGCTGATCTGATTTCATCTCTGGTAAAACTTTGGGAGGCAGAGCTGTGTCTGTCTGTTGTCCCTGGCACCGCAGCAACTGAGTGCCACCACCTGGTGCTCCCAGCAATGTGCCCAACCCTGGTCCCAGCGTGGCTGAGCTTTTCCTGGGTGAGTCTCTTGTTGCTGGGCTTGTGTTTGCCTTAATGCACAGTTTTGACTGATATGATGGCCTTGGCTGTCCAATACTTTTATTTTGTGCTTTAGCAGGATTGAGTTCAGGTTTTTTCCACCTTCATCAGACTGTCCTGGCTGAGGGCAGAGTAGTGAGAGAGGCCAGGACTCCACAAAACCTGGGAATGCCTTTGGAGACTGTGAGGCAAAAGGCAGCTCCTGCCAGGCTGCTTCTTCTTGTACCTAGACTGTGTGGAAGAGCAGGATTCCATATTCCCCATTCAAGCTGGACCAGGACTCTGCATATATCACAGGCAGATGAATGAGGAGGCTTGGCTTTCTTGTGGGACCAAACTCTGGGTGAACTTGGTGATGTGAGAATCCCTCCTCTGTACACCCTGGAGCAGACAACTCATGTTGTAGTGTTTGGCTGTTGCGATGTGTCTGCATGGCTGTTGAGCACCGTAGATTGAGTTTATGGATGTTGGACAGGTGTTCATGGAGAGTTGTTTCACCACCTCATTCCTGTTCCAGGGAAAATGGCCTCTTGCCCAGGCAAGAAGTCAAAAGCTTCACTGGTCACTGTCCATCCTGGAGTTCAAGGCACCTGGCAGGTTTCGCTAAGCCTTGGCTAGCAATAGCCTCTCTGCTGTGAGCAGTATTGCTTTTAAACCTGAGAGGAAAATGTTTTTACAGAAGAGAAGGAAATCTTTCCTGTGCTCTTTTCATTCTTGTATCCCTGGGTGCTTTCCAGAGTCATTCAAAACCATTGCAACTCAACAAATGGAAACACCAAGTAGCACCGTGTGTGGTTTGGCAAACTTCTCAATCTGAAGCAACTTTAGGGAGACCCCAGCTTTCTCCAAGGAAAAAGGACCTTTAAATAGTAATATTTCTGGAAAAGAACTGCCATTTTTTGAGATACTAACCTGAGTGTGGTTAGTGACACAGTAGTGTCACTTTACTTCCCTCTTGGATTCACTGTCCCCTGTGTTGGCCGTTGTCCATGGCTACCTGCGAGAAGAGCCTCAATGGTGGGGAAACTGGGAGAAAGTTTCTCAGGAGGTCTTGGCTGTGCTTGCATTTTTCCATGATGAATGCTGCTATTCATCCCCCAGTTCCTATAGCACGTGGAAATCTGGGTGTAGGATGAGGGTCTTCAGGAACGGGATTTCATTGTGCCCTTGTTCTGTGCCCTCATTCCTTGATATGAGGTTTGACAACCATTCCTGGATCTCCTAGTTGTGAAGGCCTCATGGCTGTCTCTGCCCAGGATATAAAACACTTTTGGGATAGAAAGGGGGAGAGCAAGAAAGCCTAGAGAAAACAGATGTGAGGGGTTGAATGAAAAGTTAGAGGTTAAAACCTTGATGTAGCCACATGGCTGTGAGGAAGAAGGCTGAAGCAGGAGCTGGCAGCATATTCATGTGGTACTCCCCTGCACTGACCCAGTGTCACTGCCCTCAGCATCTCCTGCTGTCTTGCTTCCTCCTGGCTTACCCAGTAGCCCTCATGCCAGCATGTCCCTGCTGCCACTCAAGTGGACGAGCATCGGGCTGGGAGACCACACGTGAACTTCTTGTGAGGTACAGATGTTACAGTCAAAGCCTGGCCACCCTTGGTCTAGGAGGGACTTGGGTTTCCAGTGCCCCAGAGAAGCAGGAAGTGCAGGAGACATGGATATCATGAGAAAAGAATCGATAGTCCCCCCTCAGCCTGACCAAATATTGATTTTGCCATTCAGTTCGTATCGTTTTTCACTGCCAGCCCTCAGGGTGGGAGCTCCTGCTCGCAGCCCCACCAAGGGTGTTTTGGGAAGGGAGGGATGGAGAGGGACCAGACCTCTCACTGGGCAGGGTGAGGACAAGGAGCAGTCACCTTCTAAGCTGACCTTGGCTGGGGGGCTGGCAGTGGTGGGGAGGGGAACTTTTGTCACCCACTGCTCCCCCAGACCTCCAGCACCATCCCATTACGAATGCTGTTGAGGGAGCTTACGTTGGAAGAGATTTATGGTCTTGCATTCCCTGTCAAGTGCCCCCCACTGTGCTATGACTCTACTCTAGGTTTAAGGTTTGATATAAAATCCAGGGAATGCAAAAGATCTTCCTGGCTTTTGCAGTTTTGGAGTAGACACTTAATTTTCAGATCCAATCATTAATAAATGCAGCAACTGGCAACCACAGCCTTCCCCAGCAATTCATGCTACCACAGCTTTGCAGGAGTGCTGCTATCCAAACACTCCCAAATTATGATTTTTAACTCAAAATTGTATCTTCCACTGCTGGAGGTAAAACTATTAATATACAAATAAAAGCTAATTCTGTCCTGGTTGTTTTTCTTCATGAGGTCACCAGTCCCTGAGGAATCATAAGCAAAATAGCAGAGTGCCTAACAAGACATAGAAAAAAATAATCTCTCATGGCATGAAAAAGAAAGATGTTTGGAATGTTTTTAAAGGATGTTCTTTAGCTTTCTTTGGTTGCAGCTTCTACCACATATATTATGCTTTCCTGGGATTGGAAATGACAGTCATCTGTTGCTGTTGCTAAAAGCTAGACTTGCTGGGAATTATGTAGCCAGTTAATATTTTTTTTTAATTTGTAGCTGATTTATATATTGATATAATGATGCAAACCCACTTTGAATCCCCATTAAAACAATAATTTTCAACAATTCTGTGGTCTCAAGGAAATATTGACTTGTCATCTTCACAAATCTTTGGCTTAATTTTAAGTTATGTTACCTGATGGGAAAATAGTCTTTAAAACAGGAAAAATGGTGTATGGACTTTTTTTTCCAGACAGTTTTGGGTAGTATTTCTGTATAAACCAAAAAACCAACCAGCCTTAAAAAAACATCAGAACACCAATAAGTTTCAGAGTTGTGTGTGTGTTCATATGATGTGAGCCACCTGTTGCAAAGAAAAACTAGGCTAATTTTCAAATTCTCATCTGTATTTAGCACATCTGGATGCATTGGCCTTTTCTTAGCAATGCTGCATGTTAAGGCAAGATGCTTCATTCAGGGAGTGTTGCAGTGGTGGAGCAGGTACCAGGAAGGATCCCCACATCTGAGGGCTTTCAACACCTGCTCTGCTCTTGGCAATAATCCTCCTGCAAGGGGGAAATGGGACCAGGCAATCATCTTTTACCCGTTCCAGAAAAGACATCCATGCTTCTATGGTGCTTTTGCACCTTTTCCAGGGCTGACTTCTGCTGTGTTGTGGGGCAGTGCTGCAGGCTGACTGTGACCTCAGGGACATTGGAGATCCCACCTGGAGTTGTGGATGTGTTAAATGCACAAGACTGAAGTCATGCTCTTTCAGGAAAATGTGTTCGTGTCCCACACTGTGACACAGGCACAAAAGCCTGAATTTTGCCAGTGTAGGCATTTTGCTGTGGCATCTCAGTTGGAATAGCCTGGGTTTACTCTCCAGGCAGAAAAGAAAGACCCTCTAGAGAACAACTCAGTCTTCCAAAATTAGCTGTCCCTAGGGAATGGGGAGATGGAGCTGCCCTTGGGTACTGTTGCTTCCTGTTCATGGATAAGAAAGCACCCACAGTGATTGCTGCTGTGTTTTATGGGACCACAGATGAAAATTAGAGTATGAATCCTGGCCTTGGACTGACCTTCTCATGCGACGCCCCTTCTGTTGCAGACTGTCAGAGTGAGAAAGTCCTCAGCCACGCTGTTCTAGGCTGTCACAGTGCCCCTGACCAGGCATGGGGACAGCTGAACTGTACCAGGTCCTGTGCTCAGCTTTTATTTGCCTGCCTAGGCTTTTAGCCCACTGTAGGTAGGACCCATATTTCAGGATAATCCTCAACATCATAAATGTACCTGTGCAGAGGGGACCCAAAGGGAATATTAGAACAAAGCAGGGGGAAAAAAATCAAGAAAAAAATGTACCTGTTAGGCAATGTGAACCTTTGTGCAGCCTTTATTAGTACCAGCAGGGTTATAGTTATTTTTAATCATTCAACTAACTCTACTAGTGCAAACTTTCAACTTTCATCCATTTAAATTGGAAAGGTCTTTAAAATATTTATTATTACTTTAAATCATGCCATTTAAGGTCAAAGCAGAAGCATTTGTTGGCTTGGTGCAGGATCCAGAGTTGTTTTCTTACCTGGAGGTTGAGTCCTGGTGGAAAGGTCTGTGTTTCTAATTTTGCTGTGCTATTTGGTTACTATGAGATGATGGGAACACCATTATGGCTGTGCTATTTTCTATTTCTTAATTGGTTGCTCATACACAGGTCTGGCTGGAGCTGAAAATCTCAGGGAAAAAGCCATTAACACCTGCATGTTTGACCTGCAGTTTATAAATCAGAACATATGTTTTCATATTTCTAACCCCCAAACCACTGAGAAATGTGTTAGCGGACATTTGCAGCACACCCCGATGCACGTTGTCTTCCCAGTGTCAGCAGGCCAGAGTGTCAAAAGGTATAAATCATTGCAATTACATGGATTTTGCCTGAGGTCTAGCTTTGATTGATGTCTCTCCTAAATAAGATATTACTGGGGATGTGAAACATGCACACCTCTTAACCTGCTGTATTAGGGTTGCGAAATGCCGCTCTCGCTCTCTTTGTGTGTGCGTAGTGCATTTAACAGTCTTGGTGGAATTCTCCATGTTATTTGAGTGATGACTGCCATCCTGGATGGTTTATTTAGCTTGCTATTGTGGAAAACACTTCAGCAGATAGTTGCATCCTGTTGCAATCCCTGTTGAAATTGGCAAGGCTGACTTTTGCACTTGCAGTTCATCCCAATTTAGCTGAATGGCATCATTTACAAATCCTGTGAAAGCGTGGTGGGAGAAATGCTCTCCTCTTTCCAACCCAAAGCAGACTACCTAAGCGTTGCTCTGAGCTGCCTAACTCCTCCTGTCCTTCCCTCTTGTGATGAGAGCACCTTTTGCAAATGCATTCTCTACTCCACTTTTATCATCCCTTGGGGTTGTTCCTGGTGCTTGCCTGACACTGTAAGAAATCCAAAACTCCTGCAGATTTTCAGTCTTTTTAACACTGGTGGGTTTTTTATATTAGGTGTCCCAAGGAAAATGTTCTTGTAGGATTGGCTGGACCGAAAAAATCAGGGTAGCAACTGCTGTAACTTGGATCAGAGCTGGAGAAATGGGATGACTTCTTCAGGGTGATGTCTTGAGATCACACTGACTTCCAGAGAAGAAGGATTGGACCTTGTCACATCCCTGAACTGAAAACTTTCATCTGTAAGAAAATAGCAATTTGCATTATATCCAGATTTGCTTTTGTATTTAGGTTGTACATATCAAAAATATCCCCAACTAATCCAACTAATGGAGCAGTGGATCACAATTAAAAAAAGTATATATTTTTGTGTACAAAGAAAAAGAGATTAACAATCTTCTTGGGAATATTATACCTTACAATTACAAACATGTTAGGTTTTCTAGAGCAAGGATTTAAACAGAGGAAAAAATAAGTAGGTTGGTGGTTTTGTTTTTTCCCTTTTCCTACAGTAATGGTACTTATTTGAAAATCATTTTAATGGTTAACTTACCCTTTAAGACCGAAAGTTTTAACTTGAGTCAATGTACTTAGCTCAAAATCCCTGTAGAGATTCATGTTTCTTGCTGGAGCTGCCTGGAGTGGTGAGTTCAGGCCTTTGCAGTGATTGTCAGCAAGGAGAACATTAATGGAGTATTAGAAAAATGAAGTCCTCGACCCCTCCTCCCCTTCTGGCTGGTTGTTTCTACATGGTGGGAAGGAAAACATTTTCCCCGTCAGCCATTTACTGTGCAACAGGGGGAAACTGTCAGCTTGCTATGAGCAAACCCCTGCAAGATAAGTCAAAATGATTTACCCTGTAAATAAAGTGGGCTGTTTTCTTTACTTGGAAGAATTGCCCATGTGGCGAGACTTCCTATGGGAGGGGATGTGGTTGGCCCTTCGCATTTATCCACTGTGTTTGTCTTTTTTGAAAAAGCAACATTGGAAAGATTAACAAGTCTGTCACTGAAGGAACTGATATATCAAAGCTGTGGAGACAAAGCAGGCCATTCATTCCTTACGTTTCTGAAATCTCACTTCCAGTGCAAACCAGGTCTTCCCATTTAGATGCAGATGAAAGGAGGGATTTCCCTCTTCCTCCTTCTCCCCAAGGTCTGGGGGATTTTTATGTATTTATGTGTGCACATATATATAAAAATGTGTGTATATGTGTGTCCACATGCACATGCTCACTCTGTGAGCCCTCCCAGGCTGGGGATTTATTTGTCACTGTGAGAGGGGCCACAGGGGTGCAGGGGATGGGAACAACCTGAATGTAGTACTAGACTTGAGGGATCTCTGTTCCCGTGGACAGCCACAGAAATTTAGGATTTCTCATTTATTTATTTTTTTAAATTTAACCATGAGAGGGCTTGTGGGTGAGGAGGGATATAAGAGAGGGATGCTGATGTAGAAAGGGACAGGATGTCTTGAGAGCCCCCCAGGATTTATGGTACATGGAATATGTGCACACAGATAATATTGATTAAGGAGTATGCACTGGAGAGGAAAAAAAAAAAAAAATCACTTATCTGTCAGGCTGCAGGATGTTCTGAGATTTCTGATGTGGTGTTGGGTCCACATCATTTCTAGGGGGGAAAAAAGGAGCGTATAAAGGACACCCTGGAGATGTGGCAGATGGAGATGCTTTTTAAAAACATTACTTCAGATATTTTTCATTTGTTTACTTTAGCTGCTCACCTGTGTGTATGTGTTCTTCCACCTAAGGCAAAGAAACAAATGAGTGTGGTTTTGCTCCCAATGCCAGAAATAGTGCTTTTTTCACTCTGATGTGCATAAACAGCTGGTGTCCAGAGAAGGATCTCAGCATGGAAAAAAACCAACAGCCCTATTTAAAATTGCCATATGCTCGTAAGCATATTCAGCAGAGGCAAGAGGATGAGTGCAGCCTGCTTTTCAAGGTGTCACCTCTGTCACAGGGGAAAAAGCCCTCTGCTGAGAGGTGCTGCATCCCCAGATGTGCTTGACTCCATCTGGAAAGCAAAATTCTGCTTTCCAAGGACTCCTTTTTCCATTGGCCTGCAGAGCTTCAGCCAACTTCCCCTACACCCTTGTTTATGCCTCAGGCAGGGCAATGCACGTGTCCCCGGCTGGGGAGGTGTTTCCTTGATGGTTGTTGCTGCTGGAGAATGTCACCCAAACAGGAACGTTTTGTGTGTGGTGCTGCAGCAGGTACTGACCCTTCTCTGTACCAGTGGGGTAGGAAAGCCCTCTCTACAGGGAAAGCTTGCACACAGCACAAAAAATATTCAATGCTGTGTCAACGCTGGACCTTTATTTATTGCACCTCAGTCAGTGCAAACTTCAGTGACAGGCTTTTATATGACCTTGGGCTATATTCTTACCTGAATAAATGGAAAGTGTTTCTCTTCTGAACACCTGGGGTTGTATTTTATATAAAATATGTACATTCTGGAGAAAACAGTAAATATGGCCATGAACTCCTGAGATCGAGTTTCTTCATCAAACATGCACCACTTTCCCAAGGGAAAAAGAAAAAAGCCCAGAAAAATGCTGAAGCTTCCCTGTACAAATGACAATAAAATATGATTGCCAGGCACAATTCCATCAAGTTTTACAACAATTGCTTTTGAGCTGTTAAGTATGCTATGCTTTAGTCAAGGATCTTGTGCTTTTGTACACAAGCCTCATGTTTGGTGACATTGAACCTTCACATGCAGATACTGATTATTCAAAAAGGGGGGGAAGAAAGAAAACATGGGAAAGCTACTTTACATTTGTACTGCAGATTGTTCCCTTTTATCTGCAATCAGAACAAAGACTCACTCAGTTTTTATTACAGTCCTCTTGGAGGCTGTTAGCTACAGTGTGAACCTCTCTGGGGTTAAAGTGTAGAAAAATTGGGAGATGCTTGTGGTTTTGACAGAGAAGTGGAAGATTCCACTGAGAGAAAGGCTGGTACCTCTGTTGGAGAGTAACAGGAGACAGTGTTAAGTGAAAGATGTTAGCTCATTTACAATCACTTTAGTTCAGTTTACTCCCTGAGGTCACCATCCTGCAGAGTTCTGTGCAGGCTTTATGCTTTTCTGTATGAATAGTTCTTCTGGAGTCCTTCGCTTAACCAAATCATTATCCATGAGGATGAGCCAGGGCAGGGTGAGGGAGGTGCTGCTATTAGTCAGGTATACATAATACATACACTGCTTGTATTGTCCAGAGCCGTGCCTGAATACCATGGATTTCACTTGGAAGTACTTCTGGGTTGTTTTTTTTTTTTTTTCTTCCCAACTTTTCCATTAGACCTTTTATATTTCCCTCCATATTCAGCACTTTGGCACCTGCCTGTGGGAGCAAGCTTCTGCAACAGGTGCCTTGGTTACTGGTTAATACATCAGTGGTTTTGGCCAAAACACCTGTTGATGAGTCAGGAAAAATGACAGCTGATTTCTAGTTGCTGTGTTTGCTTTACTTTTTTTTTGCTCTGAGAAGTTTTTTTTCTCGGGTAAGAAGAGAGTGAGAAGTCCTTGCTGGATGCTGTTCCTGTCTGGGAGGCAGCTGAGCTCCGTGTTACTCGCAGAGCGAGTGGGCACAAAGCATCCTGGCATCTTTTTATGGAGCCTGTCTGCACGGGGGAGGGCAGAGCAGTCGGCTTCCAGGTGGCTGCAGGGCTGGGCTGGAGGAAAGGCACTGCTGCTGAGCCTGCATCCCTCTTCCCAACACTGCTGGCAAGGAGAACATAGCCACGGAGTAAATTCCATGGCAGTCTGTGTGTCTGACAGAGCTCAGAGGAAGGCTACTGTTGGCTCAGGAACAGCAGAAGCTGTTACAGTCACGTGTAAATCCACACTGGATATCAGAATGTCGGTCCATGGCAAGTGGGACCTTCCAGACCAGGCTGGCAGCTGAAGGGGTGGGACCAGGAAAGTGGAACCTACTTGGGTCACACAAGGATTTGAATGGCAGGGTTAGTTTGAGTGGCAGAGCATCTTTTATAATTCTCTGTTCCTGTTTCCTAGCTCTGGCTGCCCAAGGATTGATGGACCAGCCCCACTTGCTTCCCACCAGCTATTTTAGTGAGGGCAAGTTAAAAAAAAATAAAAAAAGTTAAAGGAGCGGTGCTTTCAAGCCTTTGTATCTAAGCTGTAGGACTCAGAGACAACTGGTGACTGTCGTCTTAATTCTGTCAGTCATGAGGGGCAGAGGATAAGCAATTATTTTTCTTGCCATGCCTCAGTTTCCCTTGATCATGTTTAACATGCACATGCTTTCCCCATCTGATGCTCAGGGTATAATCACATTGTTAATTAGTCCCACGTTTTATGGCACTGATTCAGGTACCATGTTTCAGGAAAGGGTGGCTAACAATCCATTCTGGACCTCTGTTAATGAGCTGCATTGTGCTGCAAGAAGGGGTTAAAACCATCCAGAAAAAATCACCTCCTTTGTAACCTTTGTTTCAAAATCTTGACAACCCAAAGATGTTTGCTTTTCTCCCTGAAGGTTAAGTTGTCCTAACAGGTGCTAATTTTGTGTTTTCTTATGGAGATTTGTCCATATTAGAAGCAACTGTGAGCAAACAAAAAAGCCAATTAGAGTGCAAGGGTATTCTTCCTCCTCCTTGTTTCCGTGTAGTCCCCAGCTATCTTTATTGGTCACCTTAAGCCATAGACTTATCCTTTCAAACCTTCTTGATATTCAGTAGACTTGTGCCCTCTTTGGGGAAAAAAACATCCTTTTAATGTCATGGGAAAAATACTGTCATGGGCAAGTAGATGATCCATGCTAACTGGGGTTTGTCATCAGCTTTGGCAATCTGTGTAGCAGGGTTTGAGATTAATGGAGCCAAAGACTTTAAGCAAATATTGTTGGCGTGTAGTTAAACTGTCAAGAGAGCAAGAAAAAGACTTGCTCTGCAGCCACTAAATAAAGATTTGTATTCACCAAACACAGTGAACCTTTTATTAGCAATTATTTGCAGCTCACTACCTTCCAAAAAGGAAACAATTCGGTGTAACTTATTGTCAAGGGTTTATTTGCAATTTGGTGCCTTCCCCCCCCCCCCCCCCCATTTTTCTTACTGTCTATTTTGAGAGTTTAATTTGGGCAGCTCTGAAGCTTTATCATCTCTGTTTTCAAAACTCTGTGGGCCAAATCTTTTGTGTCGTAAATAGTTCATTTAATTTCAGAGAGATTTGAGTCTTTAGCCAAATTTGTACAGGCTGTAAAAATAATAAATCCCCTCCCCCGCCAAAACCCCAACAAACAAAACCTCACACTGAAATTCTCCAAATCCAAATAATGGCTATTAATTATTACAATATGCTAACATGAGGTCCAGAATGTTTTCTTCCATGTATTCAACCATCTACTTTGTGAGATGTAATAAACCAGAACAGTGCATCAATTATAATATTTTATGATTATTTTATACTCTTGGCAAAATGCATGTGCTGTTATCTCAAACCTTATTAAAGCTCAGCTGATTAGAGGTTGAAGTTTTTACATAAGTTATTGATGTTTTTTCTTTTATTCAAACATTTTCATAACAGACTAACTAGGAAAATATTTTTCTTGGCTGAAACCTTAAGATGAGAGACTTGTGTTGAAGGTAAGAGTATGCAACTGTTTGTTTGGATTAAGAATGCTGAACAAACAACTCCCTGCATCTGTCTTTGAAACAGTTCTCTAGCACAATACACAGTTTCTGAGAAGAGACCAACATCTTGTGCTCAGGAAATGGGTTATTTAAAAATCACCTGTGTATATTGCTCACGGCTATCAGACTCCTTGGTTATACAGTGGCTGCTTAGCTCCTCTTGCACAGAAGTTTCTGATTTATCTGTTGCCTTAAAAATCCAATGATGCTGTCTTTCCCTGAAGTAAAACCAACCTGCACTGGTGTGGCTTATCTGCTTTTTTTGCACTTCTGCCTCCTTGTTCCCCCTTACCCACTGGGTAAGAGGGCACTTAGTCTGCTTTATATGTGATGGGAAAATGGGTGACGAGGTGGAGAGATGTCATGTAGCTTTTCCTAAAGTCCTACAAGCAGCTTGTGACAAAAAGGAATTGGATCCTGGTCTCCTGAACTTCTAGGCCACCCTCTCAGGAGTGCTTGGGTAGTAGCACAAAAAAAAAAAACAAAACAGGAGAAAACTGTTGGAAAACTTTGGTGGTTGGAGAGGTACAAGCATTGGCATCAAGGCTGTGCAAGGAAAGGCGCCCTTCCTGTGAACAGAATTTAGAAAACTCTCTGTGCCCAAAGCTTGTTTTCTTTAGCTGTATCAGCTGATCCAGGAAAAGATTATTGTTTAGAAACGTTGTCCCTCTATTTTCAGACCATCATAGCTACAGCAGCACAACTCACTGGGAGAAAGTATTCTCTGCAGGATTATTTTTGGGTCAGTGTGTAAATTTCTGCTTCTGTCTTTGAATGTCTCTCTAGATTCTGGGAAAAAAAAGTCTAGAGTCAGCCTACTACAGAAATGCCACTTAATTTTCCTTCATCCTTTTGACATGGAAAATGCATATCTGATGGAGGTTATTTGTTTTCACTTGCCATATGCTAAGAAAGTTTATATATTGCAAGTATTACCAATCTAAACAACACAGGCTAATTGGTGTCTGTATAAAAACAGAACAACATGGTTGTTTGAAGGATTGTCATGTGTTTCGGAGTGGAAATGTTTAAATGTCAAAAAGATTCAGTGTCTGTGATTGAACTTTCATCTGTCTTCTGGGTTTGTAGCTATAGGAAGCCCTTCATCTCTGTATTGTCTTCAAGCACGACTTCATGCAAAGATTTGAATTCTGTCTACTTAAAGGATGCTTTTTTAATAGACAAAAGGTCTTTGTATGGTGCCATTAATGATCCTGGTTGCACGTGTAGTGATCTGTATTGACAAGGTGATGGAAGATATTTGAAAAGTGTTTCTTAACACTTCAGGGGGAAGTCACAACAGCACAAGTGAAGAAAGATGAATGGCTGCTGAACAGCCTCCTACAACACATGATGTGCTGTGTATTAAACATGTCTTGGAAGGAGTTTACTGCTGTGGAAGGTCCCATGTGTCAGCCTCTCCACAGTAAATGTTTACAGCTAAAAGATCTGCTGTCAGTTCCTTGGTGGTGCTCAGAGTATCTTTGTAGTAGCCAAAGGACTTGACTGTACCAATAGTTTATCTGTGCAGTCCTGCTGGGTCTTTGAGGTGGTGAAATGCCCTGTTCATGGCTGTACTAAGACCAGGGTAGAAGTTCCTGTTCACATGGGCTGCTGTGAGCCAGCAGCAGAAGCAGCTGCACTGCAATCAGATATCCCCAAAGCAAACAATGACCCAGACACACTTTTTGTTGAGCTGTACTCTGGACTTGTTATATATTACTGGGCATAAAAAGGGGATTCTGAGCATAAATAACAGGTCATTTAACTTCCCTCTGTGCCACTGGCCAAAGAAACCAGTACACACAGTGCCCATTAGGCAATGAGGCTGAATCCATCGCAGAGAAAAAGTTTCTTCACAGAGGATTCTTCTCTTCTTAAATCTTGAGTTCCTTGGAAGCTCTGAGCAGTTTAAGTCCAATGGGATGAGGAGGCAGAGCCCTGTTGTGCATGCTCAGTGTGTCTGGAGATTTTGTAATAGGCAACGCTTGTGGTTTAGACCTTCCTTAATGTATGGCATGACAAGTAGGGATGCCCAGGAAGTGTAGAAACCTCTAAGGAGCAGCACAAAGGCTTGGGCAACAGTGATGGTAACTCTGCAGATGGCTCTTCTGTTGGACTTCTTTCCTTTATCATAGGATTTCCCCCTTGTCTATGGAAAATGTTCATGGTTCTTACTGATGTCTTGCTGCCATCTGTCCTAAGCTCTCTCCTAAAGAAAAAGGAAGAGCAATATCACAAGAAATGTTCTGGGAAATGTCTGAAGGTGTAACTGGATGGTTGGATCACATAAAAAGCTGAGTGGAATTGGAAAAATGGTTTGTGTGCATTTAGCTTCCAGGAGAAAATGCTTCTGAGGCATCAGGTCCTGACCGGTGCAATCAAGTAGTGAAATGAAGGAATTTGGTCTTAAGAGCTTGCTTTAGGTGCTGGGCTCAGCTTTAATTGCTCAGGAGAATTTTACTTGTGCTTATCAGCTGTTTCTGAAGCTCTTATTTAGGTTCAAGAGTCTGCAAAGCTACCTGTGAAAATGTCACATGTTTTTGCACCTTGAGGAGCTGTGATGCAGCTCACACTGACCTCAGTGAAGTTGGGTAGCAGCTGTAGCTGTGAAGAGCTGGGAGCTTACCCCAACCAGCAGCAGGGCTGGGTGGAGTCACAGTCCTGGCTGGGCTGGGGGAACCCAAAGGCAGTGCCCTGCAGGCCCAGGGAGTGTCAGCATCTGCAGAAAGGACTGATTTGGTGGTGGAGGGAGAAGGCCGAGGCGGTTCCCAGCAGAAGCTCACATCACATAAGCTATTTCCTCTCCAGCCCATCTCAGGACACTCCTTGTTGACATACGTGTTTCCATTTACACTGCAGTATGTTTGCCAGAGGGCAATTGCTCCTTTAACCCCAGCCCTTCTCTTTATGCCTTCTCTGTTTGCTCATTTTAACCCTGTTCCCTTTATCACTGCCCATCCCTCCCCTTCTCTCTCCTCTGCCTCTGATTCCGATTTCTTAATGTGCCTTGATTTTTCACCCTTTGGGTTTTTTCCCCACTTCCTACCTCTGAATTGTCCACCATCTGTCCCCTCCACTTGACTGCTCTCTTCCATCTTTCCCCCTCATTCTTTATCTTGTTCTTTTTTCCTTTGCTCACAGTGGACTAAAGGTCATCCTCACATGGAAAAAGATGCTCTTTCTGTGGTCATACCTCTGTCTTTGATTCCATTTCATCATATATGAGCTTCTAGGAGTCTAGAATTTCCTTTATTTTTTTCTTTAATTTTTTTTTTTTTGTTTGTTTGTTTTGATAACAGCTGAATGTACTCCAGGAGTTCCCAGAGACAGCAGGTAGCCTCTATCCAAACTCCAAAACAAACCCCCAAAATGTGAAAATTTGGGGCTGTGTTCACACCAATAAAGCATGTCCGGGTTGGTGGAGCTATGCCAGTCACACCAGTTAAGGACCCAGTTCAGGACTGGGTTACTTCCCGTGTTCAAAGAAATGGCTTGCAGTATTTGCAACATTTTCCTGGATTGTGTACATGAGTTAGATTTTCAGCATTTCCTATTTTCAATTACTTTGACTGAGCTTGGAACCAGTCCCCAGCCTCACATAATAATGCCTTTTGTATCTGCACTTGGCAAAGCATCATTTCTGGTGGAACAGCATTGCAGAGAGGAATGGCTTTTCATAAAAATTTTTAAATATATGTATATATATGTGTGTTGGCAAATGCTGCGTAAATGTTATAGCTTATCCTGGCAAAACAGCACTTTTGCTGTTACAGGGGATTTCCTTAGGGAAACTGGTATAAATTATCCCAGCGGAAGCATCCTTTTTGCTGGTTGTGGGGAAGGTGGGTCCAAGAGCAGTGCCAGTAAGGCATTACTAACACAGCTTTGGCCTTGAAACTGACTTAGCATTGTTCAGACTTGTGCTGCGGAGTTGGTGTGTTTAAAATTTGAGCCAGAGCATCTGTGCAGCTTCTTACATGTGTGTTTTTTCATAATGACAATTTTTTTTTGTTTTAGCATCTTTTTTGGTGAGAAATATAAAGAGTCTCTGTGAGTGAATCTATGCTAAGAAAGAAGCCAATATTGGGTTTAATGGTGACCCAGGCTCTTTTTCACTCTTTCTTTCACTAGGAATTTAGGGCTCAGTATCACCCCCTCCAAAAGACACTTTGGTATCAGTGCTGCCTAGACTAAAGGCTATTGTGTTTTAAAGGCTTCATTGCATCCAGGAGTTCTAGAAAATCATGTTGGAAAGGAGGCTGAGTGGGAGATGCCTGCATTCACGTGGCTGTGGGATCTGAGGGCTGGTGGAACAGCTCCATGTGCCGCGGAGCCGTCACTTCCCTGTGCGGCCGAGTTGTCCCAGCGCAAGAATCGCTCCCCATGGGCTGTGGCTGAAGAGGTCAAAGTCATCTCCCACTTTGGGAGGTGGGGTTTGAGCCTGTGTGTGCCCTGGGTTTGTACTTTGGACCCCAATCTGCTGCTTGTTGTATCAGGGTTATGTTAAGCCTGAGTAAAAATAATTTGAGCGGCGGCGTACAAGCTCATTGTGCCTTAATAAAGAAAACAACACCACATTCACTCATCACACTTTGAAATTAAAGCTGTAATGTCATAAAAGGGAACTTTTATTGTTTTCAGAGAACACAAAAACCCTTGGAACAAAGTCAGGAGGGTATACTGATGAATGAGGTCAAAGTCTGGTGTACATAAAGTGAGCATTGTGCAGCATTATAGGTTGTACTGAGTGTCAGCAAGTTACCAGAAGCCCTGATCCTGTCAACACTCAAAAGTGTGCGTGAGTTTGCCCTTGTAAATACCCTCATTCAAATACAACTGCAGCAAAGTTATGCTCAAACATGAGTGTTGTAAGAATCAGCATTTTCCTAGTAAAATGTTAAGGAATCAAGGTTCTGAAATCCCAAACTGGCCTCACAGAGCCAAAATGTGGATTCTTCAATTGCACGAAATTTTCAAAGCTCTTTTTAGCTTTTCTTTAGACAACATAAGGCATTTAATCTTGATGTTCATTTTTTTAAAAATAACATCCATTATTAGTTTGAAATAACAAATACTATAACTGGGAAAAAAAATCAAAACAAACAACCAAACACAAACAACTCGTGTAATGACATTCCAGAAGTGTTTTCTTTTAATTTTTTTCTCTCGTTCAGTGAAATTTCCATACAAATCACCAAGTTTGCAGAGAAAGACTTAACTTTGGCACAAATATCCTTTCTCAATATTTTTATTATGAATTCTAATATTCAAGACAACTGAAAATCTGCTTTCCTAATAAAAAGTTGTAATAGTGAAATTGTTTTCAAGCCCTTTCTAGACTGGATTAAATGACTTTAAAAAAAAAATCTGCTTTCTGTATCCCCTCCCACCCCCCTCCCCCCAGTTATCCTAAAACTTGGAGGTTTGGAGTGTACAAAATCTTTTTACAGTGATTTTTATATGTTTTTTTCAAATTATTTTGAAAGTTAAGGATGTTAAAATAGCACTTCTGTGGAAGAGAAGGCAGTTCAATCCTGAGACAATACTTTTTGTTGCTGAAAGGACAAAAAATGCATTTAATTGTCTAAATTTCAGCAGAGCCTAATATCAAACCTGACAATATCAAAAGTGTAAGTTCTCTGCTTTGGCTTTAGCTGGTGGGGGGTGAGGTGCATCTCCTTGTACCTCTGTTGCTCTGTGATGGCTGGTCCCCCTCGTGCTGGGTGACCTGCAGCTCCATTCCCCAGCAGTTGTAGTTATTCCTGTCTCTTAAATAAGCAGTATTTAAATTATGGTACCTCACCATGGCCCAGATTTCCAGCCAAAGCAAAGATGGCCTTGGGTATGGATCCTCCTCATCCAGGGGACCTGAGAGGTGCAGCAGGAGGAGAAGAGGAAGGGGAGAGAAGCAGAGGTTGGAAGCTGTACTGCCTTCCAGCTCCATCTCAGCTGTTTGAAGCTTTAAACAATTTGAATAATGACTCTGGAGTGCGGAATAAAAGGTGGCAAGGAGAGCTTGTTGAAACAAATAAGATTTTTCTTTTTTTTTTCTCCCCCTCTCCACATGAGAGAAGGCAGACTGCGACTTACAATGAGTGGTGTGAGTCACTGAGACAGAAAAAACCCACCAAGCCACAGCCTGTTTGCTCGTGCAATGGCTGTGCTGCTGCCCTCCTCCATCCCTTCCCTGCTTTGCTCCCGAGCCCACATGGCAGACATTATATGCAGATCTATTCTTAAACTGTTTCTGGTTTCTTTGTGGCACCAGCTGCAGGGGAGCGGAGTCACGCGAGCAAAGGACGATGTTTGGTGGCTCTGCCAGCCGTGCCCAGCCTGGTCGCCCCACAGTCTGGCACAAAATGTGGAGATTTCTCAGCTCCTCCCAAAGAGAGTGTGTGTGCATTTGTCCCTGGGTGGGGGGAAAAAAACCAAACCAAAAAAACCCCCAAAAAAACAGAAACAAAACAAAACACAGAAGAAAAAGGAAAGAAAAAGAAAGGATCAAAGTGTTAATTGTAAAACATCTTGTGGTGCCAGGTGGAAATGAAAGCAGGGTGATCAGTGAGATATTCGATGGGGATGTAACTGAAGTGCATTTTCCAGCAGCTCATTAGAATAACGAGGAAGCCACAAAGGACACAGGAGACGAAAACAAGCTTTGTTGCCCTGTCATTATTTTTAGGAGCAATGTGATACCACTGAGGACTGGGTTAATAACAGATAATTGCTGGCTTTATTCTTGCTTTTCTCTCTCTTTTTTCCCCCCTCCCCTCTTCCCTGAATGGTTTTATGGGATATGGACTTAGTAATGTTGTGGCAAAGTGTCATTTCCTGTTTTATTGGGATGACTCAAGTGTGTGCGCTGTGGCGGAGGTCAGGAGCACGTTTATGAAGTTTGCACTGTGGTTAATTAGTAGGAGTGGGCAAGTTTCCTTCTCCCTGTCTCTTTGCTTCCGTGGGGGGACGGAACAAACTCTCCATAAATTTGCCTGGATCATGCTGATCTCACACAAGTTTGATCCTGAAATGATGCCCAGTAAATCAGCCTGTGACTTCTCCCAGGACTCCCCATCCCTGTGCACTGCTGTGGTCAGGCTCAGCAGGAATTGCCAACCTGCCCGTGTGGAGCTTATTGAAACCCTTGGATTTTGGACTGCAGAGGAGTCTGAGCAATCAGCTGCTCTTCCTTCTTTGTCCAGGCCACTAGAGTGACATTTGGCAAACACTTTTCTGCCTGTGGCAAATTTTCTCTCCTGCTCTGGATTTGCCTTTTTTAGGCTGCACTGAATGCTGCCGGTCCCAGGTCCTGGGACAGCCACAGGTGTAAGGAACTTCTTTCCATGACTTGTGTCCTGACTGTTGAGGCCCAGTGCAGAGGCAGTTGTTGGGCAAACACAGATCCAGGATAGGGCAAGTGGAAAGGAAAAGTGCTTTTGTGGTTGGTGGTATTGCAATAAAACAGACTTGCTGTTTCTGACAAGTTTAGGTCGCTATTTCCATAAAACCTTCATATTGTTGTATTAGTTGATATAATTCATTTTTATTTCATGTTTTTATTATCTTAAGGCCAACTCTTGGCTTTATTTTATGGCCTTGATTTAGCTGTCTGACTTCCTGGGATGGCAGGGAGATTCTCAGCTGTCATCAAAGAGCTCTCAGTTGATCATGGGTTTGCATTTGCTGACTTAATGTGAGACTCAGGGGCTGCATTTGCAAGGATCTGCAGCCCTGGTCAGGCAGCTGACCCCCAAGCTCATCATGCTCTTTCTGAACTTCCACAGCAGTGTTGAAGGGCTCCATGAGGAAAGTATGGCCACTGATGGCTCTTGGGTGCTAACAGGGACCCAGAAAGGGAAATATTCACCAGCACAGCCAATTGAAGTGTTCAGCTGCTTGGAGAAAAATTCAAAATGCTTAAATGTGGTGGAGATGATCAGGAGAAAATAGCAGACTGATCAAGGAGAAACAGAGCTTTCCACAAATTAAAAGAAGAAAGCTCATTAAGTTAGATTTTTCATTTTTGACCCAGGGATTTTTCAATAGACTTGTGTGCAGAAAAGCTGGGGCAGAGAGTTTTATGCTTATTTTAAATTATATTACTTGGCCTGAACATGTATAAATTAAAGCTGAAAATGAAAAACAATTTTTGTTGTATTTCAATGCCCCGCCTCTTTAAGAAATAATCAGAGTACAGATTTAAAAAAAGCCTCTGGAAGTACAATTGTTCAAATCTGATCTGGGTTACACTAGTAGAAAATCCAGAATCAGTCACAAAATGTGTTAATACCCATGAAAAGAATGTTAGTGAAGAGATTTGCTCTTTCTAATAAAGTATATCAAGCAGAAAATTTTATACTCAAGGGGAGGTACGCACCCAGTTTAACTTTATAGCTATCTATGTGGGTAAAAAATTTATAGCCCTAACCTGGTGATGTTGGACAGAACAGCTGCCAGAGCTCCATTCAGGCCATGTGGCCACAGAGGAGGCCAGAAATTCTCCACAGGGTGGTTGTGATGCCATGTCCAGCCCCATGTTTGGCTTCCTCATGTTCTTCAGAGCACTGCTGCAGGCAATGAATGTATCAGAAGGACTGAAATGTTTGAGACTGCAGGTTGGGGAAGGAGCGGAGAAGGGTCCTCTGAAGGAATGCAGATGGAGAAAGTGACATGGAAAAGGCTTGGAAATGTTTGGGCCAGCAGAAAGTCAGCAAAGCTGATGCTGGCTTGGCTGTCAGGACTCCTTTGAGATAAAGCCTCAGTGGAGCAGAGACAGTGTTTGCCTGCTGCAACCCTACCGTTTTCCTCATCCTTATATGCCACATTTGATTTATAGAGGCACTTAGTGGCCAGATGTGAGGGTATAAGCATCAGTCAGGGGGAAGCTAATATATTCTCTTTTCTGTTTCTAATGAATGTTCAAGTACTTAGTCTCACTTTCAGAGTTGTATATTGTGAATGTGGGTTAAATTAATCAGTAACTGGTCAGCAGAGATGCTTGAAGGAAGCCTAAAAACCAGAAAAACAACTCGTGTTCAAATCATGTTAAGAGTGGGGTGGAGCCATCAAAAGGAAGGAAATGAAAATTGAAAGCAATCTTTACTTGTGCTATTAAAGATGGGGGACCTGGAAACCAAATATGTCTGAAAGTGACCTTAAGGTGATGGTGAACAGCAGATGAAATCCAAGTTCTTAATACAATGCCAAAGGCAGGGAACAAAACAGCTGTTTTAAGACCTCCCACCACTAAGCTTCTGTACACATGATTGCAATGAGCACTGACATCTTGGTGCTGGACAAAGATACCAATGAGTCAGGTTTTAGGGAACAGGTAATGTTTAAAGAGCTCAGAGGACTGAACCATGGGGAAAACAGAGAGGCAGTGCTTATGAAGAAAATTCATGTCAAAGGGACAATCACTGCTGTTGGAAAACACTGGATGAATTACAAACAATGGAAGAAAAGGAATCATTAAAGGAGAACTTGATGTAGGTTTAGGGAATGAAATTCCTATGGATGCAGATATATAAAAGGATAGAGAGAAATCTTTTGGAGCAGGCAGCAGCATAAACAGTAGATGAATTTCAGTTAGTGGCACTCTGAAGCTCAGTCTTAGATCAAATGTCTAATTTAATCCATGGTCATTCTGAACAAAGGACCTGAAGTGAAATGCCAGGCTTTAGGGAAAATTCAGACCACTTCCAGATTGTAACTTCCTGGAGTGCTGCAACTCCAGGATCATCTCTGTTTTGAAAAATAAGAAATGTTGGCATGGAGTGATTATGGGGATGCTGTAATGGCAGATGGGCACCAGAGTGGAAGTTCTAACATGGGAAGGCAGCACGGGGTATGGACTACGTGCAGTATTCTGCCTACTCAGCTTGTGGTAGGTGGTCCAGGTTTCTTCACTCTCCCGGGCACAGTTGATTCTCCCAGGAAAAAAAAAAAAAATTGAAAAGTTGTTTGTGCCTTTAATAATTGAGCCAGCCTTGGTGGCACACGAGGGAGAGCATGCATTTTGAATTACTGGGAAAAAAAGAAGTGGTTCACAATCTTATCCCAGTTTGTAAACCCACCAAAGTGTCTGAGAGCCTTGAACAGCCTCCAGCATCACAATGTTTGCCTATCCCAACTTTGTCTCATTATTTTCCTTCCCTTGCACCTCTGTGTGTCTGGAGCCCAGCTGAGAATGAAATGAGCAGCGCCGAAGGACTGTGAGAAAGACGATTTGTGTGGTAAACCCAGCACAGCCAGAAGCAGGAAGTACCAGATTTATCATGGGAAATCCTCTTCTTGTTAGATGTTTCCAGCCTACTTCTCCAGGCTTAAGCTATCTCAGTGCTGCTTGTAGGCCCCGGTTCAACAGGGATGCTCTGCATTTGCCAGACTTGAAATGCATGAAGTTAATTAGCACCCTGTTAAATCAGGGCTCTGTCACTGTGTCAGACAATCCCCATTGACTCAGAGCTGCTTGAAAATTTCCTGTCTCCTGGGATAGCATAATAAAGCTACAGAGGGAGTTTAAGTTACTCAAGATGGGGTTGGATTCCCCATGCTCTGCTTTGGAAATGTCCTTTCTGCTCCACTCCAGCTCTGGCCCTATGCAATACATGTGGCTTTGGGGCTCCAGGCCACCTCGTAAGGAGCAGGTCCTCTGCCTGCCACCACTGTGGCAGCCCTGCAGTCAGTCACAATCTCCCTGAGGCTGGTCCTCACTTTTTCCATCACATCCAGACTTAGGAGCCCATTTTCTTGCTTCCTTGTGCTACTGAGTAGTGCTGAATCAGTGGTGCCTTCAGGCCAGACTGTGGATAATACCTGTGTGTATCTATTTTTTCTGCTGCTGTGGACAAAGAGAAGCCCTGTCCTTCCTCCCTGTCTTCTGCTCTGGCTGCTCTCAGAGGTGGGTTGTTACCCCTTGGCCCTGGAGATGGACTCACAGCTCTTAGGAACCTTCTGGATGTGCAGACACTGGCAATAGGGAGCTACACAGCTTCCCTATGCACCACGTGGAGAAGGATGTTTGTCTGTTTCCCCTTTATTCTGCTTCCTGCTGGGTCTCTTTGATGATTATTAAGTAGGAAGAGATGGTTAGATCACTCTGTTTGCTTTCTCTGTTATTCACAATTTATGTGTCTCTCCCATCATAGTCCATCTATCTGCCTTTGTGTTTCAGGGTACCTGCTTTTCTCTGGATGAGCCCCTGTCACTGCTGCATTGGTCTGAGTTGTATGCAAATTAGCACTAATCAAGAGGAATAAGCCAACCAACAGCTAGGACATAGCAGGGTGTCATGAATGATTTATAATTATTTCCTCCTAAAACCACTTGACATTTGCCATTACTTGAAGTCTGTTTGCTGTGCTTGAATCAGGCAGAAACAGATCTCCCATTGAACATAATGGGGGTCATTCCAGCAAGCAAAACTGTATGTACTGCCTATGGCTACAGTATAATTTTATTGATTTAAAGTGTTTTAAGTAAAGGCATGATTTCAAGCCTGGAGATAAAGGTGGCTCGTTGGTGTAATTGCACAGTAATCTTGTTCAGTGCCCCAAATAACACTGTGATGTGTCCTAATTTATGGACAGCGTGCAGATGAAGTGATTAGAGGTCTGGGATGATGAGGCTGCAGTATGGAGGGCATGAATGAGTGGGAGGAGATGGCAGAGTCCTAGGCAGGGGCTCTTCATGAGGGCAGCCAGCTCCGCTTCGCACTTGGCCGATGTTCTGCTGGTGGCTGCTGCTCGTCACGCGGGAGCAGAGGTCAAAAGCAAGGACTATGAGCCATAAAGCTTGGATGTGAGTCTCTCAGAGGAGTTGACAAAAATTTTGGGGGTGTCTAGAACTGGATTTTTGAGTCAGGCTTGTTTCCAAGCTCTTCTGTTAATAACATAGCTGTTTGTTTTCACTGTGGATGGTGTGTATCTTCTTTGCTGGAGCTGCTTCCTGACAAAATTAAACCAAAGGGAGGCTGAAGGTTGTTGCAGGCATTATGCTAATGACTTGCTTTCTTAGGCTTTGATGATTCTTTATTCAAATTAAGAACTTTAGCAGCACTGATTCTCAAAGCATCCACCTGGATGCTGGTCTGGAACCTCTGGGAATGGATGTATTCTATCTTATGGGAATCAGACAATGCATCACACTGGCTGCAGGATTCTCATGGCTGTGAGACCCCAAATCTGGGAGAGGGCAATAGAGGAGAAGTCCTGAAGGTCAGTGTTACAATCTTTTAAGGCCAAGAAATTTCAAACCACATGAGCTGAGTGTAAGGGGACCCAGCACAGCAGGTTGAGGATGCTGAGCAGGAGCAGGCTGGCCTGTGACCCTGAGTTTCCATACTGTTGTATTTTGCTTTGATACCATAGTGACTATTAAAAAAAAAAGTGAGAAGTGATAGATTACAGCAGAACTCATGCAAATCTCTCGTGTTATTTTAGCAAGTTAATATGTGCCTAGCACGTCCCAGTGGGATGCCAGTGGCTTCCATGGAATTTTACTGGAAATGAACTGGGTATATCTGGTCAGAGAGGGAGCCTCAGGCTGCTGGCAAACTTTTGCTCCCTCTCTGATTATTTTATTTAGGTACATATATGTACGTATGTATATACAGTAATTTAAGGCTAAGACTATTGTATTGACTATCATTTTCAAAAGGTTTTGAAAGAAAACAGGAGCTTTGTTGCCTTGCAACTGAGCTAAGGAAGCTGAGCTGAGGTGAATCTTCTCTACCGTGACTGTAAGGCTGGCTTGAGAGAATACTCAGGGACTGATTATCATAATTTCATTGTCACGCTTTCACACGACAGGCTGGGAGATCTTGAGGGCTCTATTCTGGACTTGTTGGTACATAATTCTTTCCTTACCACCTGGCATGGTGGAAGGACAACATACATGTTAATTTTGGAGTTGTCCCTGAAGAGCTGCTGAGGCCATCTTAAAGACATAAGAGAGTTTGGCAAAGCACAACCTGAAAGAAGGTGTTTTTTTTTTTTTTTTTGGTGAAGACAAGGGCAAGTTATGATAGGAGAAATCAGCTGCATGAAGAGACCTTAGACAGCAACCCTGGAAGGGTGGGAGGAAATGGATTGTTCAATTTCAGGAAAAAAAGAATGGTGAGATATGATAAAAACATTCCAATATGTTAAGGTTGCTCTAGTGGCAAGAAATAATCTGTTGTCTACTTTCATTAGTGTTCAGGCAGGGAATCATGGATTCAAATACAGTCAGGGAAATCAGTGGAACTCTTCTCATTGCTCATGTTACCTGTTCAGCAAGAAGCCTCTTAGCTTCTGTGGTAGGAGGTTTCAAGGTCTGTGTAGGTCTGTTTGCTACCTGCCACACCATGGGTTCAAAAATAAGGATCCTATCTCTGCCAAGAGACTGGGATGCAGGTGGGAGGATTTTTTTTTTTTCACTTGGTGCTTTATAGACAGAGAGCTGGCTGAACAAGGAGGTCCTGTGCACTATTGCTGTCTCAGCACCAAGCATGGACAGAATATGGTTCCATTTGCCTGGAAGTGACTGTGAAGGCACCACACTGTCCTCTGAGATGGCAGTTGCTTGTACACACCACCCATGTGAAAGAAGGATGATGTGCCTTAATGGAATGTGCCCTGTGCATGGATTCAAACCCCAGCTTTATTGGTTGATCTTGGCCACAGGGCCATAATCCTCTCCTAATGAGAACATCCCTGCTATGAATGACTAGAGCCACTGCAGCCTTCTCCCTCTCATTTTCTGTGACAGTGACGAGACAGTAAAAGCAGTCCCCTCTTAGGGTTTTGACTTTATAACGTTTTGGCTTTGGAAGATTTTTGGACTCTGACTAGGCAGGAATAGAAAGAAAAGCTTCTAGAGTGGCATGCAGGGCATATGAAAATGTCCATCAGTTCCTCTGTACTTGGGTGTGTGCTTCAAGGGCGAAGATGGCTGTGGTAAAAGCATAATCGATTATGAGACCTTAATTGCTTTTGAAATGACCACAATCTTTTTATTACCACAGCAAAACGTGCTTTGGACTCCACTGTGGCCAGTGTTTAGATTGAGGCAGACCACAGGATGAAAAGAGCATGACCCTGCTACTCAGTTCCCCATGCTCCTGTCTAAAAACAGATAGACAAAAAAAGAAAAAAGAAATTTTCCACATATTCTAGTCCTTGGAGCTCGGCAAGCTGCATCTAGCTGGAGGCTGCAGTATTTGAGGTCCTGTGTTACTAATTTTATGGAGCAGAGCATTTGCATTTCCTCACTCGTCCATGCAGTCTGGAGGCAGTTTGCTGGTCATTTTATGTCCTCAGAGAATATTTTTGCCCATTTCTTCAAGAGGAGGGAGCTCTTTAGCCTATTTTAGAGGCAGCACCAAAGCAACACATAACAGTCAATGTTGAAGACCCTCTCTGGAGATCGAGTCAATGCCCAGGACATTGCACACCTGGGTGTTGAGTATCTCCAGGGATGGACCTTTCTGGTCAACCTGTTTCAGTGCTTGAACACCCTCACCAAAAGACAAAAAAGTATTTGGTTTCTCTTTGGGTTAAATTGAAGAGAGTGAAATGTGGACTCAGGTTTTGGCTCATGTAGCTCTGCGCTGTCTGCACTGCATACCTTGGCTTCTCTTTGTGGAGGCCAAATTGAAAGTGACAGTCTCACACTTCTGTGGCTGATGTTAATGCCTGAAATCTGGCTCCCTGGGACACAGGTTTTGACTTACCTCTGGCATTTCAGGCATCTCAAATTCCTTATTCTCCAACATTTTTAGCTTCCACTGGGCCAGTTTCACAGACGGCTCCTTTACAGCAGAGAGCAATCGTTCCTGTTTCTTCTCACCTGAAGCGTGGTCCAGTTGTTTTATGAGGTTACAACAAATCTGCATGTGCTGGAGGGAGTTTGTGGGCCCTACCCAAGCCTTTCTTATTGCCCAGAAAGAATTTTCTCCTTTGCTCATTCCTTCTTCCTCTGTCATGCTCTTGGGAATTCAGTGGGACTTGTGACAAGGAAATGGTGAGCAGAGCCTGGCTACAGAGGGTTGCACTTGTGAAATATCTCCATTTTAATCCACATGTTTGTTCCAGCTAGACTATTTTCACAGCTGCTTACGGAGGAAAAAAGGGACACTAACAAATCTTGTGAGAGACCTCTTCAGTGCTTCAGTTTCTCATTTCCAAACATCCTTGTAAAAGAAATCACATCCACTTACACAAATGCCCCAAATAGACTTTTCTGTAAACTGAGGGAGAAAAAAAATATCCCGTCTCTAGCTGGAATTTAATTCAACAAAGGGCTGAACCCTCCCAGCACTGGAGCTGTTCCACATTTGCATCCGTTGAGGATGTGACCCCCAGCCCTCAGCCCTAACTGAACTTTCTCAGTAGTTTTATACAGCAGTAGGACACCCAAGCTAAAAAATAAATGAAGATTTCAGTGGGAATCATTTACAAATCTGTATTGTTTCCTTAGTTTCACTGGAACTCTAATTTTAATCCTAATGATAAAAGCTGTAGTATTACCAAGATATAGTTCTGGGGTTTTTTTTCCCTTTCTGGTCTTGGGTGGTCTAGAATGTGCAGTAATTCATGTTCTCAGCTGGGTTTCCACCACATTTCTGATTGACCTGATTACTTTCCCAATGACAGAATCCAAAATTGAAACCACATCAGAACTCACTGGAGTTGGTTCTGTTTTTGATGTTCCTGGAGCTTCTCTGGTGGCTCAGCAGGATATATGTCTTCATGAGGGTTTTTAACCCCTTCTCTTTTTTTTTCCTCTTCTTTATTTTATTTTTTTTTCTTCTTCTCATGGTGGGCTTACATTTGGGACATTAATTATTTAGGGAAATCCTAAAGGAGGGCAACAAGGAAGGAGAGAATTCAACAGAGATGTTATATTTTGGGACTTAATTCTGGACATTAGCACGTATGGCTTGAGGGAGCTGTGCAGAGAAAAGAGCTTTTTCTGCAGAAAAAAAAGGATGTCTCATGACATTTTCTGTTGGTGCACTAACCCGTTATTTCCTTCCTCCCTCCCATCTCTGGAAAGATGGACACATATTACAAAAGTCTTGAACCTCATTTTTTATCACCTTTGCTAAAAGGAAAGACTAGGACAATCTGAGCTGAATTTATTACAGTGAAGAGTGCTTGTGATGGCATTGGGAAGGCTCCTCTGAAAGCCATGGTGCTCACTGGGAGTCTTGAATCTGAATGTAACTGACCAGGGAGCTTTGTTTGGTTCCTTTTCCTTCTTGTCACAGCTTCTTCCTGGCAGAGCAAAGTGTAATGGGCTCTTCCCTCACACTGGGACTGGTTCCCCTCCTCTTTCTCTCACTCCCAATGAGACATAAAGTCATTAGGGCAGTATGTGATGTGGGGTTGGAGCCAGTCCAACTTCCACCGAGGACTTCCTCGTGCCCCGGCACACACATCTTTGAACAGTTAATATCCACATTTGCATGACGTGGGTAAGGTTGCACTGAGGGGAACACGTGCCATATTAGGTAGTGTTAATGGTGCTGGTGCCTTCTCCTGTTTCCTCTGCTCCCTAAAAGAGTTTGGAAGTGGGAAAGTGAGGCTGCGTGTGCTGTATTTCCATGCGGTCATGGAAAACGGGGATCTAGAGGACGTCCAGTTTGTGCTCAGCTCAGTAGCTCCTCCTAGCAGAAAATCCTCACTCTGAGGTGTATTGTTTTCTGAGCCCTTTTCAGAAGGTGGAAAAGCATTTTGCAAAACAATAGGAAGTGGATAGTGTTGTGAAAACATGCTCCAGCTGAGTTTTGGCACCAGCAACACAAAACTTAAAGAATCTTATCCAACCCTTCATGGCTTTCAAAATGAACATCACGATGCTGTGAGTCAAATAACATTGTCCAACCCTTTTCATCCTGTTTGTAATTCCACTAGGGACATCATTACCGTAACCAGCTGCTCTGGGATTCTCTAATGAAAACTTTGTTTCTGAATAGAATAATTAAACCTTCATATTCAATTGTCAAACAGCTCCGTCTTTGCTCAGTGCATGGATGTGATTAGCCACAGCAAACCATTCTGCAGCTTAAACTCACAATTGCATCTAGTATAAAAATGATTAATTAGGCGACGTGCTGTTTGGGAAGTTTACAAGCAGATCAATGAATAATGTTTAAGTGAAAATTTTATGGAGACGTTACGGGCACTGCAGGTTTTGTGGAAGCTTTGCTGACGGCTTACGGATGCATGTGTTCATGTTCCATAAAGAAATTCTACATCATGGAGACAGGTTCAGAAGTTGTACGTGGGAAGGGGAACCCTGAGGTTTTTGGAGTTTTCTTTCTATTAATGTTTTTGACAGAAACTCAGTCCTTTTCCCTCTCTCAAAGCAAAGTTTCTAGTGTGAGCAATATTTGCCCAATTCTCTTAAAAAATATTTCTTGTTCTTGCGTGTTTTCTTAATTTTTGTGCTGAATGGGAAAGATTCAATATGCTTGGGAAAATTACCTGTGAACTGCAGCTAATCAAAGTGTCTCAAACACTATTAGTGTTTGAGACATTAAGAAAAATAATTGATCAATTCAAATTAAGTAATCCCCACTCTTAATTTTATTATGTTTTGGGGTTTTTTTTGTACATGCAGAGAAATGCATAGTAATTCACAGTTGTGTTTTGGTATTACAACTACTTTTATTATGTCATTCTTAAGCTTTTCCAGCTTCTTTTGAAATGTATATTTCCTGTGTCCTTGTGGCTTACTGACTTCTTATATCAGAGATGAATCAGGGCTTTTAACTGCAGTTACAGCTAAATATTGTCTTGTTCTCTACAGCTGTTTTGGATAATTTCTTTAGAAAAAGTTGTTAATGCTTTTAATGCAATAGTGTGGTTCCTTGTAGTGCAGGAATATCACAGTGGAGCAGTTCTTGAGATGTCTTTGTCATCCTTCATTTTAGTTCCCATCAGAGTATCACAGTTTTCTGCTCCTTGCTGCAGCAGCCACTCCTTCAGCTCTGGTTATGGAGATTGTCAGGTTTGGTGTTGGGTTTTCCAACAGAAAGCTCAGAAAGGATGTAGGATGGGGGCAAAAATGAATTATCAAAGATTAATTCTGTCTTGTGTATATGGTCCACAGATGGCCCTATGTAAAGATTTTTGATTTGCACCTTAGTTGTGTTTATACTGACAGTCACAGGCTTTTCCTGAAGTTACTTCCAATATATCTTTCTCCCTGTTTGCAGCCGTAAGGATAAAGACAAATAAACAAAGGCGAGCAAGCGCATTTCTGTCCTGTACCGTATGTTGCCAAAAATAGTAGTCAGATGGAAAAGATTTTTCCAGAAGTCTTCTGCTGCATAATCTGTTTCAAATAAAGATAATAAAATAAACAACTGTTTATAAAGAGAATGTGAATGAGCAGGGCTCCCCTGCTGCCTGTTGCGAGGGCGCTCAGTGCAGACGTTGTCTGCGAGAATTCCTGATCTGGCATACAAAGTTCTGGTTTTTATCTCCGAACCCCCTGCTCTGAAGCACTAGGGACAGATTTCAGGAAACCTATGTTAAATATAGCACCCCAGGAAACTCTCAGGCTCTGGTGTGAACAGGGAAGTTTCATGATGCAGACCCCTGGATCCTCATCTGCATCATCTGCAGGCAAGGTATTCGAGTGTTCCCTCTCTGTCTGTTTGGCTCAGTGGTGGGAAATGTGGACTGGGAGACTTATCATTAACTTTTGCTAACAGGCACTGCAGGGCAGTGATCCTTGTAAATACTGATCCAGCCAGAGAGGTGTCACTTTGATAGAGCTGCTGCTCAGTTCCCATTTACCATGGATGTTCATGAGCTCCTGGAGATCAGAGTATGCCCACTTTCCAGAGCTCTGTGTTTCCCCTCCAGCGTTGCTGTTGAAGTCTCTGAGAGTTAGCTTTGTTTGGAGATTTCCAGCTCATACTGCATTGAGAGTGGTGGCCAGAAATCCATACAGAGCAGCCTTTCACACCACAATATGTTTAAGAAAGTCTGTCCCCGATCCTGGCCACATAGCTTGAAAAGCAGAGGAGCAACAGATGAACAAATGCCAGGGCATGTGGGAAAGGAAAAAGTGACCAAGACTTGGGATTGCTTTTTCTTTTTTTTTCTCTTTTTTTTTTTTTTTTCCTGGAAAGATTTGATTAAAATTTTGCTTTAGACCTATTTTCCTCTTAAAAATTTAAAAACCTAAACCCTAAACCTAAGTACACAAAGAAACAGATTTCTAGTCGCAGGAAAAGAGGAGAGCAGACCTACATGGCAAGCACAGGGGAGAAGATTGCCAGAGGTGGAAATTTTCTGGGATCTGCAAGTTGGGTTCAGCTGGTTACAAGTAAGAGGGGCTAGATGTGAATATTGGATCCCTCTCTAATTTGATTCTTATGGCAGTGATTATATTTATATACAGCCTGTAGACTCCAACCAAGTGTGGTGTCTCCAGGGATGGCACAGCCACACGCAAAAGTGTTCCTACCCTAAATTGTCTGTAGTCTAAGCCAACAACAACTGAGAAGGGAAATGGAAGAAGAGAAAAAGGGGTGGTCACCAGGAAGGTTTGGACATGAGGTTTTGATTCAGGCTCCCCTCCTGCCAGAGAATCTGCCTCGATCTCTGCAAATCTCATCCCTTTTTCACCTTGCCCTTGGCTCTGTTGCCTCTGTGCTGATCCTGTTGCCTGGTCTCCAGCCTTCAAGGATTTGCTGAGATTTGGGGTAACAAGCTCTTGGTGGCATCCTGTGACTTCGTGTTATGGGAATGATGCAGGAACAGGAGGACAGACAACTGTCTTTTCCCTTGGAAACCCAGAACCTGGGCCCCTTGTCTGGATGGGGGCCTGAAAATGTGAATCTCTTTATAAACTTGGGTTATCCAGTTTATAGTACAATTCCCTGGCAATGTGTCTTTCAATGGGCTTTTTTTCCCCCTCTGTTTGTCACAACTTTTCATTATTCATTGCATAGTTCTGTTCTATTAGGGTAAGTTTACATGTTGTGGGCAGCGTGAGGTTGGATAAAACAGAAAGAAAGGGTTGCTATTTTTAATTAAAAAATTACTGTCTGAAACCAGGGACATGGGAAGACCAGTATTTCAGTATTTGCAGCTTGTGGCTTTTTTCTGGATTTCTTTAAGCCGTTAATTTTGGAATTAGGATAGTATTTGCTCTCTCCCCTCCCTCCCTGCCTTCTCACCTCTCCTAAATGTTCTACTTACCTGCGGAGTGGTTCTGTGAACTGGTTCCCTTCTCACCCAAGCACTTTAACTGCATCCAAGGTTTCGTTTTAGGAACAAGGAAGGGAGACAGGCTTGGCTTTTCCTTTCCCATGCTGCCATTTCTGGGCTTTATTTAATTTTTAGCTGTTTTATTTAAATGTTCATAAACTTGGGGCCTAAGCTGGGCTTAAGAGTGCACCGGGAAAGCGTTAAAAAAACACATCTTGAGCAAGGCTGAGAAGAATTCATGGATGCCAGGGCAATGTGTGTTTGATAAACATATGGACTTGAAGGCAGATAGGAGCAAGGAGGCACTTTGCCTGCATATAGCTGTATTATTTATGGATGTCTTTGCTGTGCAGCAAGGACCAGGTTCTATTTAGCTCCTCTCTTTGGGTGGTCCGCAAGAGATTCTGAGTAGCCTTCAGTAGCCTTCAGGCATAATTGCCAGGCATGCTCTTGTATCTGAGATAGCTTAATAAAGCATTACATATCTTACTGCTTCTATATTTTATTACCTAACCCAGTGCATGCGGTCAGTGGGTAATTAAATTCAGCTGTGTTTTTACTCTCTGTTTTAAGGTCGAAGTATGAATTTCTCCACGAATTCTTTGAAACGGACTAATACGATGCATGCATGATAAAGGCAAGGCTAATCAGAGCCAGACTGTTAGTGCAATATAAGGTTGCCCCAGGTGTAATTTATTTTCATATTATTGGTGGTTTTACTGTTGAACATATTAGAAGACGAAGAAGAAATAATAATTCTTTTCCGTGTATGGCCAGAAAGCTACAGCCTGGGTTGAGAAGCTGGGTTTTCTTTTCATTTCTATTTTATGCCACGTTTCAGCTCAACCGCTTGTGCTCCGTACTGAAGTCGGTTTCAATTAACCTATTCCTTCATTAACTCACTCTCTAAGTACAGGAGGATATTGCTAGATTGCTCCATGCCATTATGAAAAGGATTGTGGTGCAGCCTTTATTAAAAGCAATGTCTGCAGTGGAATGTATGCTGGAAAAAGCTTAAACAAATCTTTTTCTTGGATTTGACCAGCTGGGGCTGGAGTGGCTGCGTGGGTTCCAGGAGGTGGAGTATTTTCACTGGGGGTGAGAGTGTCTTGGGAGCTCGGGGTCGTTGTGGGGTGGAGAAAGGGAAAGGGGCACTTGGCCCCCAGTCTTGTGGCCCAAATCAGAGAGTTTGGGCAAGACCACTTGTGTTTGGAGCTCTGTAGTTATCATGTCAGGAATGAGGGTTGGCTGGGTGAAAGGGAGAGGCAGCAAAATCATGAATGCAAGATCCAGTCCTGCTGCTCTCAGAGGATTGATTACCTGGGGGACTCATTGCAGGGGGGAAAGTAGATGTTTGTAAAGTTCTCTGGGAATATCCAGTTATAATGGAATTGCTGTGGGTTTTTTTCACCCTAATCAAACCTATTTTACAGCTAATGTTCTCTCTCCCTTCAAAACTGTCCTTGCTTATCTCCTCAGACCACCCCATGTGCAATCTTGCTGTTGCACAGCATACCAGTTGTCAGTGCCAGAAAATTGTTTCATGAGCAGCAAAATCAGGGACCTAAATTCCTGGAGGCTGGTGCTCCCGGGTCAGCACACAAAAGCATCTCAGGTGCCTGTTGGTGGCTGAGCCTTAATCTCACAGAGGCTCCTTGGTGAATATTTGAAAATTTACTGGAACTTGCGGTGTGATTAATTTCTGTGCCAGAGGGAAAAATAAAAGAAAAAAAAAACAGTCAGCACCACTTTTTTTTGGTAGAGAGGGATGAGCGCATTCAGGATGCACTAATATCACTCAGTTTCTTTAAAATATGCCCAATACCATCTGTTTACATTAAGGGATTAAAAACAGGAGAAGCCATCACAATAGCTATGATGAACCTCTATGGTCTTCCTCCATGGGTAAAGATGTGTTTGAGATTAACCACTGGATTGAAACCCACCGGAGATGATCCCACGTGTGCACATAAGGCTACATAGACATTATGGAAGGAAGCTCCAAAAATCTGTAACTTTTGAGGAGGTGGACTGAAGTATAAACCCCTGACTAAACACTGTGGCAAATTTGCCAGATGAAGTGATGGTGTGCTGCAATTTACCACAATGTTGCCCTTTTTCACACCTGCCTAGTGACCCAGCGCAATGGATTAAACCCTCCTCTGCTGGAGCTCTACTCCATAGCTGAGGAAAACCATCCTGCAAGTAAAGGGCCCCCTCTCCCACCACTTCCAGGGCATTTCTTTTGACATTGTCCTTTCAGACAGGTGGCTTTTGACCCTGGTCAGGACAGGGGGCTGGAAAAAGGGTGGGCACACAGGGCTGGTTGTGAATCTGCCCTGATCACTTGGGCAAAGCTCTGGGGACTGTAATCTGACTTTACCCAGGTGAGGTCCAGAAGCAGCAGAAAGCCTGCTTTAACATGCAGGAGCTCAGGTTGATGTTTGACCTCTGCTTCTGCTTCCCCAGCTGTGAAGCAGTGAAAGAAATGTCCCCTCTCTCAGGGCTGACTTTTGCCTTTGAATTGATATTTGCAAAATACTCAGAGCTCCCAGGCTGATGGGGCTGCAAACCACACAGCTCAGCTCTGCTGTCACCAATTGGAAAGAGCCATGCTGGGCTTGGGATTTAGTCTTATAGAATTAAGATTATTTTATTGTTCTATGAACTATAGGGTGGTCTGTCTGCTAAATTACAGTACTCCCTGGGCTGGGCTAGTGCTTTCCCTGCCTGTTTGGGGTCAGGATTTGGCCCTTTCTGGTTTCACGTTTTCCTAGTGAACTCATGAACCTGTATCAAATGTCGAAGCAACAAGAACTTGATGGTGATTCTCTGCCAGCAAGAAGGAGTTTCCCAAAAATCAGAACTTTCCTTCCACTGAACCCAATCCCTTTCTCCCTCTCTTTCCTTGCTCTCTCCCCCATCCCATCCCCATCAACCCAATAGAAAACCACCCCCTGAGGCTGGTGAGCCCAAGTACTGCCTGGGATCCAGGAAAACTTGATAGTGTGCAGATGCTGTTCTGTCTCTCGGCAATATTTACTTTTCAGATGAATCTTAAGTAAGCGTGAGGCCAGGAGACACTGGAGCATTTCTCAACACGATGAAACGGTCATCACCTCGTCCAGCTGGAGGTGGGAAGCCCTTCCCTAAATTTTCTCACCCTCCTTGGCCTTGCTTGGGGAGCGGGTGGAGCTGGACCAGCACCCCTGTTCCCTGACCCCTGACTCACTCAGTGACCTGGGTGGGGAGGAGAAAAGAACTCTCTGCTTCTCCTCTCCAGCCCCCCCTGCCTAAACAGAGTCTGGGATTTATTCATGCATTGTGAGACTGGGATTAGCTTTTCTCTGTTCCTCTTCAATGTCCCAGAGGCAATTCTGGGGGCATGGAAATGCCTTCCTGCTGCTGGAGTGAGCAGAGGGAGATGCCCTCTCTGTGGAGGGCACCAAGGGGATGCGCTTGGGGGGATGAGGAACCAAAGGGCTGCCCAAGATTGTGCTTCCCAGGCATGGCTCTGGGGATGTGCCCAGCCCTTGACGTGCAAAGGCATGTCCCGGGGCCCCGGCGAGCTCTTCAGGGATTTGAGGTTTTCTCCAAGCCCATCTCTGATGTTGGGATCTGACTGGAACACATGCGGCAAGCTAATCGCGTGCATCTGTGTCTTTTAAAAGCGCGGTCGCCTGCTGATTGGGTTTAATTCTTTATCTTATTCCTGCTAATCCGTTTTCCAATCTGGTTCCCATTTGGAGACAAATTCTCCCAAACCCCAGCCACTGGTGGGATGGATGTATGGCAGCAGAGGCAGGGGGGGAGAGAGCAGAGCAGTGCTTTCCATGGGGCAGTTACAGGCCAAGAAGAGGACGCAGTGCCCTGTTAGATGCTGGATAACAAAACCCCACCCGACTTGTGCCACAAATATACAACAGCCCCATAACTGTCTCTGCTTGGGATCCCACCTCCTGCAGGCTGCTATTGCCATGAAAACGTGACAGCAGTACTCTGCCAAGCATCCAAGCAATAATGGCCTGAGGATTTACTGCGTGGAAAGATCCCCTTCAAACACGCCCCGGAGCTGGCCCGGTGGTCCGGCAGCAGTGTAACAACCTGGGCTGCTGTGGGTTTTACAGCTGGTAGGCGGCAGTGCCCTGAGTTTGCTGTAGGGCTGGGGGGGTCCCTGGAGACTGTGCTGGCCCCTTGGCAGCAGCCAGTGCTTCCCATCCAGGGAAAGATGTGCTGGATGTATCAGCTGTCCTCCTTCTTCCCCTTGCTCTCTCTCCTTGCCCTGGCCTCCAGTGTTTTCCTGCTCAGAAGCTGCCGACGAGGGGGAAAAAGGGCAGTTTTCCTCTGCCAAGGGAGAGAGGGAAGATCTGCTGTCTTATGGCTGGGAAACCCTGACCCTGCCACTCCTCTGGCCTTTGAAAAATCATTAACTGTTGCACCTCTGTTTCTCCTCCTTTTTCTTCTTTGTTAACCTCTATTCCACTTCAAATCTCTGCCTTACTGCTGGTTTCTCAGATTCTCCAAGAACCAATTTCTGGTTCTCCTCAACTGCAGGTTTTCTGGGGGCAGAAGACTCTCTGATGTGCTTCTGTCATGGAATATTTCTCAGAACTCACAGGGCTGGTTTTCCCTAGGGAATAGTGCATGTTGTTAATATGATAAACTTAGCAACAGGTGAAATCTTTGGGTCTGGGTGTTTTTTGGTACAAGCTGGTCATGAGTTCCCGTGCCTCCAGATCTTCAGCTTGTCCTGCTGCTTTGATCAAAACTCAGTTTCCTATGCTTTTAACTCAGATGTGTAAGCTTCAGGGCTGTTTTCTAGTACAGATCAAACCCAACCAGCAGATAAAGCCCTTCCAATTTCTGAGTATTAAACATCAGCAGTAAAAATTTAGATACACAAAGGAAAAAAAAAAATCAAATTGTGCAATCAAGGAATTGATGCCTGGTATAGAGTATTTTGGGAGCTGTGTTTCCTCAGGTGCATGTAGTAGCTCTGATTCCTTGCTTTGTGTCCAAGTATGGGCTTTGTTCTCCCAGCATCCCTAACCACCCATGGAGTAAGAAGTAGATTCTTTTGTCCTGAAAATTACACCCCCCTGTAAGAATGTCTTGCAATTTGCAGAAAGATAGAAGGGTTATGGCTGTGATGTAACAGGAAAGTAAGTACAGGAGGCAAATGAGAAATGGCTAATTTATTCTGCATAATAAAGGTCCTGGAGATGTGGGTCTTGTTCCCAGATTTTTCACTGGTTTGCTCTGTGGCCTTGAACAAGCCATTTCACTTCCTTCTATCTCTGCTTCTCCTCCTGCTCTTTGGCCCTCGAGCCTATGAACTCTCCAAGGAGAGCAGGCTCTGCCTTGTGCTTGTTCAGCATGATCAGCTCCCACAGTCCTAAGCTCCTGTTTGGGAGTTCTTGGGACCTACATGTTGGTGCAGCAACTCATGTGCAGAGAGCTGGGACCCTCAGGAGCTAGGCAATAAATAAGGGATTTTTTCAAAAATGCAGAAATGTAGCTAAAACCAAGAAATAGAAGGAAATAACCATTTCAGAACTCTCAGAGGACTAACAGAAAAAACTAGCAAGCTTATATATTTTTCCTGATCCTGCAGCACCAGCAAATTGTGGGACTGATGGGTGATGAGTTTGAAAGGACTGTGTATTTTTAATCTGTTTCCAAGTGTATGTGTGTGCACATGGATAAAATCCACAGTGCATTTTATAGGCCAGCCAAAAGGCACATGAGTGAAGCAGCATGTGATGCGGCCGTCGAAAGAACCCGTCACCCAGCCCAGAAAAAATTATGGCTGTGGCTCTAACCATTTTTTATCATTTCCATCTCTATTGACTGACATGTATTTTCTTCCTTCCCTGACCCAGAACACCAGGACTCTGAAACTACTGAAATGTTTGCACAATCTTGAAGCATTTATTTAAAAGTTGCTTTTCCCTGAAGGGTAGGTACTACAGCCAGATTCGAAGTCAGATCAAAAAAACCAAACAAATACTATCTTTACAAGCCCTTCATATCGGTATGTACCAAAGGACCTATCAGCTTCCTTTTCTTTTTGGCATGCTGACAACAGCCCAGTGCCTCAGGCAGAGAGCTGGAGTACGTGTTTACAACCCTTTCAAATTCACAGGCCAAACAGGAAAAGAAGGAAAATGTCAAAAATTACAAATAAAACAGTTGATCTTCAAAAGCAACGAGGCCTGCAAATGAATAATTTTTAGGCATGCTGTATCGGATTTCTTAAATATTTGTCACAGCTGTGAGTTGCATAGTGCAGTGTTTGTTAACCTTAGAACTTGTCTTAAGTGCTCTCACGAATAAATTTATTTATACTGAAAAATCTGAGTGTCTTAATAACTAAAACGTTTTTCAGAGGAGCTTTTCCTCTTTTTTTTTTTTTAATGCTGCTTCAGAGAATCCTTCCCCATGTGCTTGACATATTGCAGCTGTCCTTCAGCAGAGAGCAGGAGTGATGATAGAGATGAGAAGAGGAAAAAAAAAAAACAATGGGAAAGCAAGAGGCGGAAAAATTTGGGACTTGCCCATTTCTTGGGTTTTTGGCATGGACCCAGTGTTATGTGATGTCCTTCGGGTTGCAGGTACATCGTGGCCTTGGATGTGTTGATTTTCTAAACTTTCTGGTCATTGTGGAGATTGTCTGAGGAACTGAGGCACAGAAGGGTTTGCAGTGGAAATGGTCTTGCACGGGTTTAGGGACACCTTAGTTGGAGGCATCTGGCCCTGGTTAGTTTAGATTTCCCCTACATTCAGTGGGGAAAGATTACAGCTCTACAGGGTGATCCTTCTTATGCTAAGTCCTGGAGATGCTCTGAGAAACGTATTTTTTAACCCTGGCTGTTGTGGGGTCCCAAATGACTAGTTTGGATTAGACACCTCTGGAGTCACTGGAGATGAATCCTGCTTTTCCCAGTTTCTTAGGGAAAGTGAAGAAAAGTAGATGGTTCTCATTCCAAGTGCTTGGTCAGGTGCTGAGGGCAGCGCGTCTGAGTGTTTTGGGTTTACCCCAACCTCTCCTAAGACTGACTGCAGAGATATTATTTGGCAATCTGCTCTGTGCAGAAAGGAGCACTGATGCTTTCTGCTCAGCCTGGGCCGGCAGATGTGATTTGAACAAACCTCTTTTTAGCTCCAAGTTTTGTCATTTTGAAGGGAGAAAGAAAATGTTACAGCCTATCAGATATGGTTTGGAAAACCAGCACAGCTTGTTTGCCCAAGAAACTCTGGAAAGAGACTGAAAGCAGAATACAGCTAGTACTTGTCAGAATAGCTGGGGAGGAGATGGAGTGGTCATCACTGGAAGTCTTCAAGAATTAAAGAAGTGTTTCCCCCTCTCTCTGCCCCCACGCTTTTTGATTGGGAAATGCGTCCTAAAATATCTTCCCATTTGTACTCCGTGGCTCTGTAGGTCTTGGTGTACCCTACAGATGGCAATTTCAGGTCCAGCTAAAGGGGGCTATTCCAAAGAGGCATCACCATCAGTCATTTGCTGTTGTGGTCTAGCCCAGCTGCCAGTGTATCTGTGCTGGCTAGCGTGGTATTGATTAAGAAATCCCTACTGTGATGCACAGAGTAAAAAGAGATGTATTTAAAACCGCTCTTTTGGCAGGACTTGCAAACTTTTTTGTTTTGTTGAGAAAAGCAATCCAATGTGAATAATCTTTTCCTGTAAACGTGTAGAAAACCTTTAATCAAATACAAATTAGTTCTAGTCTTGAGAAATAAATGTTTGATGAAAACGTATCTTAGTCATGGCACATAAATAGCTCTTCACAGTCAATATATAATCTTGCATCATTATGAAAGGAAGTGATCATTAAAAATATAATTTGGAGAGCAATATTTTACCTCCTAGTTGTCACAAGACCCCTTCCCCCCTCTTTCTGCACACAGTTCTGCTCAGGGTTAATCCCCAAATGACTTCAACCATTCTAAATCAGGAGTAACAAACCCTGACTTCAAGCAAAGGTTCTTGGTGTAAAACACAGGAGGATCTTATCCTGTTGCCTGAGAAAAAAATGAAAAAGTCTTAGGAAAGTACAACTGCATTGGCACTGCAGAGAGAGGAAAAAAAAGCAAAATAATTTAAACTTCTAAAGTAATATTTCTTTTCAGCTTCACCTGTGCTTTTAGTCCTCTTAATCAGTAAGCTGTTATAAAGGAAAATTATATGTTCCAGTCTCCTGATGAATTGTGTACTGAGATTTTGCATTAGTAACCATGAGCATTTACACTTTCCTAAGATTAAAGGCAGTTTTCCAAAGCTGTGTCTGCTTATTAATTAGTGTCTGATGAAGACAGATTGCAGACAGAAATAGTGGTTAGAAAATGGAGCTAACCTTTAAGACTAAATTAATCTCAGTTTTAATGGGTTTTAGTATGATATACAGGTTTTGTACATTTTCTGGTAAGTTTCCAATAGAAATGAAAGTGGGTACAAGCACAAAAAAGGAGGCTGAGTAAACATGGTGAGAGCAGATCCTGAAGAATGGCAGATCCATAATAATCTGCTGGAATGGCCTTTTAAATCTTTTCAAGTGCACAATGAGGCCAGAGGTTTTGAAGGTTCAGATGTTCAGCCCAGCAAAACTTGCAGAGGGTCTGTTGCACTTCCAGGGCAGTCCCAGCTGGTACCAGTATGGACCAACCTCCCTGACAGCAACATCCTCCAAGAAGGGGGGAACAGGACTAAGGCTGAACAGGGGGATGTATTTATAAGGGGAAACTTATTAGCAAAAAATAACTGTTTTAGGGGTTTTACTGCCTTACCCCTTGGAGATGTACATGGAGCAATTTAGATTGTCTGGGCCTGGGAGAAAAGTGAAAGCTGAGTTAACAGCAATGTGACCCCACTGCTGTGTCTTAAACAGAGGCCATGAGTTTTTTGCAGAGTTCTCCTAAAATCAGCAGCTGTTTTATTTTCTAGCATTTAATTTTTATATTGTGCTGTCAGGCATCATGTGATGTTAAAAGATGGTAACAAAGCATGAGGGAGAGTTGGCTTTGGGGGAAAACCTGTTCTTGTACAACTAGTTAACATGTGTTTCCATAAATCTGCAAATCTACTTCAGTAGGCTTTGAACATAATCTGGGCCTAGTAAAATGTAGTCAATTATACATCTATTTTAATAGTAAACCAAGTTTCAGAATGCTTGTATTGTTACGTAAGTGCTTATAATTCTCCTACTTCTATCGTATTTCCTTGGCACCTCATTTGAATTTACATTTATCTGAGGTCATAACTGGAATGGAGGTTCTGCTTTTGGTTAACTTTGGAGCGTAGATCAGCTGTCATGAGTTTAATGGAAACGTTGTCATTTTAGTGGCTTGCAACAAAAAAGTCAGTGACAGTTCCCTTCTGCCAGTGCAGGACCATTGTGTCATAACATACCACGGAACAATTGTCAGTGCAGACAAGCTTCTCTGTTACCCTAAATCAGTGTGATTTCATGGCTCTGTGCCATGGTGGTCTTGTTTTTGCTGTTTGAGGCTCTGGCCCAGCAGGGATGGGCAGGTGGAGTTTGCCTGTAGATGAAAGAAAAAGCAGGTGAAATTGCAATGGGAGTGAGATCAGAAACGTGCACCAGCTTTGGGGTACCCAGATTCATGAGTCCTTTTATACTTGGAACTAGAAAAGTGTCAAAATCCTATTAGAATATGCTGGTTTTTGTTTCTAGCAAGGTCCATCTAAGCTCTGTATCAGGACAGTGGGTAAAGTCAACTCCAAACACCCCCACAGGTGATGGCTGGAAGCATGATTTTCAGTCCATGCTTTTCCAGCCTCTGGCACCTCCAGTGATTGTGTAGACAGCACAAACTGCAAATATAAGTGCTTCAAACTGCACTCTATTTCCAGCTCTGGAAACACACTAAAAGGCAAATAGCTCTGGTCTTTTCCTTTACCTTGATTGATTTCATGTTGCTGCCAGAGGAAAAAAGCAAGCTTTTTTTTTTTTTTAAATTTATTAAAATAAAATCTCCTTTAAATAATTTTAGAGTTCCGAGATAACAAACAGCAAGACAAAGATCACAGCTGAAGGCTTTTATACCATCAGAATTGTTAGTCATTGTCTTTGAGCTTTGTATAAATAAATGATTGATGCCTCAAAACAAGACCCTTGAAGGTGTTTTTATAAGGCCACAAATGTGTCAAGCAGACTTATTAGATGTGAAGGGAATGATTATTTGTACAAAGTGAAATGAACATGTGCAATAATATTGTAAAATGTTTATTAGTCTAGAGTGTGCTGAATTTTCCTAAAATATATCAGGTTCTCAGTTTGCACTTAATGTAGTGTTAGGTATGACGCTATATCCTTCCTAGGCTATTTTCAGTGAGCGTTATGCTTTTTGCAGAGTAAATCATGGGTTTGTGTCCTTTAGAACAGGGATATTATCAAATATGAGGCAATGCTACCTGTCTAAAAATGCAGCGTGAAGGAAAACATGCGTTGATCAAAGGGTGGCTGATCTGATTGTGTCTATTGAGCAGAGCAAGTGGGATGCAAAGCCCTGGGAATGCTGCAGCATCTTTCCTTTTAGGTGACTGTTAATGCAACTGGGCACCAAAGGATGAGCTCCCTTGCTGGTAACTCTGTCCCCACATGGCTCCAGCACCACATGTTACATTTCCAGTCAAAAGAGGGGATTCTGCCCAGTGATGTTTTTGAGGTGAGCAGAGCTATAAAGGGGTGTTTAGTTACACACTTCCTTCACACTTGTGCTCTACCATCACAGCTTGATCTGTTAGTGGAGGGTTATAACAGCAATGCAATCACTTTGTCCAACCAGTTCCCCACTACTCTACAGTCCCTTTTTCTCCCTGTCTGCAGGGATGATGGGGCACCTGCATGTTGTCGTTAGGAATTAATCTCTGAGGGAGCTGGCTTAAATACTCAGTGGTGATCAGGGACTCTCTGTGCCACATCTGAGCTAGAAATCTTGTGGGGGTATTGAATGTGGAGCCTCGGTGGTCTGTTGCACCATTCTTAGGATGGATAAATTTTGCTAAATTTTAAAATTTTTATTGCTTCGCTTTTCAATCAGGATATTGCCCCTGCAGCTGAGTTGTTCAGTGCTCTGTCCCCTGACTCTTTTAGGTATTTAATGATGCACTTTGGGGACATGACAAATTAAGTCATGCAGATCCATTTTGTCCTCTCTTCAGAGATATACCCAGTTAATGGGCTTCAACTGGACAGGACCTGTCAGTCCTTCTTCAGGAGGGACATTTAGGGAGTCTTTGCTAACAGACAACCTGAAACAGAGCTTCCCACATTAATGGCACAAAACCTATCCCAGATTTGGGCTTTTCTACAAAAGCCCTTCTGCAGACCATCACTGTCCTAGTGGGATTAGCTTTCAAGATGATTGATGCCTGTACTTTTTTCTTCCCTTACTACACCCTGCTCAAGCATACAACTTGGAGGTGCTGTTGGTTGCAGAAACTTTTACATGAAGGTGTAGCACAAGTGTTATCCTTTTAATTTTTTTTTTAAGGCATATGGTTTTGAACAGATATGTCTTACAAATTCCTTGGGGAACTCTATGGAAGGCATCCACTTGGAGCTTGTATACTTACACAAATTTTAATGCATTTCAGATAATTGTCACAAGGTTGCTTTTTGGTTCTGTCAGTTCAAAGAACTGGTTGGATTTAACAAAGAAATTAGGGGATCACACCTAGGGAATAAAGCTTGCTGTGAAATGTTTTCTGTAAAAGCCAGAACCAGGTGAAAATCACTTAGTTTCAGGTTTCATTACAAATTTGAAAACCATATCTCAGGTTCACTGAAAGGTTGGTTAAGGGTCATGCTGCAGGGCCTGGTTTGGAATGAATGTGGCTGATTTATGTCATTTGCAGCAGAACTTGGTTTCATTCATTACTTTGACCCAGGTTCAGGGGTCTGCTCCTCTAAGCTCTCCTTGTGTGTTGAAGTCAATGGGAATTCCCTCCACAGAGGCCTTGGAGGATCCATGTCCATGAGAAACTCAAGTTTTTGATTGCTTAAAATGCTGGCTTTATTTCAACCCCTCACCACCTCCTCTGGTGGAAGTCAGCCTGATTCCATATTTGCCAGATGAGCTGTTCTGTTGCCCCCAGGTGCAGATCCAACCTGAATTGCAGAACCCAGAAGCCAAGTAATCTAACCAGAAATTTGCACAAATCCATCTGTGCTGAAGTCCCTGACTCCCACAGAGCCCTGCTAGAGGGTCCCACTGCCATTCTGCAGGCAGTCAGACCCACAGGTTAAAAGCTAAATCAGTGTGCTGCTGGTTGAATATTAGCCACATCTTTGACTAATGAGCATCTGGTTCCCCTTACCATTAAGAATATCCATGCGACTCACAGACAAGGTCTTGCAGACCTGGCTGTTGGTACTGAAGGATCTGTCACTTAATTTCCATTCCCCAGGGTTGCTGATCTTTCCCACTCATGCTTCCAGGTGGTTCTTCTTGTCCATACTGAAAAGGCAAACAAAAAATGAGAATACTGAATATCTTCTTGACACCCCAGAAGCATCCATTGGAGCCTCATCACCAACTGGAACCCTTTTGTCTTGCTCTTTTCTAGTTATTAATCACTTGCAGATGCTCCCACAGCAGCATTCCTGTGGGAGACTACCAGCGTCAGTGTGGATTCCTTGCCTCAGTGTTACTAGAGTAAGAAAAAAGAAAAAAAGCTGCCCTGAAGTTCTGATTAATCCCTGAAAAGCAAGAACATTTACTCGCATGACAAACCTGGATGTTAGGCTAGCAATTTGTCTTTGAGAAGCTGCAGCAATGCTGAGGGTTCATCTTGAAACCAGAGACTGGGCTTGCTAAACTTGGTGCCTGAGCTGGGATCTGCAAACATCAAACTGGAAATGAACCTGGAAAGCTGACTTGATTTCTGCTTTTACCTCCCTGGGGAAGCCTTTGCTTCCCAAACCAGTGGTGTAGACGAGACATGAGCTGGTTAGAACCTTCTCAGCACTGGCTGGGGTATCCTTGTGATCTCTTGGCTGGAAGGTGCACCCCAAAGAACAGATTATGACTGAAACTTTGTCACTTGGGTGGGATCTGTGGGAAGCTCAGACAGAAAAGTCTTGTCCTGTGGGGCTGTAACACACAGTCAGTGGTCCCTGCCATAGGGCTCAGCAGAACCTTGGCTTCTGGTGACTACCTGTGAGATAACTTCGTGCATATGTATTCTGACCACTGGCAAGCGTGAGACAATTCAGCTTAGCTTAAACCTCCTTCTGGGTGGGTTAAATTAATCCAAATTACCTCATGTTTGCTGCAGGCTGAGAACACACACAGGCTGTTGCTGTGGTGGTTCACATAATGTCAGGTTGGTTGTGCTAGGTAGTGCCAAAGACCTCTCTAACACAGTAACTCAGACACTGGTGGTGGTCAACAGGGTGGTCAAAGAAAAACTACAGCAACAGGGCAAGCATCTGGTGACATTTTTCTAGTATCATTCTTTTGACCTTCATCATTTTAAGGCTCAAACACACATTAGACAAAGGTTGTGTTTTGTATTTAAGGAAGTGGGATTTTTTTCTCTGAGGAGTTTGTCTAATCACTTTTTGAACCCACATACATTTTATAGCATCCCATGCAAGGAATTCTTTAGCTGGGAAGAGCTGCTTGCTTTCATTTCTTCTTGGGCTGCTGTTTGTTGCTTTCTCCACTGTTTCCCAGGATGTGCTGGAAAGGAGAGTAAACAACTCATCCCTACTCGTTGTGGCCAGGATCCCACTGATCTTTTTCACATCCCATTTCAGTTATATCTTCTAATTTGAGAAGTGGTTCTATTGAGTCATGCCTCATGCAGCAGCCATTCAAGACCTTGGATCATGCTTGTCATGTTGTTGGTCTAAATGTGGGTGCATGTGAGTCATGTGAATCAGGGGGTTTTATTCAGCTCTCTTTCCATTCATAACTTTGAAGAACAAATCATGTGAAAAAATAAAGCAGTCTGTAATAAGTCTATAATATTATAATAAATAAAAAATCTAAGCCCATCAGAATCTGGTTGTTTTCATGCTGATGCCTTCCCTACCTCTTTCTCTTCTCACGAGTCAAGAGTATCATCAGCAATGCTCCTTTTTATTGATATCTTCCATTCTCCATGTATTTGAGCCTTTGGAATGAAGGATAGGGTGACAAAATGTGGTATTAAGAAGTTCTCTACAAGGTTAATGGAGGAAATGGGATTGTTCTTTGAGAAAATGTGGTTGGTTTCTGCCTTTTATCAGAGGTTAATTTGCTCTAAAAGCTTGGACTATTTGGCACAAGAAGTTTTCAGGTTGGGCTAGGGAAGATGTTCAGAATGTCTGTGCTGTGTTATTGAGACACACTGAGCAGTAACCCAACGCCCAGCCTCTGTGTGGCCTTTCTGTTTTACATGCTATGGACAAGTACATTACTGTTTAACAGTCGACTTCCTGGGAAAGGGAAAGCTGGATTTTTATTGATCTTGTGCTGTTTCAAATCCACCTACTCTCAGCTGCATGGTGTTCACTTGGAAAGCATCTGACGGGATGTTCCTGGAAAAGCCTCACTCTGTGGAGCAATACAATGCTTCTTTGTTTGTCGTCTGCTCGCTGAGGCCAGTCAGCCCTATTGAATGAACCTCAGATGTTTTGATTTGTTCTTTGGTGAAAGTTTATATGACTTAAGCTATCTTTTTAGCCTTCCCGCCTTCCCCTTTGGGTTTCTTCTGAAGAACAAAGCCATTTGAATTAAATTGCTCTGTATTGGGATTTCAAACATTAATGAATGTTGTTTCAAAGTGTTATCTCATTTGGGGCATGAAATGACGACGGGCCACCATTCTTGTGCCAGTAGAAGAATCTGTGTGGCTTTGGGATTGTTTGCTATTTCTTTAAACAGATCGGCACTTTGAAAGGGTCATTTGTTTCCATACATTTCTTATTATAAAAGCAAAAATAATGAACAGCTAGAAGGCCAACATAAAGCAGCTGTATTATATGTGCTGGGAGATGCGATGTGTAGTCTAGCTATTGAAACAGGATTATTAAAGAAAGAACTCTTGCTACTATTTTTGAGACCCACAGGCATTGCAACTTTTTATTTTATCTATGTAAGAAGCCAAATTCTTGCAGTGGAGCACCTCCACTTCCCTGGAATCACAGAGATGAAGATGGCCTTCTGACATAGTGCATTAAAGACCTTCATTTAAATAATGTGTTCCTAGGTAAAAACCTTGAAGGGAGCCTTTCAGGCTTCTTCTGAAATCAGTGTGCGAAGGCTGTATGTAAAAGCAGATGTTTGCAGTATATATATTTCCAGTGGAGTTCAATGGCAACAAATATTATGTTAAAGAAAAAATTCTTTCTTTTTCTTTTTTTTTTTTTTTAATTAATTTTCTTAATAGAAGAAGCTGTTGAGTTGCATTCATGGTAATGGATGACTGTGGTCAAGTCAGGTCCTTTATGGATAATAATCCCTGGTCCCTGTGTCATTGAGAACAGTTTCTATAGGTACAAATGAGTCAGTATAAAGGAAGCCCGGATAATACATCAGGGCTGGGTGGGAGATTGCTTCATTTAACTTCCGCCTTCCTTTCTTTGAGGTCCTATTAAGCTAAATAATGGCAGTCTATAAAATGGAGGAATGATTGAAGTGTGCCTGCAAACTAATTATATCATTCTGGACATGGTCTCCAGCACTCTTTGTCTATGTATATGTACATGTATCTGTGTCTTGTCTCTCTTGGCTGGGATTCCAGCTCTCTTGAAACTGCTGCTTTATGTGCCCCAGTTAATTGTGAGAGTTGTTGGTTTTCAGAATTGTTGCTTTTATTCTTTCCCTCCCCCAGCCCCAACTGCTGGTTGCGTTTTGTGTCACAAAAGGCTTTCTGAAGGGCTGTGCTCTGATTGTCAAGTTTAGAACTGCAACTTGCATTTTGTTCCTCCAGCAAGTCCCTGTTAGCTCCATCTGAAAAGGTGGGGGGAAAAAATAGATGAAAAAGATGTTTTCATGAATGTGTACCTTACTTCAATTGCCTCTCTGGGAAAGTCATGGGTGAAAGGGATATCCGAGATCAGGCCTGGGAGGGAAAACATGAAAAGATACTTCACACCAAAGCCAAATATTGATTTCTTGCATGAGAGAGGTCAGGTTGGTGAGACCCATCATATAAGATCATGACCTATTTAGTCCTTTCTTTGACTGAGACCAGTAATAGAGGTAAAGTTTAAAAATCCATCGCAGATAGTTTTGTATCAAGACATGAGAAAAATAAATTTTGTGCTCACGTACAATAAATATTACTTTATAGAAGACTTAAAGGATTGCATCTGTCATGGAGGAGTTAGTTAAAATTTTCCATCGGATGTTATCCTTTCTCACATCTAGTGCGACTCTTGGGTCAGGTGATGTTATGGCAGAGGAAATCCCATGGGTCAGTGGAGTAAGGAGTCAAAAAGTAGAACACCTTGCAAATTTGCACACTAATCAGTTGCCCTTCTTTTAAGATGTTATGGAAGAAAGGAAACATGAAGCCAGCATGTCTTTTCCTTATTATGTGAAGTGGCTGTCTGTGCAAATTTGAGGTGGGGAAAGTGAGGGAAAAAATAGATCCCCACCAAAAAACTTGTAAACTCTTCTTTAAAGTCTGTATGTCATTCCTGGTGAGATTTAGATGAAATAAATCTATCTCTGGCCTTTCATGAAACATGAAATAACTACAGGGTTATGCCATTTCTAGTCATCTAAATGCAAACAATACATAGAACAGATCAAATGAGACCAGTGGGCCTGTATAAATCATTAGAGTTTTAGTGCAGAAAGACCAAAATGGTAATAAAAGTTATCCAGATAGGCGTACTGTAACATCCATGATCAAATGTGATCAAATACAAAAATGGGGCTATATAACATGGAGTTTGGCTCCTTGCTTGCTTTACCATCTGCTTCCATCTACCATGGATGATTGTCTTGCACAAAATCCCAAGATTATGCGTGTTTGTTGTTTTTTATGAAAATTCCACTTAGAAGCGTTTGCTAAGGATTACCAGGTGATTTATAAATGTTTTAAAAAAAATTACAAACTGTTAGGGAAGCCAAGAAATTGTGTAGAATCACAGCTTAGAGCTGACTTTTCTAAGGGCTTTTTAATGGTCTGTGCCTCATGGTACTTGTGTTCATCACCACATTACCACACATACTAATAATCTCTTGGCTCCTTATAAAAAGCTTTTAAGTATAACCTTTGCAGGAAGTGAGATAGACATGTCTGTGTGTCTGTCTGTTTTATAATGGGAATGTTGCTGTAGCTGTGATGATATAAAAATATATTAGAGTTAAAACCACCCTTTTGTAGTTTATGGTATTATATTATGGGAGAAGTGAGATTGTTGCTGAGATGAAATAGGAACTTACATTTAAACCTCTGTTTTTATCCATTAAAAACTTGAGTTCAAAATGGTCTTTGGAGGCCATATTTTTGTCTAATATATCTATATATATTGCTTTAAACATGTAAGATGATCCCTTGCCCAGACATTCCTTTGGGCACATGGAGGGTTAAGTCAGTTATTTGTAGTTTTGTCATTCGGGAAAAATCTAGTGGCAAAGGTAATTTCAGGATGATAAACATCCACTATTTCAAAGTTATTTCTGTTAGGGTCTGTAGGCACTGTCAGTCTGCTGGACGAGGATGCACAGGTCTCTCTTCCTTTCTCACATCTCCTTGCCATTAGAGGTTATTCTCCTTTTGTAAGTATGAAGATGCACTTTATGTGCTCAACCTTCCAGTGTCTTTACTTAATACCAAAGCATTTTGTACTTGTCAGCTGGTCTGTTTAGGTGGGACTTTTCCTGATCATCTGCAGCCAGCTCCTTGGAGAAACAGATTGATGATCTTTTCGTTCCTGAAGCAGCCAGGATTGACTGTTTTCATAACTTGTTTTTAACTGTCTAAACTTACTGCAAAATTGTAGTGACAGTAGAGTGCTCTGGGATGGTTCAACAGGTCATGAAGAGATTACAGTATTTCCATGTTTACCCTTGTCTAGTTGTCTTCAAAACCTTCTGCAAATGATTGCTTTCAGCAAGTCCCATGTGCTGGGGCAGCAGATCTTCAGTCTCATCATCCCCATGGTCCTGTACCTACCCTTCCTTCTTCCCTAATGCCATACGGCTTTGTTCCTAGGTCATGCCATCCCTCTGCACCCTGACATGTGTCCAAGCTGAAGTGTTATCTCTGCTTAGCAGCATTTTTAAGGTCTTCTGAAAGACGAGTGGGGGAAAAGCAGGCTTGCAGTCCCCCTGGGTGTTTGGGAAACATGTTGTAGAGGAGGCTGGAGCCAAGCATCTTCCCTCAGCTTTTTCCCCCCTAAAATTGGATTAAAGAATCCCAGTACCCTCAGCTGTTCCTCATAGGACTAATGCCCCAGACCATGTATCCAGCAAACACCATCCATTCTGGACAGTGACTGAAGCAGGAATTGTGTGAAAAAAAACCTGATAGAGTTTGGTGTTTTTAAATACTTTTGAATCATAGACAGGAGCAATACAAAAGTTACACAGCCATTCTCAATTCCACCATTTCCTGGCTTCAGATCACTTGACCTGTGCACGTTTAATGTTCTCTCTATATAAGTTATTTTTGAGTGCAATAGGTGCTTATATTCTTGATTGATGTGCAACTCATAAAAGTTTCCACGCCAGTATCAGTATTTATATACAGAGATAACTGTTGCTATGACTATGTGGTGTCCTGAAAATGTTTGGTCTTTTTTTTTTTTTTTCTATTTATTTTTCAAACAGGGCTTGGTCAAGTAAAGTAAATATCTTGCCTTAATTTAATTTTTATGTTTGCTGTAAAACTTGTTTAAAAAAAAAAAAAAAAGAAACATTAGCATTTCACAGCAGAAACACAAAAATTTTACATTACCAGGCAAGTCGACTTTGGCATTTTTCCTTTCAGTCAGTTTGTTTTTCTAATATAAAACTAATATGACATAATGTATAATCTAATTTGGAAATTACAATTTACTTGGAAGGATTATGCTGCCAGCCAATACCAACAAAGAAAGAAATTATTCGAGAATGTTTCTTTCCTTCTTAACGTGGTCGATAATTTATTTTTCCTTCAGAAGATTACTTTTTTCTTTACGACATTTCCTGCTGGTGTGATTTGCATTAGGATTAAATAATATGTTCCATGCTTAACTTATGCACCAAAAAAAAAGTGAATTATTTCTCAAATTAAAAAAAAGGGTGCAAATTACTATCTTGTTATGGACTTCACTTTGCTTACTTCACAGTGAAGAGTGTTGATCATTTTCAGATGGCTTGGAAGTAATTGCTTTATTTGTCCTGACAGTGTTTACATGAAGGGGCAATTTAAAATGGGTAGATCTGTGTCTTTTATGAATAAAGGCCACTAAGATGGCTTAGGAACAGGAGAAGCTGAAAAATGGGTAATCCAACTGTGGTAATTCCGACTAACACCGAATTACCGTGTTGACTCTCGTTAACCACAAAAGTTTAAGTGTTCATCCAACACGTTGTGTTAGAGGGCTGTGGCATTTCTTCAGGAGCTTTCCACTCACAGCAACGTGCTGGGAATATGTTAAGTTGCATTAAATGTTCCCATATCTCCTGTGGATACTTCAGAGGGAGCAGCTTTGTTAGCCTTGAGCGTGTAAAGGAGCATTAGGAAAAAGTTCTACCGAGTTCTGCTGGAACAAGTTTGTGCCTGACACAGCAACCAAAAGTGCAGCCTCTGTGTTAAGCAGAGAAAATTAGACACAATGGACCCATTTAATGAAGAATTCATAGTCCTGAGCAAAATGTGCTGTGGACTAAATTAGAGTGCTGCTAAAAAAAAAAAGAAATACGTACCTACTTCTGATTTCTACATTTCAATTAGGGGTGAGATCCAACTGTAACATTATTAAGACTAATTTAAAGGGAAGTCTTCTACTGGATTTGGGTGTTATTGGAGTGGGATTTGGAAAATCTGGACCCAGTTATGGCTCTGCCACAGATTTTTAATTTCGGCCTCTGGCAAGTCACTTATCCTTGGCATTCCTCAGTTTCCCATCTGTAAAAGCAGGGTCATGTCAATTCCCCCCATTATTTTCCTCTTGCCTGTTTAGTCTTGAGTTTCTTTAGGGTGGTTTCTTGCAGTGCATTTCTAGTTGTTTTTTATAACTGTCCTGCACAATGAGACCTTAGTCTCAGTTGGGATCTCTGCTGTAATACAGATAATATTATTGTTGACAGCTGTTGTTGTATCTGTGTAATGTAGTAGCATAAAGCAATAAAGCTTCCTCCCCGCCTGGTATTTAAAATGTAGAGAACAGTTTTGTTGACTCTTCTTCTTGTTTGTTCTTCAGTAAAGTTAGCTCAAAGCTATTTTCTGGAAGGCTATCTAAGTACTCATGGTAGTAAACCAGGACTTTGAATGAACTTAGGGTACTGTCATCCTGCTGTAAAGATCTTCCTTGTGTTGTATTTCCTTATCTTGAAACCTTGAAGATATGCTGATATCATTGCAGGTCATCTACCGAGTAGGTAAATGGGATCATAATTTTAGGCAGCTTGTTTTAGTTTTTAAAATTTTTTTTTTTTTTTTCTGCTGTAAGTTGTTCTGTTCTTCTGAAGTTGAAAATTAAACTGTGTGAATTTTTAGTTTATTTACCTTATTCTAGTATGTAGTCTGTCTGTCCTCATTTCCACTGACCTGTTGGATTTGGTGGAAAAACTGACACCTAGCTGAAGGTCTTAAAAATACCTTAAAAAACCTGCTTACCAGATTCATGAAAACCTGAAGCTGGGTGAAGGAAAGAGACTCTTAACTTCCCCTGCAAGACCTTCAGCTTGAGCTCAGCCTGAGCACTAGACACTGGAGAATCTAAAGCACAAACATTTCAGGGCAATGTATTTCATAGGCACTGCCTTTCACAAAACATCCTAACATGGAAGGGTTTGCTGTAAGTGCAGCAAGACCTGGCATATCTTCCCAAACACAGAATGGTTCTGACTGTGTCTAAGGTGCTTCTGTGTTTAACCCACCCTCTCTCCTCCTGCCCCTCTGTCTTAGGGTAGGCCACAGAGATTCAGGTAGCATCAGGACTTGGCTGTGACAGGCACCATGCAAGCCTGCCCCTTCCCCAGGGGAGCTGGTGTGTAAATAGGTGCAGGAACCGCAAACCATCTTGGAATAACTTGAATTCCAGCCAGAATAAGCACAGAAAAAACTCTTTTGTTTGGACATAAATATAATTGACCTTCTACTGTGGTTGCTGGTGTCAAGTTTAGTGCCGAAGTCCAAGGGCAGTTGATATGGCAGCAGCAGACAGCGAAGTTCAGGGCAGGCTGTAAAGATCTGTGTGTTGCTGCTGCTGTTTCCAGCCCTCATTGCCAGACTTGAAGATAGAAAACAACACAGAGATAAAGCAAGTGATCTCATTTTTATTGCGTGAGTTTGGCCTTGAGGACTGTCCACTCCACAGCTTCACCTAAAAGTTGATCTTTGCTAGATTAATGAAGACTTAACAAAGCTGTGAAATGTATTTGGAAAATAAGTATGGACATGCTGAAACACCCTCCAATATATCCCACCGTAAAGGATGCATATCAGGCTCCTTGTGTGGCATTTGAAGACTATAAACATGTTGCCGTGATTTGCTATGTTTCCTGAGGGTTTACAAAAAAAAGTGGCCCTTTTAGGGGATTGCCATATTGAGATTGACAATTTGATGTAAACCATAGCCCAGCATCGAATGTTCTGTTTAATGCAATTCTGTGTTTGTCAGCTGTAACCAATTACGCTTTCATTTTGTGCAGTGACACCGACATGGCTCCTTTTCACCCAGTTGTTGCTAATACCATTTTATACACCTTCCATGGCCAAGCCCTCTTGGAAGCTGTGTTATATGTATAACCTGCTGCTCCTTTCCCCTTGTGCTGGCAAAGTGTGAGATACCCAGAGCAGCTTTGAGTTCTAGCGAGTCTTTTGTGTGGCTTGGAGAATGGGGTCTTGAGGAAAGCACTGTGACCTGGAGCTGAGTAGCAATGGGATAATAACTTGTGGCTAAAAACTACAGCTGAGATGTTTCTGGAGGATTGTGCCTGTACGTTCAGGCTGCTAATCCTGGTTTGTGACTGCAGTAGTAAGCTGAACTGGAAACAAGTCAAAGCTTTAATGCCATCTGGTTTTCCCTCCAACCCATGAACACAAAGGCCATGAAAAACTTAATCCTCATGGTCCCCAGTGTAGTCCTGCATGGTTTTGCAGTGAAGTCTAGGACCTGAAAGGACCCTGGAGAGGCAGGCATGTGCATGTGGAGAGAGTTTTCTGGCACAGAGTGTTCCTATGGGATGAGTGTCTTTATACTCTGGGATATTTTCTTGATGTCCTTTTCCCCAAAAAAGTTACTTCAACTGTAGGAAAAGTTCAATAGTTGGTAAGGTTGATTTTAAATGGCTTGTTGTTTGTGAAGCTGTCAGTCAGGAATCTGGTGGCTGGCTCTGTGCAGGTCCACGTTGTCAGAGTAGGACATGGGGCAGCTCTACATCTTCAACACATCAACTCCCATTGCCCTTCGTTTGGAGTTGGGCAGCTTCTCTGGAGGTGGTGGGAGGATCTCCAGGTGTGAGGGCAGCTGGGACCTGGGTATGCCTCCGTGGAGCATCTCAGCACTTTGATCTCGTACTCAGAGGTGGACACCCTGCATGTTTGTCTGCAAAGAATCTTGTCTCTGGCTGCGGCTGAAAGTGGGTACAAACAGAGGAGGAAAGCTGCAGGGCAAGCATGTAGGACACTTCCAAATACTGTGCATCCCCCAACAACCTCCTGGATTAGAGGTGGTTTAAGCTTTTTAAACAGATCTCAAGGGTTTTTTCTTTCAAATTTTTTTCCTTGAACTTGTCTCCATTTTCTGTTAATTGTACATCCTGAGATGTACACTGGGATAGAGTGACTCAGCTTAACTCCAAGCTGCATTTGAATTATCCAACCTATTTCTTTGTGTTTGCTTTTAACCTACCACCTTTGAACCTTTGAAAGTTTAATTTGATGTTCCTGCTCTAAGAACTCAAATTCTGGTGTTGGAAGATGTCGTGAACAACTGCATCTTGCCCAGACCAGAATTTTGTACAACCAATTCATATTCCATCTTAGGTATTTTTTTCCAGCCAGAGGCCTGCTTAATCATTCTTTGTATCAAGACCATTGGCTATTTAGCTCTCTTCTTCTTGAGAAAAATAGGCATCAGGACCTCAGATTGAGTCCCTGAGGCTCAGAAGCTTTCCATGAAGCAGCAGACTGGCTCACCCAAATGGAAATGTCCTGCTTTCTTTTCCCAGTGTCAGCCAGCAGCCATGGTATAAACTTGGTTACATTGCAACCAGAGTTGGAATTACTCCACTTCTTATAGGAGGTCTTGTTGCAGTTCCCCATTTGTTCATAGTCTGTTTGCAAGTTTTATGAGGCAGTGGGTTTGGAGATGCTACAACTGGAAAAGGGATACAATTTGGAAAACATTATTAAGTTTTGACCCTCAGTTCTACCTGGACAGTGAGTGTGGATTTTCCCATGGAACTTGGATGGGTGTCTTCATCCTGACATTGCTGCAGAGACCCTGGGACAATGGGGCAAAGCTGCTACCAGTCCACCCAAGTAATCCTTGCAAGAGCTGGGGAGAAACCAGGTTGCCTTCACACTGCAGCCAAGACTTTGCCTGTCCTTATAATAAATGAAAGTTCTTCACTTCTTCATATTGTAAATAAATCATTAAATCCAAGTTTGGAGGGAGGAAGCAGAATAGCACTTTACAAAAGTGGCGTTGTTTCCTCTGAGATTGTCTATCAGCTGGTTTCAAACCCAGGATTTTGTTGCAGCTTGTTTAAAAACAGTGTCAGCCCTGCTGCAGTGCCATAAACTTTCAGAAAATTGGAAAGACCCCTCATAGTATGAGGGGGATTTCTTATATCTGCTGAATTTACAGCAAACTCATGAGATGTCTGGATGAGTGACTCAACAATTGGTTTTAATTTTAATCACTTTCCCAGTAGAAAGTAATTTTTTAGCAAAGTAAATAGCAGGGGAAAAATTGTATTTAAAATTTTCATTTTCCCCCCATGAGGCTTTGGTTTTAAAAAGCTGTAAAAACATCCTTTGCTTCCTTTGCTTTTGGCAAGCAAGAACTTAAAATGGCTGGTTTCTAATTCATGACATAACATTTTGGCCAGTATGGCATAAAATTACAAAAACCATTAAAACAAAGAGCAAATTTATTTCAATTCAGGCAAAAAAACCCAAATCAAACCCCACCCATTTTCCCTTTTATCCATATTTTTCACCATGGAAGATTCTTCAGCTGAGACCCAGACCCACATTGCTGTGGCATGGAGGTTCCCACTTTCCCATCATGGACTTTGCTCTTTGAGCCATGCGCTGCTGGCTGTGAAGTGATACTTCAAAGCCATTAATACCAAAACATCAGGGCTGGCTCTGCACCCCAAATGAACCAGTTGTTTCAGCCAGGCTGTTTCCCAGGGCAGCATGCAGCCCTGGATGATGGCAGAGCCTGGCAGGAGCGTGGCCATGTCCCCCAGCACAGCCAGCTCAGACCTCTGGGCTCTTGGGCTCCTCAGCCTGGTGCTGCCTCTGCTCAGTAAAGGCACAGCCTCAAAGTTGTTAAATAGTAATAGTCATCTTTGGTCTTCTTTTCTCCTTTTATTTGCTGCTGAGTTTGGCTCCCTTCTCTCTGACCAGCCCCAGTTCGATTTCTTGGCTTTGCATGCTGGTGTCAATGAATTAGCTCTTTGTTCTTCCAGGAGAAGAGATGGATCTCCAGGACTCACAGGGAGACCACCATCTGACTTATGCTTTGCTGCTCCTTCCTCAGGGGTGGCCACTGCTTGTGGCTCCTTGTCAGTGTTTGGTGGGCACAAAGCACAGCTTTGTGCCATGTGGGGAAGGTCCTCCCAGTCACTCTGTGAGCCAGGAGAGAGAAGGTGGCCACAGCAAAGAGTGGGCTTCCCTGGAGCAAAGACGCTGTGAAGTGGGGCATTTCCAGGTGGTATTGGCAAAGGGGCTGCTCCCCACAAAGGTTCAGCAGCTGGGAGGGACGTGGGTGCTGAACTGTTGAGGCTGGAGGGAGATTCGGTGCTTTCGACTCCCATCTGAACTTCCTGTGGCCTTCACAGTGCTCCTCACCTAGGAGAGCTTGGTCTCTGAAAAGAGAAGCAGTAAATGCATCAAGGGTGCTGGGGGACTCAGCCTGGCTAGGTGAGGTTTCATCCTCCACTCCAGGCACTTGGGCTCATGCAGTTCTTCAGGGAGTCTCAAGTGAAAGAAACCCAGGCAAACACCACCTCCTGCTTTTTGCCACCCAAATGTCCTGGTAAGGAGGTGTCTAAGTCTGACCCTTATCTCCAACCAGAGTGCTAACACAGAGTGCCTGGTCCCATCAAACCCTGAAGGCCAGGTGAGATGTGGCTGGGTGAGATCTCTGCCCTGTGGAGGCATCCTGAGGGGTTTATGGTGCACAGGCTGGAGGTTCACCTGGTGTGTGAGGGGAGCATGCTCCTCCTCATCTCTCCATCTCACTGTGTGCCATCAGCCAGCCAAGCTCTGCTGTTCCCCTCAGGCAGCTGTCACAGGATTTCCAAGTGCTTTTAAGGGAAAAAGGAAAGAAAATGTGCATGGAGTTTTACCAAGTGTGACCTGTAACAGACCATTAGCTGAAAGCTAATTTTCCAGATAATGGACGTTGCTTTAAAGATTATTGCTGGAATCTTATGCTTGCCCACGAAAAACATCAAGATTACACTTGATGATGACAATGCTTTGTCTCTCTGAGAGTGCCCTTCTACTAGAGCTCCTCAAATGTTCATTTAAGCTTTGAACAATCCTATGAAGTAGATTTTTTTTTTTTAATTTAAGCAGCAGATTGACCCAAACTGAGGCATTCTGAAGTATGGACACTTCTTTTCAAGACCTGTAAGCAAGCTTGTAGCAGAGTTGGGAGTTGAACTACCCCTTCTTCTACCCTCATCTGTTAAGAGTGCCAGTACAGCCTTTGGGTGGTGTCATTTGTAGGAGAAAGGCACTTGGTTGTCCCCCATAAACAAGTCCAGTGTTTCTGTCATGTCCCCTTTCCCACCTACTTTATTTTTTTTATCTTTATTTATCTTTTATGTCTTTATTTCTCTCTTACTATCTTGAAAGAAAAAGAAAGAAAACAGCATATAGATAGCAGGTTATCCCACTGGGAAAGGAAGCCTTGCTCTCTGCAGTTTGGCAGCACAGCAGAGGGGATGGGGGAGCTTGGATCATAACTGGAGACGCAGGGGAGAAAACCTTTCTGTTGGGAAGGTGAGTGGAACTATGGCTTCTATTACCATAGGAGGATTCTGAAAGCAGACCTGTCAGATATCTGTCACATGTTGTTTGCCTGTGCTCTGGGGGCAAGAAAAATCCAGAAAATCTTGCAAAATCCTGTATTTTTGTGATGCTGTTTGTACATGTCCAGAAGTGATCAGGTATGACCATATGGGGGAGGTGAGGCTGTATAAAATGTTACCTCTCTCCTCTGCCAGCAGGGGATGCATTTAGAGGCTGGTAGCCTGTTTTCCAAGTGGAGGGAAAAATATTAATACAGGAGTTTCTAGGGGACCTTTGCTTTTTTGATAAGCCACAAAGCAACTGAACACAGAAGTGATGGAAACCATCAGTCAGGGAGAAAAACCAGCAGCAAAGAACAAACTTCCTCCCAAACCTTAACTTGGTTTGAAGTTCTTGGGAAGCAGCTCTGCCCTGAAAGGCATGTAGGGATTCATGAGCTCCTATCTCTATCTCTGCCCTCCCTGCATGGGGTAAATATCTCTCCAGGAGGGAAATACCTGGTTATTTGTTTGCCTAGTGGGAATTGCTCTGAATCACCCGGTTATAGGGACAAATTCAATTAAAATGGCTGGGTTCATCTGAAACAAACTCGTATTGCCTCTGAACATGGTGGTTCTTTTTTCTCACCCTGGGTATATGCTCTAGTCCTTTCCCTTTATATGGAATTTTCCGTTATCCAGGTCAGGAAGCTGACCCAGCTAAAAAAAAAAATCCCACAGAAAAGAAAAGTTAGCTTGAAGTGTCTTCAATTTTTGTAGCATCCCATCTTCTGTCTGGCTTCTGTTTTCTTCTAGCAGTCCTGTCTGGGCTCCAATGTTCAGTGCCAGGGGTTTGAGCAAAACACAGCTCTGGTGTGCTCATGAATCCCCCAAAGCATTAGGCCAGCAAAATACTACCTTCTGCACCTCCCTGTCACCTTCTCAGCACTGTGAATCTCAGTTGGCAAAAGGATTTATGTGGCATGATCCCTGCTTAGAGCTTGGATAGCTGGGCTGAAATGTCCATATTTACCTAACACACTGGGCTTTCTGATCCCTATTCCAACAATTTAATCACTAAGCTACACCGAACACAGTTTTGGCCCAGCCTCACACAGCTGAAATCCCATCTGAATCCTTCTGCCAGCTGGTGTGACTCCTCTGAAGAACCAGAAGCAGCCTGTGTGAAACCTCAAGGTGCAGGAAAATCAGTGGAGTTTAGGCTTTATCAATCCAGGCCATTTATTCTTAGCCAAACAGGGAAAACATAGGAAAAAAAAAAAAAGACTGATTGCACCTACAACTCCTCAGTGACTTGTAAGAGGAAATGGAAAAGCTCCAGCTCTGCTTTCAGATTGGCTTCACCCCATTCCTGCTCGGGCTCGGGAGAGCACTGGACTTGGGTAGCAAAGGGGTGACATTGTTCTCTGAGCAATTTCCAGTGTGTCTGGGGCCTGGGTTGGTTTGTTCATAGCAGGGTAAATGTCTCCTTGGTACAACTAAAATGTCCCATGCTGGCTATTAGTAATTTGAGCTGATGGCCTGGAAAAATCCACTGCAAGTGACTGGGTATGGCCATAACACGAAGACTTATGTGACTGGATTGGCTGGGACACTGCTGCCATCAGCACCTTGTCCTCGCCATTCTAGTGCAATCCAGCATTTTCTTCTGGTTTCCTTCTCAAAGCAGCCTTTGAAAGGCCTATCCTGTGGCAGGCAGTGTTGTGAAACACTTTTCTTGTCCTTCTTTTGCAAATTCAGTTTGGGTTTGAGTTTAGCCTTTGCTTTACAGAGTCTCACCTTGTACAAGTGGATGTTGGGCAAGTGCAGTTTGTGGGACTTATGAAGAAATGTGACCTCATCCTCACTCTCTGCTTTTAAACTTTGTACAGCAGGAGGCAGAAAATGTGTGTGTGTGTGTGTATAATATGCTCTTATGAGCATAAGTAATAGACATGAGGGAATCTGTTACATTATGTTGTATTTTGGTGGCCGATAGAGCTTGAATAAGCATTGATTTCTTTTTTCCTTGTTTTCTGTTCCAACTCCTAGCAGTGGTTATATTCTTGGGAAAGTGTTTTCCATTTCCTTGATGTCTTTTATCACCCACAGTGCACATGTAAGCAAAATAGCACTAATCAGAGGAATAACCAGAGAATAGTGTAAGCCTGGCAACCGAGAAGAAACTTTGCTTATTTGTCAAAGGAGTCACTTCTGTGCCTGTAAAGCTGGAACACTGTTGGAGACCGTCTGAAAATAATACATGTTAATGAAGCACGGAAATACATGGCAAAGTCTATGTTTCTCTGCAGCACCTGTGATCTATAGAGTGCATAGAACAATCTTTGTTAGCCTCTTTAAACAAACTCCTTATTTGAGAGAAACTCTTCTTTGTTTTTACTAGGTGAGATAAATGCCTTTCTTGTTCAGACACATGGTAGAAATGATTCTTAGCAATCTTTTTTTCCCTTTTTTTTTTTCTAAAAATAAGCTGTGACGCTCAAATCATCTGCCCCCAATTTACTCCTGTGTGACCCTAAGACCCTGATCTGTCAGATCTGTCCACATCTGTGCCCACCACTGAAGAATGTGGCAGATTCAACACAACATATGGCTGAAGCAGTGCATATGATATTCATGGGAAATGGAAGAAGCATCACCATTTCCTTCGTACCAAACACCTCCTTGAGCTATTTGTGCCCTGCACTCTCAGAGATTCCAGGGTTTCGCTCTGCCGTGAATTACACTCAGCAATTGAAATTTCAGTGCAACTGTTTGCAGATGCCTTTCTAGGGATTTCTTTAAGACATACTAGTGGCTGAGTTTTCCTAGCAAATAAATGAGCTTAGGAACAAGGCATGTTTTCAAGCCGTGACACCATTCCGAGGATGTGGCGAGACCCTTCTGGTTAGGGAATTCATTTTGCATGCTCTGAGGTTTAACTTATTTCCCTTTAAATCCTCACTCTCTCTTCTCCACTTCTTTGGATGAGGGGTGGGAAATCCTAGAGACTCAGGCTTTTGCAGAGCTATGGTTCAAGCCAGGATTGAAAAATAACTTAGTGTTGTGTGTTTTGAGCCCAGGGTTACCTGACCCTCAACACCAGCTGTGATTTTCAGAGTTTGGCATCACAAAAATGTCAACAGGCTTTGAAACTTGTCGGGGCCGCTCTGCTCCCCAGAGTTACCCTCATTAGGGTATCTGAGCGCAGCATAAGCTGTGCCAGCCTTGGGCTAGCACTGTTTGGGGTGAGCTCTGTGGCAGGGCAGTGCATTGTCACACCTTCCCACCCACCGCTGAGCCAGGTAATTGCTGCAGGGTCCGAGCCCACCTCGGACACAAGCCAGATCACAGCCCCAGCCTCTGCACAAAGAGCCAAGGGCAACTCATTTTGGCTCTTGCTCCTCTCCTTTGAAGGACACCCACACTGCTGTTTATTGTCATTCCATTGACACATGGTAGTCTGTTAAAATGCAGGAATTCCAATGTGTTTTTCAACAAGGCGCAAGGAAGCTCTTTGCCAGTTTCCCAAGAGCTGTCCTAGTGTAGTGTAACTGTATCCACACTAAGGATTGGCACGAGTGGAATGGTGTTGGTTAAAAACCCCTTTACCTCCAATGGAAATCAGTTTATGCTACAGAAGCTGTGTAAAGAGCCTAAACTCTACAAGAAATTATCATGAGCCATCAGCTCTATAATCCCAGGACAGAGAATTGTTTTTGCACTTTTCTTAGGTAAGTTTGGTGTGATTCATGGTTCTCATTTATTTTCCCAGTGGGAAAAAAAGCCTTGTATAGTTGCAACAAATGCCTTAAAATAGAAAAGCATGAATTAACAATTTATTTTTCTTTTTTTTTTTTTTTCTTTTAGTAAATTAAGAGAAAGATGGTGCTGCCAGGAGAAATGAAATGAAATAGTGTCAAATCATTTTTCAGTTCTGCAGGCAGTCTCTTACTCAGGAAGAATGCTAATTGCTGCTTAATTGTTCCCAAAAGAAATGTTTTTGTGGATTTTTAGGTGGCAGGAAGTCTGAGAGTGTCACTCTTTTAGTCTCTTGTGGAATGGAAAAGCTCATGGGGACACTCGTGTCCTGTGAGACACATGAATATGTTTAGTGTTGGAGTGTGCAAACTGATGGTGTTTGACAGATAAAAGCAGACTCAGCCTGCGAGGTGGATGATTTGCACAATTGAAGTCTGGATGTAGGTCTGGCTCTGGATGTTTTGTGTGGCTGATACCAATCCTGAGCAGAGAAATCTGTGTGTCTGCTCCCGAGCAGGGCATCTCCACCCACGAGTGAGGGTTGTGACCATGTGCAGTTCCCAAGGCTGGTCCCCTCCCAGGAGGGCCCTGGATGGATGTTCTGAGGAAGGCTCAGCTGTGTCTCCCTGCTTCTCTCTTCCTCAGATGAGATGGGCCCCCGGGCACAGCCTTACAGTGCCCCAGTCCTTGCTGCTTTGTTTGTGCACTGCTCTTGGGGCAGAGATAATGGGACTGATCCAAAGCCAGCTCCAAAGCAATCACAAGTCTTTCCTTTGTCTTCAGTGGGGTTTGGATCAGGCCCAAAGCTCATAAGCAGTTTTCCACCAAGAGTTCCCGGCACTTATGTCAGTCACTGGCAACAAGGGAAGGGATAAATGCAGCACGGGCTGCTTCAGATGCCAGGCACATTCTGTGTGTGTGTGTGTGTGTCACAGGGCGGATATAAACTCACACAGTCCGCCTGGGCTCCTGCTAAATTGCATGACAGCTTGCAAAGGGCAGGCAGCTACGGGGCTGCTTCCAGGACCCACCTCGACAGATTTCAGTCTGAAAAGAGCTGGGATGTTCTGTGCAGTGCCCAAGAAAACCTTTTGCAGGAGCAGCTGCCTGGGCACAGGAAGGAGCTGGGATGGCTGCCCGGTCAGGCTGGCACAGAGCAGGGAGGATTTCCTCAGCATCCCACAAGGCAAGGCAGGGGGAAGGTAAGCACGGGGGAGATGCTTCTGCTCCCACGGGGCTGCCTGTGCTCCCCCAAAGCTGTTTGCTTTCTCTCCAGAGCATTACAGCTGCTCTTGGCCTGAGGGCGGGTGGTCAGTGGGGGGCACATGAGCTCGCCCACACCGGTGGGAGTCTCTCGACAGCCTCTGGTAGCCTTTGGATGCCATCCCGGGTGTGTTTTAGGACTGGGTGTTCATTTAGCATGAACCTTAGCCAGCCCCAACTGTGTGCGGGAGGAAGAGCCATGGGGGGACATGAGGAGGGAGAGGGGGAGGTGTTTTTCTTAGGGAAAAAGCAAGCAGAAATAGACACCCCTTGTCATTTTTTTTGGCAGGCGAGGAGAGTTTTGGGAGGGCTGGAGGTCAGAGGAGCTAGATCTTCGCCTGGGTCTCTAATTGTTTTTTTGGCAACCCAATTGTTTTAATCCCCTCCTTTTCACAGGGGATAGGGGAGCCCTCCTGCCCCCTTCCTGTGCTGGGAGCAGGGCAGGAGCTCCTTTGTCACCTGCAGAGCTGTTTTCAGAGCAAGGTGCGGGCAGCTGGGATTTCCTGATGCAAAATGCAGCAGGAAAGCTGGGCTCTCCAGGCCAAGGAATTAATGACACTGTTAGGGGGGAATTTCAGTTTCCACATCACTAAGAAAAGGAACTGGATACCCGAGGCAATAGACCAAAGTCAAGCTATAAAGTAATTACATTTCTCCCTGCGTTTCATGTGTTTGTTTAATTTTAGTGTTTAAAGGGAAAGGTTTCCTGAAAGCACTGTGCCAGCAATTCTAAAAAATAATTGTGTGTCTTTCTTTAACATATATTCTGGCAGGAATGTCCTGCCTAATTTTTTTGGCAGAGGCTTTTGCTTTATTGTTAGTCTTTTGACTATGGTTTTGAGTTAGACTTGAGGTTAGTAAGGTGGCAAAATCCATCATTTCTGGGTTGTCACCTCCATCTCTCACCCTTTACCTGTAGGATTCTTTGCTATCCTCTGCTGTGTTAATCCCAATTCCTCCATACAGCAGGCAAGAGGAGTTTGCACAGCCATCTTTTGGCACTGCTGCCTGCCTGGCTGGATTGAAGTGTGAAAAACTGCAGACCTTTAAAACAAATCTTGTGAAGATACCAGGCCAGCACTTTGCTCTGCACTCTGACCCTGTTTCTGAGTTGAGCCAGTTCTGCACCTGCAGCTGGCTCGGGATGCTGTGGGATGGTCCCTCCTGCAGCCCCTCCCTGTGCCTGAAGCACAGTGTGAGGTGTGAAGTGGGGGTATCCCTAATCCCACACAGGAGTCCCTTGAGAGCAGGGGGAGGTTTTCTCTAGGACTTTCATAATTTTTGGGGCTCCTTTCTATGAATGACTTTTCAGTTTTAATAGTCTCTAAGGGGCTGTAGTGCCAGGAGAGCAACCACACTGCAGGACCTCATCTTGCCAAAGTGACACCTTTGTTAGGGGCATTTTGCAGTGATACACCTTTCTGCCTTGCCCTGCTGAAGCAGACCTGGCTGTGGTTCATGTGCCACTTCTGGGAGATCTTTTCTGTTAGATATTTTATAAATCCTGTCCCTCTGCCTTTTGGCAGAGCTGCTCTTCGCAGGGTCATGACAACCACAGCCTGATGCTAGACTTGGAAACATCAGGTGAACCACCCCAAATTGCCATTTGGCACCTGTGAAAGAAGCCCCAGCCCCTGGCAGAAGGAAGGGAATGTGTGCCTGGAGCTGGGGTCAGAGGAGGTTGTCTCTCATCCTGTCACAATGAGAGGCATGTCATATCCATAGCTTGCAAGGCGAGCAATTCCTACTCTCATATGCAAAACCACACCTAAATCCCAACCCATGGAATGACACTGACATGCTGTGCATGTTAACACACCCTTCAGTCAACTGGGTAGCACAGAGGAGAGGTCAATAAATGGAGAAAATAAAAAGAATATGGTAGAATGAGCTTTTATGTTCATGCAAAAGTCACTTGTTTTGGGATTTGGGTATTTTTTAGATTAGAGTTATATTTATTTGGTGCAACAGAGAAACAGGAGAAAGCATACTCAGGCTTATAATGAAATGGAACCCTTTCAAAAGAACGTGGCTGAGTGGAATGACATGGAAAAATGGCACAGCTGTTTTCATACGCTAACTGTTAGTGTGTGTAAGCTGAAGATGTGAGCGACTGTGCAGAGCCCTGTGCAGTGTGAGATCTAGCCCAAGCCTTATTTACAGTAGCCTAATTTGTACTTCAGGAGAGAGTGAGCTTTTTTATTTCATGGTGAATTCAGTGTGTGTGGAAAGGTTCACCCCAGCATCTCTAAAGATGGAAATCCAGTACTCCTAGAGCTGCATGTTTAATTGGGGGTGTTGGGGATACAAGGAAGCTGCTTAATTAATGCAATTGAGATAATTTGGTAAGATTTAAAGCTAGTCACTTCTCACAGCTAAACTCACACACCAACACCTATGTAGAACCTCTGTGCAGCTGAGAGATGTCTAAAGGTCCCATTCAAGAATGAGATGTGATCATCTAAAACAGGGAACAGAAGTGCTTTGCAATGCCAAGTTTGCTGTCACGCCTGCTTTTGTGTAGAAGGCAGATCATCTTAAAGTGTTCTTGAGATAAGTGGGATAGACTGAACCAGAGTGTATTGCTAAAGGTATATCTTTGTATTTCTGGAGTAGCTGCAGATTTAGATGTTAAACTTTATCTGTAATGTGTTTGAGTATTCTGCGCTGTGCTAGTTTTCCCCCAGAAAGCTACTCAGTCTGTTCTCTTGGAAAGCCTGTGGTGTAGTTGTTTTTCTGTATCCAGCAGAAGTTGGCTCCGCTGTCATCCGTGGTTTGATAAAGTTAGAGATAAACAGTTTTCTGAAACTGTTGAGAGGATGCAATAACATTTTGATGCCTGTCATATTTTAAGATTTGCAGTTCCCTTCAATCATGTGTCCATTTGTGACTCCTGCCTGCAGACACAAAGCAGGTGTCCCGTGCAGTTACAAACCTGTCTCCTTTGAGAAGTTTTGGCACTAGGACCATACACAATAAAACACATGGGCCTTTCATGATAGGGAATAACTAGGCTGAACTGGGAACAAAACTTGCTGCAGTCATCCTTTAGCAGCACTGGCAGGGAAATCATGTAGTTTCCCCTTGTTGGTATGAGGTACCCAAAAAGAATCCCCCCTTTTTTCAATAAAGGCTTTCTCCTTTTTTTGTTTCCCCTTCCGCTTGGCCAATTATCACTGCTTGAAATTTAAGATAATTCCTGATCTCTTGTCTAGACAGTGGGTTTTAATTTTCTGATGTGTAAGGAGTTTTCTGGCCCTTCCTCACGCTGTTTTTCCTGCAGTCACAAGCTTTGTTGTAGTGGTAGGGGAGGTGCATTGATTTGCAGCCAAATTCTCTGAGGCTCTATCTGTGCTGGGTGACGCTGCAGGGAGCATGGGGTTTGTGTCAAATACATCCCCAAACCACAGCAGCCAAGGTGGGACTATTTCAGGGAAGGCCGTGGCTGCTCCTCCCTCACAGGCAGGAGAGTTTGCAAAACCCTTGGTGATGGCACCAAGCTGTGATTCCCAACACAGGTTGGTTATCCCAGATCCAGGCTGTGACAAAGAACTCGGCTGTGGGCAGCCTCTCTGGAGAGTAGAAAAACTGGATGGAGAGGTCCTGGACCCAGCTGACAGCAATAGTCCTCCAAGATGCCTCCAGCATCTCCCAGCAATTGCACATGATGCAATTTGTGCTTAGACCTCAGTGTTTAGTAGCTGCAGATAGAACTATCATCTCCAAATGTGTCCTGTCATATCCTGGGCATATTTATCCTCCCAGCCCCACTGCATGCTTAAGAGTGGGTGCTGCCACATTACAAAGTGTTAGTGATGCCCATGACTTTGGCATGAGTTTCTCCAATTGGGATTTCTTTTCTGAAAACCTCAGCCTCTGAGGTGTATAATGCAAGGGGAGAGTACAGATTTCAGCAACAGAAAGCTGGAAATTCTGCTACTCAAGGTTGCAAGGAATGGTGATTCTTAAGGGTTAAAAAATTCCTGGATATCATATAGTTAAAATCACATGAATATTTATGTTATACCCATGATTTTCTGGGGAAATGATTTCCAGCCAGAGGGTCTCTGGATAGCAGCTGTGTGAGAGTTTCGAGAGCAGACTTTGATTTACTGCTGCAGTTCACTACACCTCATGCATACCATCAGCATACTCAAAATTATGGTGTTTTCTAATCTGACTATCTCTGCCCTCTCATTACATCTTCCTGCCATTCCTTTTAGCCTGCCAGCTGTTTCAGTGGGTGTTTGGTGTAGCAGTGAGATGCTTAGCTGATTTTTGGTTTCCTGGTCTGTTTGGGTGGAGAGCTTGGGGTACCCTAGAAATGAAAACAGGCACAAGCTGTTTTATATGAGAAATTAAAGCTGAAATTCAGAAGCCTTGAAACATGAGAATTAAGGCCTTATCTGTGGCCTTCATCACCTTCCTTGTGCTTATGTTTTATCTATGCTTTTATTATATATCATTGCCAGACTCTCCTGGCTCATTTTTCTGCTGCATCCCAATTCCCTGATGTAATATCACGCATCCCTATGAGATCCATCTCTCCTCTCAGGTGTTTGTTCCTGGCTTCTCCCTGGTCCTTGCCTCATTGCTCCTGCTTTGCAGTTCTGTAGCTTTCCTCTTTCCTTGATTTGGGCAGTGAGGAACTTGGTGGGAGTCCAGGGCCTGAGATGACAGGGATGGCTTTTTTGGTCTCTCTTCTGGTGCCCGGAGCCACAGTCGTGTCCAGCAGCCAGGAAGGGAATTATAGCAAGGCAAATCCTGAGCAATCCCCAGAAGAAGCAAGCCCTATAAGCCCCAAAATGGAGCGAGATCAAGGCAGACAGAATCTGTAGAGGTTTTTCTCCCAAAGGCTAATAAATCTTCAGTGGGACGTATTCAAAGGCTTTTCACTTTGCCAAATTTGGATGTTAAAGGCACATCCCTGTTCCCAGGGTGACACCAAATTTCCAGACTCCTTTCCAGAAGATGGAGGCGTGAGAGCGACTCCAAAAAAATAATTGTTAGAATTTTTATATCGACTAAGCACTTTTCTCTGATCTTGTGTTGGAAAACTGCCAGGCCTCCCCCTCTCCCACCCTCCTTGATTTCCTAGAAAACTCTGCTGGAGGCAGACACCTGGCAAAGGAGAATTTCAGCCCCAGAAGTTTTAATGTGGTGAAACAGAGGCTCCTGATGGCAGAGGGTATCTCGACTAACACCCTTCTGGCATCCCAGTGCTGTGCACCACATCTCTCACCAGCTCAAACTCAGGGGCTCATGCTAAAAAATCCATTCCTTGTCACTTTGAGCAGGGTAAACGGGAGATGCAAAGGCACTTTGCAGTGTTCAGGGAGTATCAGGCATGACTGCAAATGGAAAGACCATGGCAAGTGCTCCCTGCCTGTGCTTCAAGGTAACCCCTGCCAGCGTGCGCCGCCTCCTTGCAAATGCCATACCACGTTTTTCACTCTCTGCTGGAGGAAAAAGCTGCCCTAAGAAAAGCAGAATGAGGGCTGATGTTTTGAAAGGTGTCCAAGAGTAACAAAACTCAACTCTCCAGGGCTGAGTTTTGCCTCTTGTGTTTCTCAACTAGGGTGGTTGAATGTGTTACAGACCTATCAGAAATTTTGCTACAAATGCACAAATATTAATCTACAGCCATTTCCTTTGCTTTCTTAAACATGAATGAGGATTTTTGTCTCTTTCTCCCTCCATAAATTGTTCATGGTCAGAGGGGGCATGTTCCGTGTCAAAGTCTTGACCGCCAGGATCAAACAAAAAACCCTTGTGAACTCAGAAGTGGAGACAAATAAATGACTATTACTTTTTTTTTTCCTTTTGCCTGGAGTTAAACCTTTTCTCTGTCAACAATATTGACTTTGTTCACTTGGAAGGAAACAGAGGGAGAGAGAGAGAGAGAGAGAGAGGGAGGGTTCTCTAGATGCTGCGCAGAAAAAAAACATTTTGGAAGGAGGAATGAAAAAAGACAGAGGTTACAGGAAATGGTAGACATTTTTTGTTGAATTAAACCATTAGGAGTGACCCAAAAACCAACGGGAAAGAAAGGAAACAACTGGATACATTTAGGTCACAAGAACCAGCCAAACGGGGAGCTGAAACCAATTATCATAAATGAATGTTTCTCTTTTATTCATGACCACCGTGTATGCTCCCATGATGCTCTTTGTCTTATTATAAAAACAGATGAAACTATTTCGTTTTGTTCTTATACTTATTAGCTAATGCAACTTTTGGGCAATTTATCAAACACTAACACATGTTGTGATTAATAAGCTCAGAGAATTAATCACAGTTAAAGCCCCTTAAAAAACAGAGGATGTCGGGTCCCTCTTAAATATATGTTTGTGCAGGATTATGTAATTTAAGCAGTGACATCTAGGTTTGATGCATATTCATGCATTTTACACGCGGAAAGATCCCTGAAACCATATGTTCAGGCAAGCTATAATTACAGTCACTTCCATTTCTGTGGGGCTTTGCCCAGCAGCACGGGCAGAGCAAGCCCTGCTTGCCCTGGATGTGGGTGCTCTCCTGCCATCGGGAGAGGGGAGCAGCATTTGGGGTTTGGGTTGTCACTGCTGGGCTTCAAAGGGGAGATGTCACAGTTGCTGTGGACCACAGAAAAAACCCGTCTGCTCCTTTTTAGATTGTTTCCCAGAGGTCTTGCTGCCCCCTTGAATCCAGATACCATTGAGGGGGAGAGGAAAATGCCACTGAACCTGGCCATAGCAGCTCTCAGCATCTTCCTCCCTCTCACTCATCCAGCACAGCCTCTAATGAGCCATAACTGGCTCTTAAGTGCCCCTAAACATTTCTCTGAGGTTAGAATAAATTTCTAAATGAGGAAGAGGAAAGGCAGAGGCCACCATCACATCCTACAGCCTCACTGAGGAGCAGAGAAAGCTGGTTCTGTGCTGTAGACACAGCTTTGGGGCTGGGGGAGCCCCCATGGGGGCAGTGGGGCAAAGAGCTGGAGCTTTGCTTAAGGGTGGCCTTCTTGACAGGGAGACAACCATCAGACATAGAGGAGACCAGAGGGAATACTTTTCACTGGAGCATTTGGTTTTGAGAATTTGTGTGTCTTTTACCATAGACAGATCTGAGTGTCTGCAGTGAGGAGGGATGTGGGGAAGTGGTCACCTGGCACTGGCAGAGACTGAGTTTCTTATAAATATCTCCCAAAAGAAGCATTGAAGAGGCTTGCTTGTGGCCTGGCTGAGGGACACTGTTGAAAGAGTGACATGAAGCTTTTGAGAATATTTGTTCTTCACTGAAATATACACACTTGTACCTATTTTTGACTTTGCACCCCAGCTCCAGGCAAGACCAAATCTTAACATCCTTGAGCATCACAATGGATAGAAAGTCTATTGTTTGGTTGCTATAAAAATGAAGAAGTGCATCCCTGTTTCTAAGCTCCAAAGTACAGTAGTGCAGCTCCCTGAGGCTCCCCGTTAGCAGCCTGTTCTGCTCAGCGAGGTACTTGCTGTGTCAACATCCAGTTGACTTCAGCAGGAACAAAGTATTTGTTTAAGTGCTTTTATTGACTAGGGAGGGACTTAAACATGTGTTTAAATGCTTTCTAGAACTAAAGCATAAATGCTTGATCCTTATAGCCCAGCAAAATAATGGGGCTGGTCTTCAGTCAAGCATAAATTCTATACTGTGCTACAGGAGTAGCTGAGTGAAATTCTATAGTATGTGTCAGACCAGATTTTCATAATGATCCTAAAATATCTGTGTCTCTCCAAAGACTGCAATGAGATTTAGATCTCAGTCTTTAAAAAAAAAAAAAAAAAGGAAAAAAGGGGAAAGGAAAGTGAAGTTATTATCCTCTGTGGTCAAGGCATCTGAATAAACTCTTTCTTATTCATTAATGGCTGCAAAATGGAGCTTACGCAAGTTTATGCAGCTAATTTGTCAAGCATTCAAAAAAATATGCAAAAGGATGCTGCCAGGCCTGCTTGTGTGGAACAACTCTGGCATTTAAAAAGAAAGCAACATCCCTAGACAACACCTGCTGGCATTTTCCACAAGAAAAAGATCTTTGTCTGTGCTTCTCACGTGTCAGCAAATCAAATTTTTTTTTCTCCCAACTTAATCCAAGTGAAGTGTATTTTTTTTTTTTCCTAAAATAGATGCATGCCACCAAAACGTTTTTGGTGTGTGTTAACAACATGTTGGCCCTATGGGCTACATTTCTTCTGGGGAAGATAGACGACCTTCTTTGAGTTTCCAACCGAGATCGCCAGCAAAAGAAAATTAAAAAGCAGGCTTTTCGTTTTCGTCTTTCGGCAACCCTGATGTGGTTGCCGAGGCATTGCTTAGAAACACAAACATTACAGCACATATGGAAGTCTACTGTCGAGTGGAACCGAGTCCTAAAGCAACATGTTAAGTCGGAAAAATTTATGTTCATGCTAAAGCGGCAGTGTGGTAATCGGTTTCAATGGAAGTAGAAGGAATGCATCAGAGATGAAAATGGCTCGCTCCCTTGGATGCAAGTGCAGGAATTCAGAGCCATGGTCTGGGATGACTGGGTGAGGAGGAAGTTGCTTTTGTTAGTCAGGGCAAATCAGGCTTGTGGCAGTTGTACTTCTGTCCTTGCGCGTGCGTCTGTCTGCACAGAAGCAGCTTTACTTTGGACAATTGTTTAGTATTAAAAGACCTTTAAGTCCATCAAATCATATATGCCCATTTATGTACTCTCAAAATACTAATTTTTTTCCCCTTTATTTGGATGTAAATGAGGTAGTTTCAGGCTTCCTGAGTGCAATGGAACCACAAGTCCAAATTCTTGCTTTTCCAAGTCAAGCCATTCAACTCCTTCCAGGGGCCTTATCAGCATTGCTTCCTTAGGTACCTTTGTATTAGGGAAAAGGTAGATAGGAATGTCCAGGAAGGGATTCATCATGACTCTTTTAGGATGGTCTCAATAATTTCATGCTGTGCTTTCTTTGATTGATTCAAAAGAGAGCCTGGAAAACTTGCTTAGACAAGATGTGATACCTTAAAGCAAAATCACAGTATATGCTTATTCTCTGGAACCAATGGTTTGCACTCCTGTCCATAAAAAGCTCTTGGCATCTTGGTTGCATGTCTGGTTCAATATCTAAATATCTTCAAAAAGCCCAAATCCCCCTAGTTTCTCATAATTGTGTGCCTCTGTTTCTTCTTCATGAACTTGAACCTCCTTACCTAATGAGAACAATATAATGCTAAATAATGATGGGTGTGAATTTTTCAGATGTTGGGAAGAGTCATGGTTTAAAAATATTTCAGAGACAGAGCTTCTAATACCATCAGGAATAAGAAAAGGAGAACAGTGTTTATTGCTGCTTGAGTTGTGTACTTGCAACACAGCAATCTCAGCGTTTTCTAGTCAATGGGCTAAAGCATTTTTGCAGATATAATTGCCTTGAAAATTAGTGTTTGCCTTTCTCCATTCCCAGGGAGGCTGCCTGCCTAGACATTCCTACATTTTGGAGTCTAGAGGTGGATCAAGCATGGTGGTAGTGGTCAAACAAGGTTTTGAGGGTAAGAGGTGTTGGGAGAAGGCAGCTGCCCTGCCCTTCACCTGGTCCCATCCTTGAAGCACCATCATCACCACTGCATCGTCCACCAAGGGCCAGATAAAGAGCTGAGCTCCAGCTGCTTCTTTTCCTCATGCATATCATACTCCTGGCCTCAGCAGACCTGAAAACTTGTGCTTTTTGGGTAGACATTCAGGTAGCCCAAGACTGGGCTAAGCCCAGCTCAGAGGAGCTGCTGGGCCAAAGGCACCGAGTGTCCTGCAGGAGAGAAGGAGGGTTTGAGGACCAGGCACACAAATCCTTTGTATCCCAGTTTTATCATCTTGCCTGCTGAGGGAATAGCTTGCTTTTTAAGTTGCTTATTGTTTCAGGCCTACAGCTAATCCTCTAAGAAAGTAATTTCTGTTGCTCATGGCTAATACCCCATCCTGCATTGAGAGTTATATCAGAGCAGAATTGCTACTTAGTCACTGGCTGCTTTTCAGCCAAAGAAACATCATGGGTTCTGGATTACTGTGATGTTTTACTTTTTTCCCCTCTCTTTCTTTTTTATTATTTTTTTTAACAGATTAATATTTAGATGTCATTTTCAATGTTCAATTCCTTGATTTTGCCTAGTTGAAAAAGCCACCTATTTATTTGAAAAATATTTTTGGAAGCCTGAAGATAACCACGTCGCTCCCATGGTTAAAATATTTTATATAAAACTTGTTATTACCATAGATCAATGGGATATGTACAGAATATGTTACAATGGGGCCTGTGTTAAGGATTTGTCAAGATTTCCATTATAAACCACTATTTTCGAGGGTTTATAACTCAGTCATAAAAATTCATTCCAAGCTAAAACTTGGCAAACAAAATGTCAACCCAGGAGAGATTTTCTTTTACCAGATTTACTTTAATGCTTTAAACTGATTTGTCTATTTTAAAATTATACGAGTGCCCTGTTTTACAGACTTTCTGCGTATACAGGGTGCATGTGTGCTAATATAACACACATACCAAAGAAAAAACAACTTTAAAAGCACATTAGCACAGCAAATCAGAGCTCCAAAAAACCCACAAGGTTAAAAATGTGGTTGGATTTGCAGTTTGTGGAATCTTAAGCACGGAGATGCCAGCTTTGAGCTAAATCTTCAGCTGGTGGATTCAGCTGGTTGGGGCTGATTTCCAGCAGCTGAGGCGCTGTCCTGTTGTGATGCCACACAACGTGTGACATCTGTAGGCATTTGAAAAAGCTGCTCTTGAAAACTGGTGGAAATCATGGCACTAAGGTGAGGGGTGTCTAGAGAGGATTGAGGACCTTCTCAGGGCAGCTGCAGTGCCAGGGAGCAGACGTTCAGCTGATCTCCCATCATGTGAGTCTGGACCTGGCTGCTCTTGATGGTCACAGGGGAGAGGTGGGTGTGACAATGAGGTGCTAAAATCAGAGGATTAAAACAAAACTCTCTGTCTCTTCCCTGTGGTTAAGGAGCCAGAATCTAGCATCACCATGTAGTAAGTGGCCTGAGCTGTTCATCACACAAAACACAAAAGTCATTGTCAACACCTATGTTTTCCCTAGGTGCCATGGTACCTGGTCCAAGTGATCCTTTCCCAGTGCTCTGTCTTTGGCTGTGATAGATGAAGTGTGGCTCATCCTGCTCACAGCCCAAAACCCTCTGCCTGGTGCAGAGGAGAACATGCAGCTGGGCTTGCAGAAACCCAGCCTGAGCCCCTGAGGTTGGACAGGCAGCAGAGAAGCACAAAAGCCTCCAACAGATGTTGGGAGAGGAGTTCTGAGGCCTGAGGGAGCTGATTTCTGTCCTGAGACCACAGCAGGGGTCTTAGGTAACCCTGCTGCCAGCTTGTGGGCCTCAGCTGCCAACCCAAAACCTTGAGGTGAATCCAAGCCTTGGTTCTTTGCAGGACTGAGCTTTACACACACAAGGTCAGACCAGCTATTCCCTTTATGGAAGGAGATGTACAAGACTTGAGTTTGGCCTCCTTCCCTGGTGCACTGGCTCCCTTTCTCGTGAAATCTTGGGCTGTGAACGCTTTTTTTGCTGATAGGACCAGGGTGTTTGTCATCTCCAGGTATCACTAGGCTGTGTTACACTCTGCTCCAGCAATCCCCTCCTGGCATCTTTTGTGGAGCTTGGTGTTGGGTACCTCTTGCTTGTGGGTTTTGTTAATTGAGGGCAGAATTAGATTCCCCTCTCTGCCATAAATCCAGCGTGCGCACACACTCAGGCACTTGTAAGATATTTAGAAAAGCTCTACTCTGAGTATCTTAAATGTGGGGTGGGGGGGGGACGGGGAGTAAAGAAAAGCAATAAAGAGCCTACATTATACCACATGTGCAAGCAAAGGGCTGTGGTTAACTCCCTTCAGATAGGTTTCAACCAGGGCCCCTTTGTAACAGCCCCCAGAAGACTACTGAAAAGTCGGCATCCATAGTTTTAAATAGGTTAATTTAAAAAATAAATTGTATTAGACACTTTTCCTCCCCCCGCCTCTGCAAACCAAATACACAAGTGGCACAAACAGGTTAAAATGCAGCTGGTTGTGGCTCATGTGGATTAGCCAGCTTCTCCTGGCATGCTGGGGACACTGACTGTGGACAGCAGGGAAGAGCACCATGAGTGCCTCTACCTGGCAGTCTTTCTGTCCTGGGAGAAGTGTATGGTAATTTTGTGGTCAATGCTCTGGAGAGGTGATTTTGAATAGGTTGGTGAGCATTTCTTGATGCATATGGGATAAAGAAAGCCTTGACCTAAATAAGGGAGAGGGGAGTACTACAACCCCTGTATCCTTTTTCCTCCCTGCCCTGCCTCATCTTCCCTTCACTTAGGAGTGGTGATGACCTATTGCTTTTTCCACTGCTTATATTGCTGCTGATTATGGGGTCCTCTGTGTGACCTGATGTGCCCATGCTGCCCCCAGCCCTACCTATCCCCATGGTGTGCCCACAGCCAGCTGTGACACAGTGACACACAACACTGGGATGGCTGAGCACACAGGAAATTAAGGGACATTAATAAAAATCAGATTGAGAATGAAGTGAGTTGAAAACTGGGCTTTGATTTTCCAAAGTGCTTTTTGGATGAAAAATGCTTCTCTCTCTCTTTTTTTTTTTTTTTTTTCCTGGATGTTGTTTTGCACAAAGGATGACATTATTTGCATTGGCACCTTTTCCAGATCAGCTCCCAAAACGCTTCCAATCCAGGATTGCTGATTTTTCACTTGTCAAGAAAACAAAAGAAACCAGAGTAGAAATGATGGGTTTGGCTTTTGCTTTGTGTGTTGTGAAAAACAAACAAAACAAATATTTTTCCAAGTGTTTAATGGAAAATCAAATTCCCATGCTTATGAGAGTTGCTAATTAAGTGAGCCAGGAGGAGGACACTTATACTCAGGGACATGCAGTATTTCCTCATAGCTGGTCAAACTGTTTATAAAAAATATACCTTAAACATGTCTCTGCACAATTTTCTTCAACATTGATACTAAAAATTAAACTATTGGATCAGTGGAAGCAAGATCCTACTTTTCAACTGACCTCTAAGTCAGAAATAAAGCAGCTTCTCAGAGAACAATATAGTCACAGTGGAGGGAGCCGGGTCACCTTTTGGTGAATTTAAATGAGTTCTTAATGAAAAGGGGAATAAATTTTTCACACATTCCTCTGCATTAAAGAGGGGTCAGAGTCTAGCATCAAGGTGAGCCTAAACTCAGGAAAGACACAAAGGGAATTCCTGAGCTGCCGACAGAAATGTCTCTCCAGTCTGCCAGGAGCCAAAATGCTACTGCTGGAAAAACAGCAGGCAGGGTGGAAATCTGGGTCCAATGAAGGAGCAGCCAGGGAAGCTGTGGAGTGGGGTCGCAGAGCGGGGAAGATAAACAGCATCCCCCCACCACAGAGGTCAAGCTTATTACAGAGATGAGGCTGGTGGTGGGTGTGAATGGGTTCAGCCAGATGGCAGGGACCAGCAGCTCTGTCCCCCGTTAATGAAACTTTGCAGCATCCAGTCCTTATTGTAAAGATGTGATGCATTTGAACACTGGCTGTCAGGATTTATTAAAAATGTGTAACCTCAGGCAAGTTACCAAGTTCTCCATGTCTCAGTTTTGCTCTCTGTAAAATGGGCTGTTTCTCCAAGGGAATTATTGTAAGGATTAGCAATGGAGGTGGACAGGGCAACTTTTTTTTCCCTGAGAGTTAATTTATATTCATCTGTCTGGGGAAAACCTTAAATGCCAGTTCAAGACTTTTTTAAAATATATGAATTGTGTCAAAATCAGTAATCTTGAGCTGTTGTTTTTGTAGTGGTTTCTTGCTCTGTGGTGGTCCCAAAAGATGCTGCCAGTCAAATTTGAGAATGATCTTCAAAAAATAGATTTCCCTCATGTGACTGCCACTTTACTCAGGTGGGAAGGTTATGGCAGGGCCACAGCCTCTTCCCAGGGCACACATACAGGGCTCTGCTGGGCTGTCCTGGGATTTCTGGCCGCACTGCAGTCACACCTGCAGTGCCCAGATTCTCTGCTGTGGGAGTGGTGCCTTTGCTGGGTGTTGCTGGCGTCTCTCTGCTCCTCTCCAGGAGTGAAGGAATGAATTGCAGTTCCATGAGTAACCAGGAGCTGAAGCACTGCTGTCAGGAGCCCCGTGCTGGATTGTGGCATCATGATGTCCCTTCTCAGCTGGACCCGTGGCAGCTCCGACCCCGCGGTGGGAAGCTCAGCCCCACCGATGGGGACAGGGGGTGGCAGAGCTGTGGGCACAGGGGGATGGGCAGCCAGCCCTCCTGGGCCTCCAGCAGGGAGTGGTGGTGGGTACAGAGTAGGGAGACATCTCCAGGAATAGGGTCTGGCTTTGCTTTGCATCTTGTTCCTAAATTAGACATGTAATTACTCGAGTCTTTCCAGCATTAATAAGGGACAGGCATCTCCAGAGGGCAATTCAGACCTGAGTTGTGGGAAGCCCTCCTCGACAGGGGAAGGGGCCCATTTAGGTTCCTAATTTAAGCTTCTTGGTTGAGAAATTCACATTTAGTGCAAAGACTCTCAGTCTTTGGGGATAAGTCTTTGGGATAAGCATAAGAAAATGTGTTAAATCCTGCAAATATTCCCTATTGCTGATAGTGCCCAGGAGAGTTATCTCTCTGGGAATGGCAACCATCCTCCTTCCCTGCATCTTCTGGGGGGAAATCAGGGCTCTATTGGAGGTGGACAGTGCTGAACTGCCTTCCATGTCTGAGTACCCATTTCTTTTTCTATTATAACTTTATTTAAAAGGAGGGGCAGGCAGCAGTGGGGAGACAAGGAAAATATTTGTGTAAGAAAACTCCACTTTAAAAGACAGCTTAAAACTGGGATTAATAAGTCTGCTTTTATGGAAGCATTTCTACATGTTGTAAAACATTTTTAAAAACATTGTAAAAACTACAGAGTTTCACGTTAAATATGGCTGATTTTCTTTATAGAGCTGACCTGCTTCCCAGAGGTGATGTATACACACCATATGACACAGGGGTTGCTAGGGTAGGCAGTGTTTTTACATTGATTACTGTAGTAAATAATAATGTAAAACTGTGTATAAATAGGGAGTTCAATCCAGAGCTACCCCTGGGGTCTGCAGTTCTTTACACATGGCCCATTTTTCATCACTTCTGTGATTATTTTATTTTATTTTTTGGAGGAAGAAGGAAGTATGTTGGGTTATAGTTTTTCTTTCTTTCTTTCTTTCTTTTTTTTTTTTTTTTTTTTTTTTTTTTTTTTTTTTTTTTTTCCTTAGTCTCAGAAGAATATCTCCTCTTGGGTCAGCTGTTGAGCAGATGCCAAAAATACTGGTCAACACCATGGGGAATTTGTTCCCTCAGCAATTCAGGAGTTCCAAAGAAAAACAACAAGGAGCTGAGGTGGCCAAAGAGGAGTGGGCAGATGAAGTGCATGCTGTAGTTTAGAGCCTGGGGAAGACATGAGAATATTATCCAGATATCTCACAGGAGCAGCAGCCAGACTCCCTGCCTGGGTGAAATATGGAGTGGTGGGTTTAGACTGCAAAAAGGTGGCTTCATATCCCTTGGAAAGACTTGATAACTGCATGGATGGAGAAGTGCTGGGAGCAGGTCTATGGGTGTCTGGCTGCTCAGGGATGACCCCCACTGCTGGGATATACCCATTGCCACGAGCAGCTCTGGGCAGACAGATTTCATCTCCCCTTTGATGGAGACACAATTAATCACCCCTTAAACACATGCTTTGATGACATTGCCCCTTAGACAGGGCTTGTCCCAGCTGGAGGAGAGTGGAGGGGAAACGAGGACCTTCCTGGCTGGTCTAATAGCCCTGGTGTCCCTGGTGAAATTATTGGCCGCCACTTAACGCAATTTGTTTCATTTTGCAATTATTCTTCAGGGGGATTTTATAAGCTCCTGTAATAAGTCACTTCTGCTGGGATCCGGAGAGGAAGTGACCTGCATTAGAGGCAGAGGCATTAGCCCAGCCTCCCCTCCACACTGCCTTGGGATCCCAGCACAGTGCTTGTCACAGTCCCGTGTGCGTGCTCTGTGTAGGTGAGTGTGTGTGGATACATGTATAGTTCTATACATGACTTTTATGTCTAGATATGTGTGTGTGCTACATATGGAAGCAGGGGCCCTCGGGTTTTAGGGCCTGAGAAGCACAAAAACCAGCTGAGCTCTCTGATGTTTCTGCTACAGAGAGATGTGCCAGTAGAAAACAGTTGCCTGCTGGTTTTCCTTGGCCAGGATTGGAGGTGCTAAAGCAGTCGTTCTTTCAAATCCATGGTCATGGCTGAGCTCCTGCTCTCCAGTCTGTGTTTTCCCTTCAAGGTGTGCTGTGAGCTGGCTTTCCCAGGGGAGGCTTTCAGGTTATGGTGGTGAAGCTGGGCAGTACTTCCCTCAGCTGCTCTCCTGGGCTTTTCCCGCATGGATAGAAACATCAGGCTCAGGCAGCTTCCCACGGATGTAAGGCAGGCACAGGCCACAAACAGCACAGCATTTCCACACGAGCAAAAGCCCCACGTGTGCACACTTGCCATAAACATGTCACCCCGTCCCATCCACACACAATGGGCGCCCATATAACCACACACGCAGAGACGCACACACGCTCCTCTTCCAGGATCCAGCGGGGCTGCAAGTTTTAACTACCTAAATTAAAAACAGATTCTATCCTCCAGTGGGGAGCTGCCAGGAACTGGTCTTTTCCCCCTCCCTGACTTTTCTCTCCCAAATGCATTGGGGAAAAAATACATGCAGTTCTCCAAAGGGGCAAATGGCTTCTCAGCATGCAGAGAGGTTGAGGGTGGGGGCAGGGGGACACACGGAGGAGGAAAAGGGAGTGCGCAGAATTACTTTCTAGTGGTAGAAGAATAAACAGCTTAAGTTAATAAAGTTGAGGCTGAGGAGAATTATTTGGAGAGTGTGGAGGAAGTCAGGGATTAGTGAGAAAATAGGAGTGCAACAGCAGGAAATAGTGTGGCAGTGAAGGGAGAGTGGAGGATGGAGGGATAGTGAGACTTGGCCAGCACGGCAGGGATGAGTGAGGAAACTGAAGGGCTGGCAGCTCTAAGTCACAGCCCTGCTGAAGACACATCACCCTGTGCTCATCAAAATCTGCCTTGGGAGCCAAAACCTCTACCAAAAATGATGCAACCTATTTTTAGGAGAGGGTTTACTGATGAGGATGTCTTCCTTGTTGTGAGGCACGTGTAGCAGAAATTAAAAGGAAAAAAAATGAAGAGGAGAAAGGGGAGCTCTGGGGTGAGAGGAGAATACCAGCCCTATTGGAGGACACCAAGGCTCCCAGCCCTGCAGTCCCTGCCTATCCCAAGTCCCTGTGACAGTGCTGCTGTCCCAGCATGGACAGCCCCTTTGAGTGACAGCCCTGGGCGCCAGGCACGTTGCTGACTCGATGACTTTTTGCAACTGTCGGAGAAGCTTAGCAGATAAGCACACAACAGTTTTTATTATTCCAAGAGGCAGAAGACTTGCCTTAGTGAGCGGTAACAAATACGGACATTCACGACCAGGATTAGAACAAACTGCACTGGTGGGCAAGGGCCAAAGGCAGCACGGAGCTGCAGTGTAACCCAAAACCTCCACAGCTGTTTTCATTTTCCTCCCTTCAACACAGTCCCTGTGTGGTACTTCAGGGAGAATTATGAAAGTGGCGTGTAATTCAGAGAAGTAATGTCTTTCTTTTTTTTTTTTTTCCCCTCCCTTCTCTCTCGCTGTCTTTTTCTTGGAGCAATGAAAATTGCTGTGGTAGATCGTTTTGGATTCAAGGGAAATATCAGACTCTATTTTCTTCAGCATCTAACTCATCCCTCATCAGTCAAAACCATAAGTTTAATGAAAAAAAAATTAAGAAGAAAGAGGTGAACAACTTAGAAATGCTGGATATTGTGCAAATGAATGCAGTGACTTCAGGGACCTTGGTGGCCTGAGAGAGACTTGCTGCTTTCATTCCAGTACAAAGCCTGATCTGTACAAATCCCCACTCCAGAGAAGGGGATTCTTAGTGCCGTGAAGCCCTGCTGGCTCCTGCCGGCATTTTGATGGGAATTGTTTAAAAAGGGTGAGGACACATCCTCTGCTGTATCCTGGTGATTCACACCAGCCTGGAGGATGCTCTACCTCTGAGAAAAAAAGGTGATTTTCTTTCTGGAGGACAAATTCTCACCTGTTCTAATGCTCTTTGCTCTGCTGGGTTTAGGCCAGCAGAGAATTTAGCCTCCTTGTTTTTAAACAGAAATGGCCACATTGTGGTTTCTCTGTTCTGTGGCTGGCATGGTTTTCCAAGAGGTTCTGCATTTTCTCATTAAAATCTCTAATTCTCGCATGTACAAAAAATCTGAAAAAAATTCCTCCTTTTGGTCAACTAAATATTTTGTTTAAAGCATTTTGAGGCCTTTCCTTTCAATTTTGCAACTTAAAAGAAAGAGAAAATTTAAACATATTTGTCAGAAAAAAATACATATCTTAATTGTCTAAATATTTCAATCCAGCTTTATCGAAGACCTTACATGAAAAAAAAAATTAATCTTCCCTTGATGTTATTCTTTAAAGAAAAACCCAACAAACTAAGTTAATATAGTAGCATTAAAAAAACCCAACAAAACAAACCAACAAAACAACTGCTCAAAGCCCTCAGCTGCATTCCAGGAAATACTTCACCTCTAGTGAATATTAGGAAGAAGTGCTGAAAAGTTATATTTCTCGCCTGAAATTGTTGGGATTGTTCAAAAACCTTAGATAGCTGTTGCATCTTGTTATCAAATTCTGTTGGCCTTTCTTTTAATGGGTTTCACATGATTTTTATTCAACAAGAAAATAACTCAGAGAGCGACTGGAAACACTTAACGTGTGTACCCTGACACATCTGCACATACCATAATAGACACATGAATTTAATGCTCAGTTGATTCAATGCAGGGAGTGGAATTTAGTGTCAAGTCAATTAAAATATCCTGTTCCCACCCCCCCCAACCCCCTCCTTTTTTTTTTTTTTTTTTTGTAAGATTACCCTGCCTTTCAGGATCCTGCTGATTAAATGGGGAGGAGTTCAGACCTTCTCTTTTTCCCCCCCTGAAGCATTTATCAGGGTTGCTGCATGGGAGGTATGTGGTGTGGAAGTAGTGGGAGTGCTGGGCTCGTGACGCGGTGTTTGTGCAGCACAGCAGTGAGCGTCCTCGCGCTGCTGCGGTAACCCCGCTCCAGTCACCACAACCGTGCCAAAGCAGAGCTCTGCTGGGCCAAGGAGGAGAGGGGCAGGCATGGCAAAAGGCTGCCCACATGCAGGGGTGCCCACACTGTCCTGGCTGGGCAGCGAGGCAGCGAATTCGGGTGCCTGAGCATGGCAGACACAAACCCTGTTCTGTTCTCGTTGCCCTGTGCGAGTCTGGAAGGCTACTGGAGCTAAACATTATAAAACAAACTGTTATGAGCAGCAGATAAATACAGCGTGAAAAAGATTAATGGTTAGGCAGCTGGGGTGTAGAAATATATACTGCTTTCCATCTTGACATGAGTTGTTTTGGTTTTCCTAGAAGCTTATCCGTAGGTCTGTTGCGTCCTGTCTGGGATTTTGTACCCGCAATCCAAAGACTTCAGGATGAGGGCTGTGTGCGCCACACTGTTTATGGAGTGTGTGGCACTGTCCTGGCACTGGGAGGACCTGAGCAGGGTGGGGAATATGCAGAATACACAAATCCTTTATTTGCCAGCGATAATGCCAGAGATGCTACAAAAGCAACATCATCTCTGCAGTGATTTTACAATCAGTTTTGGTTTCAGTTTGGAAGATCGGCAGAGCTGGATTACTGGGCTGCTGCAATGTCCCCTTTAAGTTAATGGGTTTTCCTCCACTGATATGTGTGAATTTTGGGTACAGAAATTTATTATTAACATCTGCACCTTGTACATCAGAAAAAGCATGGGGCAAGGCCTAAGTATATCTAAAGACAAATGTATTTGGATGCATACATAATTTTTTTAACCAAGAGGATAAACAATTGTCCTGTTTTCTATTGTTTTATTATTTCTTCCGGTGTAGACAACCTTTGCAGAACAAAGATGTCTTTGTAAAACTAAGTCCTTCAGCATGTGAATACTTACACATGTCCCTCACTGTTTAACTGGAGGCAGAAGGAGCTTAAACCTTGGAGATAAAGCTTCTATGTGAGTCTTTGTAGAACTGGAAGTGATCCTGCACTGTGCCAGTGCAACGATCCCAGCACACCATACCGTGTCTGGTTCACGTTTGGGGCCAGTCCTGATGTATAATTCATACACAACATTTTATTAACTGGCAAATTTCCCCCTGAACCCACCCCCGCAAATTCTCCAGACTGTAAGGAAGGAATTTGTTGTGCGGTGGCCTCTTCCTCCTCTCCTTGCCCATTTTTTTATGACTGAGGAAACCCTTTTATTGTATGCGAAATAAAAGTTTGATGTGGTCTGCCATTTTTTAATTTACCGTGGTATTAAATACAAAATGTATCCGCTTACAGAAGGTGGCTCATGGCTTGTGGTCTGGGGTTGATCCAGTGCTTGTTGTGACTGGTTGTAGGGGGACAGGGAGAAGGTAAAACCTTCTCCAAGGTCTGAGCAGAGATCAGTGGTGTGATGGCATGAGAGCCTCATCCCTTCTTGCAGAGTTTATCACCCCAGTAATTTTTCTTGTGTTGTGCAATGGCTGCCTCATGGTACTGCAGGATTGATGTCATTCCCCTGGGCTGAGGGTGACAAAGAAGCCCTGAGTACCAGCCTAGTGAAACCAGCAGGTCAAATTCTGCTTTTCCAGTGGACTGAAGTGCAAAAACCCAGATCAGCTGCAGCGGTGGGTGGTGAGAAGATGCTGTGGGTGACTGCACAGAGAGAGCACAACCAGCCTCTGGTAAATAATGAATCTGTGCTTTCTCAGAGGGAGGAAGGCTACGAGCAGCCAGGGTGCTCCTGTGGGGGTTGGAAAGGCACAGGCTGATTTTGAGGCAGTTTGGTTGTGCTCCCTCATCTTGGTTTCGCATTTGCTAAATGTTGTGGGCTTGTGGTACAGTACTAACAAAAATCGGATGAAGAGGTCTGGACAGCCTGGGTGCTGATGGCTCTGTCTCCATAAAGTGCTATAAATAATATTTGGGGCTTTGAATACAAAGATCTCTCACTCCAGAAGGCAGAATAAAAGACATGAAAGCATCCGAAATACAAAATATTAGGCCTTTTGCTTTTGAACGATCTTCCTTTATGCTCCTCCATTGTCGTAAAACCTCTTTCTGACCATGGTTAGACAATGTTAGAGATGGCAAAACTGCCTTTTCTGGGAAAGGGAAGTTTTAATGAAGACAGAATGGGGCTCTTTCTGCTACTGTTATTGCTGGATTCCAATTTTCTTTCTGGAAGGAGAAAGCAAAACCTAGTCCCAGAGAAAAGCACATATGAAAAGGAAAGAGAAAAGAAGAGCAATGCCAGAAAACAGTTTCTGCAGCTGAGTCATGGCAAGATCTCTGTGGGGGAGAGGGGGCAGCTCCCTGCCTGCAGTACCAGTCAAGCTCCACCATGGACAAACTACTCAAGGAATTGCTTTTTGTTGCCTTTTTGGTTGCAGGCTCACAGAAACACAGCTACATAAACAAACAGAAATAGTAATGTAATCTTGGCTGACTGGATCAGATATATGTATTTTAATATACAGCAGGCTAGAGAGAGAAGGATTAAATTATAGAAGGAATAGAAGACATGGGAGAGAAAAGAAGATCAGGAATGGGAATCAGGGCAGCACATGGCATGTGCCCAGAGCTGATGAAGGAAGAATTATCATCTGCTGCTTTCCAGGGTGGGTCTGGTCAGCTCTCAGGATGCAGATGCTGCAGCAGTGGGATGTCAGGAGAAGACTTCAGGAAGCTGTAGCACTTACTAAGGACAGTCTGGGGTGTTGTCTTCAATTCTCTCTGGAGTGATGGGTTTTGCAAGGGAAAGAATGAACAAATCAAATTCTTTACATTTTTCATCATATAATTCTGATTACATTTATTTTTATCCAGCTCTGAAAATGGTTATTTATTACAGTATCAGAGACTCAGACTCTGAAGCTTACATTGACATAATTACTCTGTGTGACTAGTCCACAGCCATCGTTTTCATTAAGTTCTTATGTATGGACAATTTTCAAAATAGATATTCTGGCAAGGCTATTAATAATTAAGTATTGAAAGAACTCAAGTGTCTTGTCTGGTTGATATAATGTATTTAGCACTAAACCATTGCTTTGTTAGTTAAAAATGTGCTTCAGGCAGCAGAGGCAGTGTCTACTCTCTGCCCATTGAAGGTGCTGCAAAACATTCACCAAGACATTGAGATAAATGGTGAGTGCTGGACCATCTTCTTTTTGCTGAAACTCTTTGAAGCAACAATCAAGTAAAGAAGATCAAGAGTTGATGGGAAATAATTAGAAGCTGTTACTGGGCCCATGGATGCTCTGCTGCTCATGTCATTTCGCTTTGGAAGGTTAGACTCACCAAAATAATTGCAAGCCAATCTCAGGGGCAATTATTGTAACAAAGATTCAGGCCTGTAATTTTCTTCATGAAGGGAAAGCTAAAAACACCATTTTGACTTTTTGCTGGTAACAGCATTTAATGGCACACAGACAGTTTTTGAGGCAGTTTCTCCCTCCCTCTCCAGTCTTTCCCCACTGGGTCTCAGAGACCGTGAGGTCTCCTGGACTTACCCTCAGTTGGTTTCCATCCATGGCAGGAGCCACCTGAAATCCATTCTTGTTCTCGTCATGGGAATAAGTGTGGCCCTTGCTCACCTAGTGTGGGATGGTCCAAATGCTCACCCAAAATGAAGGTTTAAATGTCCATCATTCTCTGTTCACACTACTGGAGTTTAGTCCCCCCATGCCTTGGGCTTCCTCATGTGGGAGGAGGTGCTGGTGCTGTCAGTGCCCTCTGGTCCCTCTGGTCAGCAGTGGCTGCTGGAGGCTGGGTGAGACACAGGGTTTGAGGTGCCCTTGTGCCCCCTCCTTGAGCCCCCAGCCACCCCATCCTGAGTGGCTTCCTTGGGGACAGCCCTTGTTTGGGGATGGCTTGTCCCCTGGAGGGGACGTGGGTGAGCTCAGGTCATGGAGACAACTGCTCCATCCGTGTAACTATTGTTGTATCCCATTACCCACATCACAGGGAAAGTTTTCAAAGCGGAGCATACCCAGTGCATGTGCGGGAGCTGTTTCAAAAACATAAATAGTGTGATCATTAACTGAGGCTTTTCCTTTCTTCTGTTGTTGTTGTTGTTGCTTAAAGACAGTTCATATTATGCGCTCAATGTTTTTTCAAATTAAACCATTATTTATCCAGAGGTAGCCAAAAATGTAGCCAAAAAACCACCTCTGATTATTTTTGACCTCTCTAAGGCTAATAATCTGCTAAAACGTCTTTAAACCATCTTAAAGAAAACAGAAACACCACTGCTGACAACTCACATACCTACTTTTTAATGCAGTGTTATTTTAAATGGCTGCGTTTATAAACCTCTAAAGACTGAGGTTTGTAATAGAAATGCTGACAGATCCTTAACACTCCATCCCATAATAACAAAGTTTTGAGAAAGAATGGGAATGTGGACACCACTGTCCCTGTTATGGATCTGGGAATTTATTCCCCTTTTATTGATTCAACTCATGTAGCCAGAAAACTGTTTTTCCTGTGGATTCAGGGTGAGGACAGAATCGAGATGGCAGCTCCCAGATGTTGTTATGGGGTGGCTGAGAAGCTCTGCCTCCACCATGCACTGGGCCCACCAGAATTGTTCCTTCTACGTTCCTGTTGCAAAAAATCCTTACAGAAATGAGTCTCAGTGACAGGGGGGTGGTTTGAGGGGCTCTGCACAAAAGGGACCACATTCCCAGGTGGTGCACAACCACCTCTCCAGTCCTCTGCCTGTAGCCTGGCACAGAGAATTTAGGGAAATGTGTTAATTACACAAGACTGCAGCATTTCTCAGGAATGGGTGCTTTTCAGAGTCACTGCCTACACAAGAAGCTCCTTACATGCATTCAGGTGAATATCTTTATCCTGCTCCCTGGCCTGTAAAACTCACTGAAGGGGAAGAAAAGCTAAATGAGATTTATGTCCTCAGAAAGCAATATGATTATTTGTGCTGTGCAGTGGAGAGGGATGCTACCATATCATCATTAAATTAAGCTGCTCAGACCAGATGTGAGCTCTTGATAAGGAGCTTTATAGGGCAACGTGCCTCAGCTTGTGGTTGGCTTTACCAAGGAGAGCTGCAGGCAGCTCAAAATGCCTCCATATCCTCAAATCATTATCTGTCTCTGATCGTGGGCTTATTTGATCTCTGCACCCCGTGATCTCACCCTTGCTCACCCAGCTCTCCCATAAAGAGCACCCATGTGCTGTGGAAAGTCCAGGCAGCTCAGAAACACAGATGGTGTGGTTTTGTCCATCCCACCACTGCCAGGCTCTGTTTCTGAGGGTATTCTTTGGGAAAGAGGGCTTTTTGAATATTATTTTTCTTTCATTTTATTTTTAAATCTGGCCATCTGGTTCTGTCTCTTTCCTCTGCTGAACTGATGGGTGTATACTGAATTTTTATTGGCTTTACTGTTGAAGTTTCAGTGTCATAAACAATAAACGCAGTGCTCAGGGAATGCAGGCAGGTATCTACACCTTGTCCAGGCTCCCTGGATATTTCCACTGAGGTCTGGGCTTTGATGAACGGTGTGTGACACAAACCAGGACAGACCAAGTGAAACTTGGGGGTTTTATGCTTTTGAAGATCACAGTCTCAGCTTTTTCCCTGTGTTTTCCCATGAAAAGTGAAGCAGCCCCAAAAGCTACAAATGAGCCCTTGGGTTTGTTTGTTTCAGGCCTTACAGTGAAGGGGGTGGCAAAACATAATGAATTAATTGCCCCCCTAAAACATGAGGGAGAAAAGAGGCACAGGAAGAGTTCATTCAATATTAACTTGAGTCATTCTCCTACCTGCCAGGAAAGCAGAGCCCCCTCTGACTGTCTTATGGAAACCACATTAGGCCAAACCAGGAGCACATCTATACATCACCAGTGTTTAAATGCAAGTTTTTCCTTTACCATAAGCCTTTAAGAACCAAAGAGCAGGGGGCTGCTTTTAGATTGTTTTCCTGTAAACAGTGAAACATCTCTGTTGCTGGTGTGGGATGCCAAGCTATAATATTAAGGGTCTTGTTTATAATTTTGCAAAGATTTCAGCAGCAGGGTTGTATTTTTGCCTATGTCTTTGGCTTGGCTTGCCACAGTCAAACAGCTGGGATCACTGTATGTGTGTGTGGTCAAATTTACTGTGAACCGATTAGGATATTAAACAAAATGAAATAAACATGTAAATCTCAAAAACCATCTTGGAGTTGAGGTTTACTTCTATGGAAAGAATACAGATGGAAAAAGTAACATAAAATTAAAGACATTCCTAATGGCAGGCTTTTTTTTTTTTTTCTTTTTTTTTTTTTTTTTTCATGTTGCCACTATTTTATTTTCAAGGAAAATAAATAGATGGAAAATAATTTCAAGGAAAATAAATAGAAATTGCACTTTTTATAGAAAAGGTCTTGCATCTCTAAGGAAAATGTTGCGGAGTAGAAAAGCTTGTTTTAAATAATTGTAATGCTGTATGTATTTGTGTACTCTTCCATGTGACTGAATATATTTAGGAAGGAAAAGAAAGAGAAGGAAGCTTTTATTGATTTGGTTTTTCATATTTTTGTTACCAAAAGTCATCAGCTACAGTCCTGGCTGGCCAAGAGCGATTTCAGCAGACTAACAGGGATCTGATATGATCTAATCTAATCGATCTATGGATGAGAAAAGCTTTTCTTTTCATGCCAGTTTGTTTGCTTAGCAAAAATGTGACTCCAAGAATGGCAGGGACCACCAGGAATAAAGGAAATATCCTTGAGAAGTCAAATCCGTGGGGCTCTTTTTCTTTTTTGGGTGGCCTGTTAATGATTCGTGTTTAATGAAGGGATTGGATTTTTAGTAGGACAGCTTAATCAGAATATTAATTATTTGTGACTCCTGCTGTTCCACAGAGGACAGATCTTCTGCCTGGCAAAAATTTCAAACCCAGTGTCTGGCTTTATTCTGTTTCTAAAAAAGAAGTTCTCAACTTTCAAATTTGCCACTGAAGGAGGTTTCTAAATCCCTTTTGATCTTCGTTGTCATTTTTTTGCTGAAGTTTCTTTTTAAAAAAGGGAATTAGAATGTGGGGATTTAAAATTTTTGGTTTTAGCTTGTTTGGTATTGGGCATGTTATCTAATGAGTAAATGTATTTTAATAGGACAAATAGAGTTTCTCCCAAAAGAAAAATCAAAGCATTTTATTAAAAATTGCTGACATTGTTTTTAATTTTCTCACAACTTTTTCTGTTTTGGTTTCTCCAAAATAAAATTCCAGCCAGTTTAGAAGCAGACAGATACTCTCCTCCTTTCAGTTCCTATATCCATGGATGAAAATTTCTGGTAATTGATAAAGATTCAAAGTTTTTCCTTTGGTACCATCTTTTTCTCTGTTATGCATCTCAGGGATCTCAAAATTCTTCCAAAATGTGGCATTTCAAAGCAAGCTAGTCCTTTCTCTTCTGCCTTGACAGTTTTCTGGGGTGTAGATTTTCACAGAATTTTTTTTAACAAATTTCTGCCTCAACTTTTCTCCCTCCTTTTTCTGCCAGATCTTGTACTTGCATCAGTGTTGTATTTTTTTTTTTTTTTTGAAGTAAGTTTCTTAGGCTTTTTTTGGCCTAGAAACATCAATGATGGGCTCAGAAACAATTTTGGATCTAGTCTACTGCTTTTTTCTTTTCCTCTTCATGGAAAGCCCTCCTTTACTTGTTGCCACCCAAGGTAAGAAGGGATACCTTTAGTAATATGAAGACATGATGGAATTAAAAAAAACTAAACTGTTTTTCCCATATATGGAATAACAAATTAAAACTTCCTAGGGTATTCTCTTTTAGGGGGAAAAAAAAGATTAAATTTCTTAATTTTAAACCCATTGTTAATGTTGGACCATAACATGCTTCTAAGAGAAGTGCAGAAAATAGATATTAAATTTCATCTTACTGGATATGGGCTTGTTTATATGAGTTACTTTCCACAAATCCTTTGAAGGGGAATCTACAAAACTCCATCTTCTACTCTGGATCCTTTATGTTCTTTCTCTGTTCTATCTTGTATAGATGGGTTTGGTCAAAAGCTCAGCAATTTTGACAAATATGTGCTACTAAATAAGTTGCCCTGGATTTTCTGATACATGAAAACATGCAGCCTAAAATTTTATCAGACAATTTATTCAGATTTTTAAGACTAACAGTTAAAAAAAAAAAGGCAGAAGATAAAATTTCTCTTTCTATTTTGGTCTGATGGAAAATAGCGTGGTGTGTCAAATATGTGTGTGAATTCTCTTTGAGTTATCTTGGGCCTCATACCCAGCCTTTGGTGGTTCTTTTGCCTTTCTCATTTTCTTTAAAAAAATATTTTAACACCTGACATTTCTGTTGCTTAGCCACTGAGACAGGGGTAACTTTTGAACTTTTGATATGCCAGACAGAGGGAATTCCTTAAATTTCTTCAGTCTTCAAGTAATTTCATCGCTACTGTCTGCCCATCTCAAAAATATTTTAGGTCACAGCTGTAGCAGTCAGAGTCCAGGAAAAGGAAAGAAAAGAAAAGAAAGCCTGAACACTGGGCTTGCAGCTCACCAATGTCTTAATAGGTCTGAATCCTCTCTTCCCTCTGGTGTTGATCCATCCTCATTTCCATAATGTCTCTTTCATCCTGGCTTTTTCAAGGGGAATATTTTTAATATGAATATTTACATGTGTATGCAGTCTTCAGTAACATTTCCAAATGAAAAATCAAACCGACATAATAGAAAGAAAAGTCAGTGTCTTTTTTTCTGGAGAAAATTAGCTCCCCCTTTCTTCAGCCTTGTATATGAATTTTGTGTTCTTGTGACAATTTGGGAGTTATTTGAAATGGTCTCGTTCAGTTCTTTGACTTTGTTTTCTTTCCTCTTTTTTCTCCTAATGCCTGTGCTGCTTTGTTCTCTGAGAACCAATTGCACTGCATTGACTTTTTTCAGGAAAAATCAAACACAGGTTTTAATGGGCAAAAATGATAAAACATATTTAACAACTGAGGGAATCCCTTGGGGAATGTGATCTCCTGAAATTTCTGGGTTAAACTGATTTGGATACACTTGTATAAGTACCCATCCATCTCTCGAAGGAGTTGCATCCCCAGGGGAATTCTCAAGGAATGCAGCATGCCCTCTGCAAGCCATTTTTGCCAGAACCTGAAGCTCATTGGTGCTATTTTGGGATTTTGTTACCAACTCCAGTGCAGGTGCACAGGTCAGCAGATGCTGACAGATTCACCTTGCTTCACTCGATGTCAGGTTTTTCCAAGGGCACGCAACAAGCAGATCTCCAATGCCTGTGTGTGGACTGGGGGCAAGAGATGAAGAACAAGCTATTATGTCTAAAATCAGGCTTCATGTTTAGCTTGTTGTAAGCTAAAATTTATGCTGACATCCTGGGTGATTCAGGGCCACATAAATCAGAAGAGGAGCTTCCTCAGGGGCCAGGTTTATGATCTGTGAATGCCCCAATTTTGTGCTGTTCTGTCAGAGGTTCCTCCCTTACCAGGTCTGCTCTAGGAAAGAGATTTAAAAATATGATCTCTGAAATCATAAGCATAAAGTTTATTATTTTCTGGAATAAACCAAGTGCTGTTTCCATTCTGATTATGAATTGATTAAGCATGTCTTCAGTACTGTCCATTACATATTCAGTATCTAGTGAACCAACCAGTGGATGAGTCAAAATAAAATATGAGAAGGCTTTCCAATGAAATATATTAGATATCTAAACAATATTGCATAGTAGTAATTTCATGTAGAGGCGTGGTCATTTAGATCTAGGTCCCAGCAGATGATTTGTTTTATTTTGCTGTTTATCCTCTGTCCTCCCATCTTCCAGATTTGTGTTCCTGCAAAGATAATCCTGTGAAAAAAACAAAACCTTAATATACATAAATAAATATGTCCTTACCCCTAGAGAGATCAGGCTATCTCTAGTCTCATATAAATCTCTGTTTCCTCTTTCTTTCTGCAACTATCCATTCATGGATAGTAAGGGTGAAAAAGAACTTAAAATTAACTAATTGCTCTGCAGGAATTACTGAGAACTGTGAAAAACATTCCTTGTAAAGAAAAAAAAAATTGTGTTTTTTTTCAGCCTTTCGTGTTATAGGCCTATGAACATGTGTGTCAGGTTATTCCAGGGAAGGTCAAACTCGATGAGCTAACATGGAGAGTACAAACTGCTATTTCTGCAAATCCAGAGTCACTCTTGTGTGGTGTTGGTCAGATCCAGGACAGACTTGGTCCTTATCTATTAAAAATATTATTAGAAAGAGCAGCGCCAGGTAAAACCATCACGGCAAGAAGGACCAGATCTCTGCTCTCCAGGAGCCAGGCACATCCACAGCAGAGGAAAAGGCACGCTGCAAATATCTGCTGTGCTCTTGTGCTCTGCACCTTGTGACCCTGCCACAGAGCAGCCCCCTGTGGCCCCCATTGTGCCCTGCTCTGCTCCCCATTGTTCCCTGCAATCGGAGATGGTGCACACAGCATGGCTTGGTGGTGCTCTCTGCATGACATAATTTAGGTCAATCAGCATCAGTTACACCATCTGGAAAGGGAATGGCTTCTTAATGCTTCCTCACTGGAGGTCTCAGTTCCCTGTATACAGTGGTCTTTCTCCAACTGGGGTATAATGGGGGTAGCAAACATCTAGCAGGGAGTGGTATTCCTGCTTCAGGGTTGGTTTTGTGGCCTTAGAAGCCCCAAAGAGCCAATTTCCCAATGACCATCCTCATTTTCTGGGTTTTACATCTTCAGTATGCTCCCCCTGCCCTGATTCTGTAAGCTCAAGCCTTTCTTTCCTCTTCCACAAGCCCCTTGTAGAATTTATTTGACAACCCTTGTGTCACTTAATTTCGTTAGTAGATTGGGATGGAAAGTTTATAAGACAGCAATAAAAACAAGGAGATTATTCCTTTCAGTCAGAGCAGGACTTTAAGTGATTTAACTGAGGAGCGATCCAAGTCCTGGCTCATGTGCCTTATGCAGATGCTAAAATCATTACTGCCATGTAAAAATATATCTACAAGTTTCCACTTTTGCATTTCCTCACTGCAGTGGACTGTGGGCTGTGATGGCATTTTCCACCTATTTCTAAGCCCAGCAGCTGTTTCATCTCGCCCCCCACTCCCTCCCTAGACCTTTCCACAGCTTTTTTGCTGACATTGTGGTGTCTGCAGGAGGCCAGGCTGGACTTTCCTCTCCAGCTCTGTCAGCAATTCATCATCTGGCTGAGGAATGAGTTATCCCAAGTGAGAATAATCCTGCTCATCTCTGCTTTCTTCTCACTGTCTGCATGGTGCTTTCTTAGCAGAATTGCCTAACCAACAGACTCAGCTGAGGAGAGCTGTGCAGTGCAGGAAGTGGAACCATCACCAGTTGTTGGTCTCATAACATGAAAATGGCACATGGAGAGGAGAGGGTTTCTCTGCCAACCAGAGCAGGCAGAGCTGAGGGACCTGTGGGACTAATGAAACCTTGAATAACTGGTTGGAAAATGAAGATGCTTTGCAGATAAGTATTTGCTTAGGGTTGCTTTGGTTATTTTTTGGATGGGAGAATTGAAAAAACTGCACCCTCTCCCTTGATTTTCCCTTCATTCTCTCTCTTTATTCCTAGAATCCATATGCGACACAAGATGAAAAAGAATCCTTAGTCTGCTTCCCTCCTCTGCTTTTTTGTTTTCTCAAAAAAGTAAGCAGAGAAAAGACAAAAAGTACTAAAAGAGGGAAGGGGGCATTCAGAAAATAAAAAATTGGAATGAGAAATTCAAGCAGCGTAGTAGTAATTTCTGGAACAGTAACATTAAACTCTGTCTCTGTAGTGTCCCTTAGCTCTGGTCTCATAAATCTGGGTAGGAAACAAAAGGTGTAACTGCAGCCAATGGATTTTCTTTTCTGTAGCTAAGATCACTGTGAGGAAGTTCTGTTTTTCAATAACATGGCTTCTGTTTTACCTATAAAGTACCTATATATGTTGTTGGCCTTGTAAGATGCTTACATCAGGAGCAAGCCAGTGGTCTCCTGGAGGAGCCAAGATGTGTTTTGGATTGGAAAGGATGCCAGTACCTTAAAAACCTTTGGTAAAAAAAAGAAAAAAGGCAAAAAAAAAAAAAAAAAAAAAAAAGGCAGTATTGCTTGGCTTAAGTTCATTGCCTTGGAAAATTCTTATTTTGTAGCTCTCCAATGAATCTTCCTACCATACCCCATCAAAGTCTATGGTAAAAAAAAAACCCAAACACACACAGTTTATCTATCTAAGGACAGAAGTGATGCCTGGAAAGAAATTCTTCCATTGTGATTTTAAAGATACTTTTAATTACCTGGGCAAACATCCATTCCAAGGTAGTGGGTTTATCACCCAAGAGTATCACTGAGGGAAATGCTGTCACACATCTGCAAGGTTCCTGGTGAACCATCTCACTAATCACAGATTTGTGCTTTGTGCACATGCATGATGTGCAGGGATATTCCTCTATGAATTCATGAAGAAAAACAAGAGTAATGCCTTGTTACACACATTTGTGGCATGTGTATGATCACCTCTTTGCCACGCCTAACAGAGTACCTTAGGAGTTACTAAAATCAGACCAACTTTTATTTTTCATTTACCAACCCTGTATTTCATTGAACAGAAGCTTTCTGTTAAACTGAAACAGATGATGTTTTAAACTAATACTAATTGATTCCATTCCTGGAGTTCACAGTGGTAGGAAGTAAAATAGCTCCCTGACCCTGCCAGTGAATTCAGATCTCAGACTGTGCTGCACGTTTTGACTTCTCTTTTCTTTTTGCAATGTCCACACAGCCCTGTGCTGGCTCTCAGCATCACTCCCCCAAACACCATGCTGCTTAAGGAGCGGGTTGGACTGGGATGAATGGGATGTAGGCAGGTTCCCAGCACCACTGGGAACACCCTTGGGGAGTTACTTCAGTATTGCCAGAGTTCCCTCTTGGTGTAGTAAGGATAAATAAGCACTGCCTTATATAAAGGTAGGATGAAATCCACCAGTGATTATGAGGAGCTTTGTTACAGTGAGGCTTGTATGAGAGTCACCTCATATATCTCATTAATAACTGAGGTTCCCTGTTCCACAAGGAAAAGAATCAGGTGCTATTTCTTCTCTTCTTTGCTGCCAGTAAAATAAACTATATTCAACAGTCAAAAAAATACCACCTACGCCCTCTCAAAAATATAAATATTGGGGATGATTGCCTTGGTCTGCAGAAAGGACCTCTAATTCTTTCAGCCAACCACGTCATAAAAACATGAACGCTAATGCTGGGAACAAAATCTCCTTGTATTATTGAAGTAGGAAAGTTGAATGTCTCATGCTGAGACCAAGGGCTTTGCAAACTCTAAGGGCTGTGCACTTACAGTCTTTAAATCAGCATCTCTCCAGAAGCCCCTGTGCTTGGATTGGGTTGGGCAGTGTTCCACTGACCCCTCATTCCCAGCTTGGCTGTGGTCAAACAGAGGAGGAGCAGCCTGGTCACTCAGCAGTGCATTTAGGATGTCACCAGGACAGCCTGTATCAAACACCTTCTCTTTTAGGAGAGGTTAGGTGTCAACAGGAGATAATACAGAACTTCCCACTCAGCAGAAGCTGATGGTTTACTGTCTGTCTGTCTGTCTGTGCATCCCTGAACCTTTCTGTTTACACCCAAACCTGCAGTGACGTCTGCCTCCTATTGCAAGGCAAAAGCTCTCCAAGCTGTCAGCATGCCCAGCTCCCCAAGCAGGGCTCTTTAATGGAAATGCTGACAGCTTACTAGCAGCTCTGATGTCAAATCATGGGGCTATGGAATTGCACTGGCTATTTTTTTAAGTGTGTAAATGAAAACCAGTTAAATGCTGGAGTGGCCGCCATTGGTTCTTTGTGATAAATACCATGCAGATCTTAGCCAGGGAGATCTCTTTGAAAAGCCTTGGTTTTATTACTGTTACAAATGAAATTTGTAACAGTAATACCAATAATTTGAAATCAAATTATTCTTCACTGCAAAAGGGCAAAACCATTTTTCCTTTGTGTCTTCACTTCCACACACACACTTTTAAACTCACAACCAGTGGAACTACTTCAGCTGATTTCTATAGCAAAGATTGAAAGTTTCAATTAGAGATGTTTGACAGAAGCAGCAAAAGGGTTGGCCTTTATTTAAAACAGGTTTGAAAGAGAAACATGGAAATATGGGTACCACAACAGGAGCATCTGTTGTTGCAGGTGTCTGTCTGGGTTGAGTTCTGCTTGAGGAGTCTTGTCTCTTCAGAATGGCTCATCTTTGGCAGTGAAGGATTTGTGTCCTATTCATTAGAGGAATGAAGTACCTTTTTCCAGGGAAATGAATGAATTCTGCTGACCAAGGGATTGGCTTTCGTAAGGGGCTGAATTGGACAGTCCATCCATATGGGTCCACAGGAGTGGGATACCACTGGGCAAGGCTTGGGGGAAAGCACCATGGGGATCAGGCAAGGAAGCATCAGGACATGCTGTGACAGCACAACATGGCTTGTTTTCATGCTGCCCAACACCAGCCCCACCACTCAGAGACCTCTCCTACCCCCTGAGGGTGCCTCAGCTCCCACCAAAGAGAAGGGGAAGAGCCTTTCTGCTGGGTAATAAGGGAGCTTGGGTGATTACAGCCCTGCCAGTTTTGTCCACAGCTGGGTGGCACAAATCCCACTGGAAGTGTCTTAATTATATATAAACTTACAGGCAATTAACTTTCCCTCTTTGACACACGGAGATTTAATTGACAAGCCATTACTATTTTTTTCATGCTCCCTTGGTGTTTGCTTTTGTTCTCTTTACAGAATGGAGCCCAGATCAGGCCCTTTGGTATTAAATATGTCTGGCTAGAAAGTCCTCAAATGGATCAAAAAATCTTGATCAGTGGAAAGTTTTTGACATGGAGCTGGATTTTACAGTGTGCATGTGTGCCTGAAGTGTTTCTTCTACAATGTTCAAATAGAGGGTTCATTTCACTTTAAGACCATAAAAGATGGAGTTATTTAATAGGGCCCTTGGTTGGGTAATTACGAAGCAAAGGAAAAGCAGACAATCCACCCAGGGGGTGTGTGTGTTTTTTCTTCAGTGGTGTTAAATACTATTTGGATTATTCACTGAATAAACATTAAATAATGTAATTTGGAAACCAGGTCCCATTAGGGATTTAAATGTGTAGTCTGTCACTGGTAAAGGATTAAGATATTAGTGTATTAATGTAATATCAAAAGCTGTGGATTCCTTCTGTGTTGCTTAAGTGCTTTCTGATCAAACATGTTTGAACAGTTTGTTGGTTTCTTTTTTTTTTTAATTGCTTGTTTCATGGTGTAATGAAAGTGAGGATGGATATAGCACAGTGTTTGAGTTTGCCTGCTTAGCTTGAAATTCAACAAAAAAAAAAAAAAAAAAAGAGCCTGTGGGTCTAATCCACCATAGCCTGAGACTGGATGAACTTGGCAGACCCAAACCTTCACCTTTGTTTGCAAAGAGACCATCGTGCTTTGGCATTATAAAAACTCCCTTCCACTGCATTTCCCTCTCCATTCCTACTCCTTTCCCCAGTGCCACACAAATAATGCTTTATGCTTGGATGTTTCTGCTACATTTCATCTTAGAGGTTTCTTGGGACAAGGTGCTTCTACAAGGCATGAACAAGGATGAGTAGATATGGCTTTTCAGAGATCCAGGGGCTCTTGAGACTGACTCAATCCTGTATTGAGGCCGGGACTGCAAAGGAACTTGAGTGGCCCTGAATGACCCTTTGGAGTTTCAGGAAGGTTTCCACCTACAGTCCCTTTTGGAAATAGGTCTTGTATGAGTTCAATGTGTGAGGCTCTTTCCATCCCTGTGCAGAAGCTTGCAGCAGGTTAACTGTGTTTATGCTGTTAGAGGCGGAGAGTACAGCTTGATTTTGCAATAAGCCCTAATATTTTCACCTTGGAGAGTTTGCAGATGTTGGTTTCCATTGAGCAGCAAGTCCTAGGTGTCTACAACAGCACTACCAGAAGCATGCTCTGCTAAAATGAGCTTCTGGGTTGAAAAGTGCTTTCTTCTTTTGTGTGTTTATAAAGTTCATGTGAAATGGCCATTGCTGTTGCTAGGAAAACCTCAAGATCATATATTTTGGAGATGAGTCCAGAGACAGGAGCATATAAAGCCTTTCTTAAGCAATCCCTTAAAGATTTGAGTGCTTTGGGTTCCTTTTCAAGTGACAGACACTTTGCTGCTGAAAGAGGGTGAAACTGTGGGTTTAGCAAGTTGGATTGGCTTTCATCCACTCAGAATCCAGGCTGAAGAGTGTTTTACCAGGGCAAATATGAAAAAATAAAATTGCTTTTGTTCTGAGCTGAGCACATCCTATTGGCTTCTGAAGAAACATAAGGCTTAAAATAAAATGTGTGTGTTTGTTTAAGCTGTGACAGTGGTGAATATAAATCAACAGTTCATCCAAGTCAAAAACTGTGTGCTCCAAATCTGTAGATAATCAAGCATTTTATTTTTGATAACCAGTCACTGTTTATTGTAGTATACAGCAATGTTTTAAAAAGAACAAGTGTGTTCCTGCTCACTGGGTCAACTCCAAGTACTGTATTTCAGCAAATGAATCAGGAACTCAAGTTGATGAAATTTGCAAACAAATCCCTGTGGAACCCTGTCCATTAAAAATTAGCACTAAATTAGATATTACAAACAACACTGGAAAATGGTCTCTGTAGTTATTGTCTTGAAAATCCTTGGTGTAATAAAAATTTCCCATTTTCTGTAAATGAGGGGAAAAAACCAGAGTTGCTGGAAAACACTTCAGTTCACCTAATTGGAAAATATAATTCAAATATTCATAATGATTCCTCTTGAAATGGACAAAAAGAACATTCTTGAATATTATTTTGGAAGCAAGTCAAAATATGCACTTGTCGTTACTATGGCAATAAGCAAAAAGCAGAGAAAACCCCCCAACAACAGCAAAAAACCCCTCAGGTTTGAAAGGAGCTTGCCATGTATGATTATTTTTATGATCACAAACCCCTTGCAGCAACGAATTTGCGGAGTATAAGTGATCTAATTGAGGGCAATCATTGTCAGAGGGACCAAAAATATACTAGGCCTCCATTTTCATATTAAAATGCCATGCCTTGGTTTAACATTTCCAAGTGGTTATTTTAGTCCTTTTTTAAAAAACAAAAGCCTGTTGAGGATGGGGTAACTCTGTTGACCAGTATATTATTGAACTTGTTTATCTCTGGGAAATGGGACCACCTGATCTCAATAGAGTTTTTCTTTTTTTTTTTTCCCCCTCACACTCCAAGATGACCCCAGCTGGGCCCCACCAGAAACCCTCACAGCCCAGTGCCATAGAAGAGGCTTGTTCTGCGGTTCTCACCTTTTGTCCTGAATAGCCTGGAAACAGAGGGACACTTTCCCCGTTGAAGTCTGGTGTAATTTCCCCTTGAATGGGCTCTCATGATAAGAACAGGGGTCACTGGATGGGATGGTATGCAATAAAGCTTGTGATTGCATGGTTCTTCATCGTCACAAAACAGCCCAACACTCTGCTTTATGATAGCACAATTGGTGCACACAATGGCTTGGGTAGAAAGCTAGAGAAACAGAGAGACGGGTATAGATACTGAGATGGAGATATCAGTCAAGCGATTGTCCCTCTTGGTGTGTTTCAAGTGCTGAAGTGTACAAGTGGCTGAGAACAGGGTCCCCAAACATTATGCTGAAAAGCAGTGAATGAATAAAAAGGGATGGCAGGAGTGGATGAATCTTGCCTATAGAATGCACCTTTGTGGTCAAATGTATAAGATAATATATAGCAGCTGTGTTATAAGCCAGCAAAGGGAATTGAACTTACAAAGCACAGGCTTTCAATAGCTTCCCTTGTGGGAACACCAAAAGTTTAAGAGGTGGAGGAGGGCTTATTGCTGACTAACGCCCACACTTAATAAGAGTTGCCTTGCATGCCGTGGAACCTATACTTTGGGCCAGTTGCTTAAGTCCTTATTTACTGCCCCTAAGTGAGAGCTTTGATTGAGTAAAGGCTGAGTAAAACCTGGATAAAGACTCAGGGATTGGCTGGATGTGAAGCTGGTCGCCATGAGCCAGCATTTTAGAGCGTCCATTTCTGGAAGGGCTGCCAGTTCCCTTGGACTTAATCGGGAGCTGCAAGGGCTTAGTGTTCGAGGAGGTTTTCACAAACAGTGGAACTTTTTAATGATAATACCAAAAACCCGGAAACATTTGCTCCCTCTTCTTCTTTCCAAAAGTTTTATTAAAAGCAAACCCAAGCATCATAAAGCAGGCCGTCAGTTTTCCTGGAGAAATCTCTGCTTCTCCCCTCAGTTCCATAAATCAGTGAGAAATGGTTTTTTATGAGCTCAGTCGGTACTGCATGCCTTTTGGCCCCACTAATAGTTAGAAATTGCCTTGTAGTGATGCAGGATGAAAATCATACCCCATTTTTGTTTTTCAGATCCCCATTCCAGCCTTTCTCTAAATCTTCTGTGGATGGTGAGGGTGGGAGTGAGGTCAAGGGAAGTGTCGGTTAGAAGAGGAGTTACAAAACTCTTAAGGGGAGCTAAAATAGTCTTTGAGTCAAGGAGTGGGATATTCATAAAGGACCAGCTGCTTTTCAACATAAACAATACAGATGAAAAATAGTAATGGAGCATACTGCTTTCCCACCAAGGTCATGGACTAAAAGAGCTTTTAAAGTAAGTATGGGGTACTAAGCAAATTTGATTGCAATAGATTTCTACAAAGATTAGCTGAAAACTCTTTAGTTTCAGAAGTGAGCTGATAGAATAGGTTTATCCTGGGTTAATCTCAAGACCAAAGACAAGGTCTTACACATAAGAACAGAATGATAAAACTAGTACATCCTCCTAACAGCTGTATATAAGAAGAGATGGCAAATGTTTAAAGGTGTCATCTTTGTGTAAAATCTGGTTGTATTTTAGTAAAGATACTCCGTGTTCAGTGATCCAACAACCCATTAACATCTGGTTAAAACTCCCAGTTTGTCTTACAGCACAGTAGCCTTTCTACATATCTACAAATGGACACAGCTGTAACTATATCTTTCTAGTTCTTAATCCTCTTTTCTGGCCTTTAGGAGAAAATATATTGCCATATATACGAATTATGGGCCACTGTTTCACAATTATCATTTTTGATTGAGTGAATGTTTCACGGATGCACAGAAATTTTTGTGGGATGGTCAGTTTGAATAGGTAAATTTTTCACTTGATTCTGTGGGTGCTGAGGCCCTCTGGTAATTCTTCATCCTTGGGGAGAAGGTTTTCATAGTCTAAATTTGGCTTCTAGGAGAGGTGGATGTGGAGTCAGAAGAGTGCAAGGTTTGTCAAACCCAGGATTTGTCTTTCTCTGGAATACCAGGGAGAACATGGTGGTGGATTTTTAAAAGATGGTCATGTGATCAGTGATCTTGGCAATGTATTAATGCTTTCTACTTTATAATCATAAAGGGACATATAAATTGCAACAATTGTGCAGTGTGTGCTTGCATTAATGTAACTGTAGGTGAATGGGAATAGATGCATGATGGATATATGCTATAGTCTGTGTCTCTAGGAATAAATATCCCTGTCTGAAATTGGATAGGGAAGTCCTTAAACAATACAAAGACAGGTCACTGCTCTGGTTTCTGCTGGCTTCTTCTAGCAACAACTATTTGACTAATATATATCAAGGAAGGAATCAAACGTGTAGCATTAATGATTCTCACTTTTTTGGGAAAGACTTCAAATTAAGGAAATTCTCTGTGATGTAATGGTTTGCACAACTTGCTCTTGGAAGTCTTTTTTTGTGGTTATCAATTTAAATGCAGCTTTTCAATGGAAGAATCCATTAATCTCAATTGAGTATACTTTAAAAAAACCACCTTGAATTCCCTTGGTTGAGGAGGAAATTTTTAAGGCAGTCATTGTTTGTGGGCTGTTTTGTAACTGCAGATAAATAATTTGTTCTTCTGAAAAATAAAAGGGATTTTTTAGTCTTAGTGAAAAGTGATACAGAAAACAGTTTTAGATGAGGGTAAAAATTCATATGATACAATATAATCCTTATCTTAGATACGGGGTCATTCACACTTTTTGCAGTCAGAGTAGCTGGAAATAGATTTCTGAAAACATACTTAGCTAAAAAGGAACCATAATGTCCCAGAGCACGTGTAGTGTCTTAGGCTGTGAAAAATCCTGAGGTCTGGAAATGTTGTGTTTTCACCTCTTTCCATGCATTTATTCTCAGTGGGTCTGGTCCAGAGCTGACCGGGCAAAGTTGACTCCCACTGCACAGGTTGTGTTCACAGCATCGTGTGAAGTCAGGGCACGTTACCCTGATCCCTGTACCTCTGAGGGGTGTTGTCAAAGCAAATTTTTACCCGTGCAACATTCTGAGAATGAACAGTTCTGAAAATTTTGCTTTCCAAGGCAGTCTGTGGCCAACCTAAGCCAGAAAACTCTGTATTTTCTCAAAACACAGGAGGACTTTGGACCAGACTCTGACTATGATTCAGTGGAGAAATTACTACTGGACATGGGTTGCTACTCCTTTGTGTTTTTTAGAGATAAGTTTGACCTGTGGAAGTTGGCTTCAGACTTCAAATCTTCCAAAAAAGGAGAACATTTATACCCATTCCAAATCAGTATCTGATTCTTGTTTAGTTTTGCATAATTTTGATCGTGGTGGAATTCAATCAATACAGGAGGACTTTGGTCTTGCAGAAGACAGTCTGTGGAACAGCATCAGTGTGATCACACATCTAATTAATTGCCATGCTGCAAAGTGATGGAATAAATATAGATGCACATATATATACAAAACCAGCATATTTTGTTTCTTGCAACATATATATTTTGTACCCAGAATATATGTCTCAACTTGAATCTTAGGTAGTACAAAAAGCTACAAAAATAAGTTCCTTAAAAATATTTGGTTTCAATAGAGCCATTTGTCCCCAAGCAATGAAAAAAATACTTTGACCTTCATGGGCTGAACACAAGAGGAGCCATTGCTGGAGAAAACAATTTGAATGGAAGATTTGGGAGGACGATATAAAATAAGAGCAGAGGAATAAAATATGGAACAAACCAAATGATAACGTCCACTTGGGAGAGCAGAGTGCTTCCAGCCAGACCACACTGCTGGCCAGACATCATCCTAAATAGATTATTCAAACAAATATTAATTTGAGTTGCTAGGATGGAATATCTGGTTTAACTGTTATAAAGCACTGTATTAATGTGCAAGCCAGTGATTAATAACAAATGTACTCCCAGAGAACAAAATGTAAGATTAAGGAACGTTGTGCAAAACGCTTGCAAGGAGTGGGATGTGCTTGCTCCAAAGAGTTTCAAAGCCAGTCCAGGACTCACTGGCTGTGTGGTCATACTGGGTTTGCCTCAGTGCTGGCAACATATCCAAGGCTGGGATCGTCACCAAAATAGCCATTTTAACTGGCTCTCTGGTGAGGAAATCCAGTCCTCTGCCTTCCTACCTTGCCAGGACCTCAGCACAAAAGGAAAAAAAGGAAAGCAAGAGATAAAGGCATGGTGAAAGGTGGAGGTGGGGGTATGGGGGGAGAAAGTTTTGTCATGAAAGAGGGTGAGTGTGAGGGATAAAGCCAGTGCCCTTTTAGGAAGATAGTGGTTTTTCACTAAACTTCCAGGCACTGGCTCTTGAACAACAGCTTAAGCACAGAGACAGGGTTTGATTGTTGGTAGCAGCAGAGGCTTCATTCAGCCCTTGCTCTCTAGGCATTGAAATTTTCTGCTGACAAAACTAGAGGTGACTCCCTTAGTGACTCCATCATGAGTGATGCAGACTACTTGAAGAACCTAAGGTCTCCAGAAGGGTGATTGAAGTTAGTGTGGCATATCTGCTTTTGGCTCTTTCCTCCAAATTCACAGAATCATGGAATGGTTTGGATTCAAAGATCTTTAAGGTTGGATGTTAAAGATCATCTTATTCCAGCAGCCCCCATATTCTTATATTAAAGCTCACACCCTGCCCCCTGATGATGTAATATTACCAAATATTCCTTCCTAATAAGGTTAATTCGGGACAGTTAGTAGTCACATTGCAATTGGCACCTTTGGATCAATAGGAAACCCTCTCAACCACTCTGACACTCTAGTTCCTCCCTGAGGAAGAGAAAAAGTGCCGCTGGGCTGTTCTGACCTGGTCCTGAGACCTCAGACTGGGTGGCAGGAGATAGCAGGAACCCATGAAATCCTTCCCCAGCCTCAGGATTTGGACCTCTTCTCCTTCCTGCTCCAGATCTGGATTCTCCTGTGTGTTCTGTGAGGGATGCAGACTATCCATATGTCACTAAAGTGAAGCCATCAAACAGGCTAGTGAGAAAAAATGAAGCACCACCCAAATGACCAAATCGGTGTGTGCAAAAACAAAGAAAACCCTCTTTCCAAACAGAAACCCCCTTTCAAAGCCGAATTCCTCAGCTGAGGCATTCAATATGAAAAAAGCATTTTAGGTAATGGTCCTTAGTGGGGAAAAAAAGTGTCTGGTTTCAAGTTGTGCATCCCCCCAGCATTACCTGATGCTTCCAATTTTTTTGCCTGCCAATAAAAGATCTGAGCAGCTTCACTTGTCAGCTTAAAAGAAGGGAGCTGATGGAATAAGCTCAAGAGACACCGTGGGTTTTTTTCTATGTGATGTTTTATCTGAAGAGTCCAACAAAGATATCCAAGTATTTTTTTCTTTTTTTTTTTTTTTTTAAGCTGGAAAGAAACCTTGATTGTATTTCAATTCCTTTAATTATTTTGTCTAGCAGTGAGATCAAAGGCCTAGGTCTCAAAAGGAATCAATCCTGGGCCAAGCACTCCAAAGTGGGTCCTCCAAGTTCATAAAAAAATACCATATTTAGTCATCTAACTTAGTCTGCTCTTCAGAAATGTTTGGGCCTGCTGCTCTCTAGCCAGACATGGTAAGCTGCCCCAAGATTATCAGATGACTTGTGCTGAATGAGCACCGAGTACTTATGAGCCTCTTTTCCGTGGGTTTATTTGGGGTAGTCCCAGATAACCCTGAGGAGTGTCTCTTTTCTGTTTTTCAGTATCAGCTCAGTCTCTTTCTGGTCAGGTCTCTGTTGGGGTGGCTGTGAGTGATGGACTGGAGGGAGGTGGAGGAAACAGCAATTTCCTCTGTCCCCTTTGATACAGCTTCACTTGGCTATGTGGTGATGCAGTTTTCAGATAATTATTTTATCTGGCTCCCTTTTCCATCCCTCTGTCCCTGCATTTGTTACTCTTTGTGCACATGAATAAACCTCTGGAAGGACCTTGTGGAAGGATAGCAGCATTAGGAACAGGTTAGGAAATGAAGGCTCACAGAACAGGGGCCAATTTCCCTATTTCCAAAGCAGGCCCTGTTGGTTGTAGGAGGGATTCCAGCAACCAGCTCTGGGCCTGGCCATGAGTCTGTGCACTGAACTTCAGGCTGCCACACTTGGAAGGTGGGTCTGTGCAACTCACTAAGGTTATTCAAAAAATCCACAGCAGAGTCAAGAGACAAGAATCCCAGTCTCCAGACTCCCAGTCCTGTAAAACAAGCTATAAATCTAGTGCCCAAATCAGCAGCATCCATCACAAAGAGCTTATCTCTTGAGTTGAATGAGTTATAAGGATGACTTCCCTAGAAATGAAGTAAAGGAGCTGAACTTGTCTTATTTGAGATCCAGTATTCCTGTCTATTCCACATCCCAGACCTCTCTAACTGGGCTGGGTATTTCCCAGCTCTCTATTCCTTCTGTGGCCATCACCATCCTCAGTAATTTCTATTTCATATCTGTCTGGGGTGCCACGGCTTTTGCAGCCTGTACTGTTCCTTCAGCACCTTCATGCCAAGCTCCTTCTGGAAACCCCGTGGGTTTTGCAATATTTCAGCATCAGCTGTCAGACCACAGTGTAATGGATCTCCTGCAGCACTTCCTTCTCTAAGCAGCTGTTTACAAATCCATCATATTTGGCCCATATTTAAAGACTTAATTTAAAGTGGAGACAGGAGGGCTGTAGTCTGTGTGCCGTGATTGACACTGGTAATGCCCCATAGAGGCTGGAAGGAATCTCTCTGCACATCCTCTGTGGGCTTGTGTGGGCTGGATGAAACCTAAGTGATGAGTGTGATTGTACAAAAGCTCTCCCCTAGGAATGCTTGTTTGGCTGTGGAGAGAGGAACCATCTTCTTTTGTCACCTGCAGAGCTGAGGTTACAGAGTAAGAGGGGAAACATGACTGCATAAATTCAAAACTTTTTTCAGCTTCTTCTTTGTATGCCTCAAAAGATACCACAGTGTGATCATGACCTCCAGCATCTGGGAGCTGATGTTCTCTGACATCTCTGACAGCACTAGGAGCTGCCAGCAGCCCCAGAGCCTTCAGAGGAGCTGTGGGCAGAAATTAGAACAGATCTGCTGTTCTGCCTGATCTATTAATTTAAATCAGTACTGTAACATTGCAGTGCCAAGTGGGAAATGTTGGAGGTGTAAAAGCAAACAGGTTTCCTGTCCATCGAGCTCTGCTGGAAGGAGCTCAGCTTCCAGGGAAGACCTGGGGTCAGAGCTTGGGTCTAGGTACCTGGGCAGGTAGCAAAGCCCTCAGTTTGCTCTAGTAGTAGGAAGCCTTGGCACAGATCCCAAGGAAGGCAGTTTTTGTAGGTATAAAACTTCTCAGTTTCAGTAAGAATATTCATATAATTAGTTACCATGGGGTAACTAATTATAGAGGGGTGCTGGTAGCTCCTTGAGCCGTGCTAATTAATCATAGCATCACAAAATGGTTTTTGTTGGAAAAGACCTTGAAGATTATCATTCCAAAGCTCCTGCCAAGGGCAGGGATGCCACTTTCTTGATCTGGTTGCTCAAAGTCCCATCCAGCCTGGCTTTGAACACTTCCAGTAATGTGGCACCCACAAGTGTCCCCAGGCAACCACCTGTGCCAGTGCCTCACCCCCTTCTGAGCAAGGAATTTATTCCTGACATCAAATCTAAATCTCTCCCCTTTTAGCTTGAAGCCATTCCTTGTCCCATCACTCTCTGCCTGTGTAAGCACTACACCAGCCTGTATGAGCTACTTGACACCATAATAATTCCCTTGGAGCACTTTCTTCTCAGACACCCTCCCTGCCATGTGTTGTGCTATCTGCAAATAATGTCCTTGGGGTTTTAGTACCAGGCTGGGACAACAGGGAGCTGCTGTGTCTGGATGACTTTGGGAAGCTCTTCCACCATGCCATGCTCTGCTAGCCCAGTGCTGAAGTTTCTTACCTGCTGATGTGTAAGATTGAATCAATATTTTCCTGTTTTCTTCTCCTCTCAGCCACTTCTGCATCTGTTTAATCTGTAGGCTCTTCAGGTCAGGTCTACTGCTCACTAAGCCACATTTTGATCTTGCCTGGGTCACCTCAGGTCTCCTGTGTTACCCTTGATGATGATGGACTGGGGTTTGATGTATCTCCTGGGACTGGGATAATCCAGCTCCTGTGCTAAGCAGCTCTTTCTCTTCTCTGTCCTCGGGGGTGCAACAGTAAATTGGGAGTTTTTAGAGTCAAGGACAGTATTTCAAATAAACATCAGTAAAATACTCAGCACATGGGTCTCTGGTAGACATTCTTAGGCTTTAGTGGATACAAATATTTTATTAATACTGGCAATAACAAGAGCATAATAACAGCCACAATCTAATACAAAACCACTTTCTGTTGCTTTGAAGTCAAGTGAAAAAAATCCCCTTCTAATGTTTATTTGAAATATCTTTCACTTTTGTTCATCTGCAGTTTATTTACATTTCAAGATTCTCAGGTTTTTATTTCAAAATTTTGTAGATTGATAGTTTAAAAAAAAAGAAAGTGGAGAAATGTGAATACTTTATTTTCAAAATCTAGAATTTCACTAAAATCTGAAAAGAGGATGTCCAGCTGTTCTCTGCTTGAACTTTCTTGTGTAGGATTTGAATGCCATGTGTTTAGAGTGAGAACTAACATTTTAAACTCTAAAAAATTTCTCTTTATTACAGAATGTACATTCTCAGTCCATTTCTTTCTACAATAACTGCACCCCAGGGTTTCTTTAAGCAAAGCTAAGACCCCCCAACGCACACAAATTTCACTTACTAGCAGGAGGAGAGCGTGGTCATATGCATGTGACTTTTTCAGGATGGCTGTGATTGAGTAAGTGTGTTAGAACACATTAAGTGATGCAAGAGTCAGCGCTGGTGCAATTGCTTTTCTTCAGGCACTGGGGTCGTGCTCTGTATCTCAATTTTTACCAGCATAGTGGCTTGTGTTATTGCTGTGCCGTTTTATCCCAAGCTGTAACTCATGCTTAAACTTCCCAGATGGCCCTGGGCCAGACCTCTGCTTCTTGGGTGTTTCAACCAAAGTTTGCACAACGGGGACCCAGGCTACGACTGAATCCTCTCATCACGTAAAGAAATATTGTTGTAGTTAACAAAAGAGGAAGGAGCTATCCCAGAGTGATTTGAAACATTTACAGCAACCTATGATGCTGAATGACAAGTTATGTGGAAGTGTTGCAGCTCTGCTTGGGCACTGGTAACTTCTGAACCACTGGCATAAGTGCCACTGAAGAGTTAAAACCTAGTAAAGAGATGTTACTCTGGTGCTCATTGCTATGATAACAACTGAACCTTCAACATCTTCCCCAAAAAATTATTTTTCCATGTTGTTTAATTATGAACATACAAAGCTGAGACTTCATGTTCACACACATAAGTGTTGTGCTTCCACCTATCAAGATCTTTCATTCCATTCCATTCTTGAGGGCACTGTAATAATTTATTCTCTCTGCCTTCTTCTTCTTTTTGTGTAATTATTACTCTTTAAGCTAATCACTTGCTGAAAGTAAATAAATTCCTCTCAAGGTCCTGTGCTGCAATTTTGTCATGTGGAGGGCAATGGGTTTCCACATTACTCACTCAGAATGAGAGCACTTCTAATTCAAATCTGTGACGCTGCATGTTTCCTTCAGCACCCTTTGACCAAAACTTGTTGAAATTAATTGTGCTGCACTGATTTCATGTCACGGAAATATGAAGGAGAAATATTAATCAGTTTATTAAAAATCCAGCAAATGTCAGGCTATTACCAGCCTTAATTAATATGTGTTTAAATTCTCTGCCCTGGGCCCTCTAGTCTCTTATTTTGTTTAAACTGAAGCTTTGACATTTTCAGTCAGCGCATTATTGTCTAACAGCAGGAGAGTGAAAGCTATACCCCGTTCCTTAAACACACCAGGCTGTGGAATGTGCTCTGTCTCTCTCCCATTCCCCTTCCATTTGTTAGGTACTGGACATGAGACCCTGACTCTGAGAGATTTCTTTCCTTTGGACTAAAAGGAAAGAGTCAAGCATCAAACCACCCTTGTAGCCAGAGCCCAAAAGCTGTATTTCAGGGCTTCAGTAACTGCAGTGGGTAAAATCTTTTAGTGCTGTCAGAAAGGATGTTTTTTTTCTGTACCAAACCAATAATACTGTGTATTTATTGGTTCAGAGTTTTTTTAACTTACACCACAAATCATAGCTAAACAAACTGAACAAAAATTCCCAGGTCTGAAAAAAAATATTCCCAACTGATGGTTCTGTCAATAAAATGGACAGAAGCTAGAAGGAATATTTTCATGCCACCCACAAAATATCTCTGCTGGGAGCAATTTGACTTTCTCACTGTGGTGCCATCCTGACATCATGTCTCTATTATCATGAGCTTTCTCCTTCATGTCAGTTCTTCTAATTAGTCCCAAAACCATGGAGACGTTGCCCCAGTGCTAGCATCAGGCAGAAGTTGCCCATGTTTTCATACATTTCTGTCCTAAGTCTGCTCTCAAATGATTTAGCTTAACCCTGCTTTGGAGATGGGTTGGAGAGGGAAGTTTTACAAGAGTATGAAGTGACAGAATAAAGGGTAATGGCTTTAAGCTGAAAGAGGACAGAGGGTTTAGATTAGGTACTAGGAAGGAATTCTTTACTCTGAGAATGGTGAGGAACTGGCACAGGTTGCCCAGAGAAGTTGGGGGTGCCCCATCCCTGGAAATGCTCAAGGCCAGGCTGGATGGGACTTTGAGCAATCTGGTCTAGTGGAATGTGTCCCTGCCCATGACTAGAGGAATTGGAGCTAAATGGTCTTTGAGGTCCCTTCCAATCCAAACCATTCCATGATTCTATGTTTCTAAACCAGAACAGGGAACATCCCACCTGAGGCACTGATGAGGAGCTGTTACTGAGCCTGCACTCCTACCCTAACTCTGCTCTGTGGAGATATGTGTATGTGTCATTTGCCAGGGTGAAATATAAGACACATACTGAAAATAGGAAATACACTGAAAATAGAACACAGGCAAGTGGGTACATTATGTCTGTTACTTAATAGACCTCTCATTTGGCCAGTCCTCTTTTGCAACAGCAGTTTTATTTGCTCTCACCACTTTGTCAACCTACATTTTACCTTGGGTAATCATGGATTAATCCTGCGAAGCACTCCAAAGCAGCATCCTATGGCTCACCTCCCCCAACCCCATTCTTCACTTCTGCATTCAGTCTTGTTCCAGCTGGACTAAACCATTATAGAAGCTGTATATGGATAGTTTCTTGTGATCCCGGGTCTGTGTGTGAAATTAGATAAGTCCTTTCTGGTTGGGTAGGCCATGAGAATTCCACCTATCTCTTCAGGCATTGATTGAACCTTTCTCCCAACCTCTCTACAGCAGGAAAACCTGGCTTTGGTTTGGCAAGTGTCCTCCCACCTGCACGTATTTTGCCCCACAAGACTCATGATCTGGGCTGTTCTCTGCCTTCCAAGTCTGGTTTTCCTTGGCTTCTCTTCCTGTACTAGATAATATGGAAAGGCATCTCCAGTGATTCCATGTAGCTGGAGATGGTGTCCATAACCAAAATATGTTCAAGAATCTTTCCCTTGACATGGACACCTTTGACCCACTGTTACTAAACCTCCCTAAATGTTTTCCAGCTTTGTTCTAACTTTCCATAATCCATCCTTTTTTTGTCTAACCAGGCTCTAACATAGTGATCAAATTGTCCTCTGTGTGCCTGTCTGGATCCCCATAGATCTCAGCTATCCAGCTTCTAGCAGCACAGCACCAAGCTGCCTCTGCTCTTGGAGCCTCACAGCCACATGAAAGATCTTGCTTCCAACAAAGCAAAAATGTTATGGTGGAGACTGATTTTCTTGGCCGTGGGTGAACCATACAACCACAAACCCATCCTTCCTGACACTCTGCTGTGCCTCTGCTTATCACCCCACAGGCATGTGGGGATCGCATCCACTGCGGCCTCGGGCAGCTCTTCCTATGTGCACCACCCCACATCAAGGGTTCTGAGTGCAGGGGGTGGCAGCAGATGGAAGGAAGTCCGGAACATGCAGCATCAGCCTGCTCAGTGAGCAGTGGGGCCTCAGGAGTCATCTGTCCTGCAGCTTTGTGTCTTGTGGTTGGACTCGCTGTTGTCCAAGGTTGGAGCACTGTGGGCTGCTGCTGTGCCACCATTTCTCTGAGAAACTTTGTGTTTCAGGGGGTCAGACAGGTTGGAAGTCTTATTCTGTCTGTCCGTTCATTTCATGTTTTGGAACTGGTAGATGTGTTGGAACTCAACACTTAACAGTGTTCAGATAATAAGCAGCAAAAAGGTTCACTGCTGGTTTAAAGACCTCCCAGATTTCTTTGTGGATTTCTTGTTTCAGAGGAAAGGATTATTTTTCTTATGCTAATGGTCTCATCTACATAGTGTACTTGTACTTTGTGATCCCTGGAAGTCCCGTACTTGATTAAGTCTCCTTAGCAATATAGGGTACCAAATAAAAAAACCCATTAATCCAAAAGCTTAGAATTTTGGGGTGCTCCAAGTCCAAATACAAATTGATCACCTTGTACTGTTTTTTAGGAACAAATCTCAAGTGCAGAAAAATTACCTTCATGGTTAAAGTCAACCCCTCTATCAATTCTGCCTTTGCACATTGCTCCCTTGGATGGCAGACTTTTGGAGCACAACAAGTCAGCTTCTTTATTTGTGCTCAGCAGTGCTCAGCAAAGCAAGGCTGCTAACCTGAAATCAGCCTTTAAGGCTGTTAAAAAACAGAAATACAGTTTAAATATTCATCTTTTCCTGAGGGTTTCACTCAGCCAGCTGTGGAGAAATCCACCTTGTTTCCTTCTCTCTGCTGATGTTGGCTTGGGTAGTTTCCCTTCCCTCCCTCTTCACTTGGATGAGGAGTGACTTCCCTTCCCCCAGAGCCTGGGATGTCCCAGGTCATGTTTCCCAGTCAACATGAAGCCCGTGACACCAGAAAAGTGCTGCTTCTTGTACATCACTGCTCAGGGACAAAAAGAGAAAGTATCCACCTGTCAGTCCCACCTTCTCTGTCAGCCTGTACACAGACTAAAAAATGCTTTCAGGAAACAGTGTCATTGTTCAGCTCTGTTGCTACTCTGAGTAGTTAAACTGGGGATTGTAAACAAACATCACCAATGGTTTCACTGCAAAAACCCTCTTGAGAAACACACTTAACATTTGGTCAACATGGCAGAGAGAAACTCTCCCCCAAGCTTTGTAAAGGAGATGAGTCATTTCCACCACTGCCTGGGACAGAAGGAGAGTTTACTTAGCATAGCCCCATTTGATGATTTTCTGCTGTGTGAGTCATCGGGGCTCTCTTTTCAGCTGGTCACCAACAGAGAGTGGCTCTGCTGACAAGTGGGCTGTGTACAAGGGAGAGACAGCTCTGGCCATGGGCAGCCAACTTTCTCCTCTGCCCCACTGGAGCAGGGGAGCTCCAAGCTAGAAAGCCCTCTGTGACAGTCTTGTCACACATCTGGGGGTACATATGGGATTTATGGAGGGATGGCAACTTGCTTATATAAGTTAACCATGTTTTTAAGACATGTAATCCCTCTGTGCTGTGATTGGTGTCCCTCCAGCTCCATCTGGCTCTACAGCACACGGACCTGAGTGGCACATGGGAATTGCCTGCAAGCCAGATGCTTAACATTTATTTTTAGTGATGAATAAACTTTGTAAGCATCTCATTATATAGTTGCCTGCCCTAATTAGTAACATTCTGACAAGCATTAATCTGCAGAAAGCTTAGCATTGCTGAGAGTTCTCAGTGGAGCTCTGAGGAGACATCTTCTCTGTGGAGGCATGGAGGGGAGGGCATTAGTAGAAATAAATGAATGCCTGGGGCTTTGGTATGATCTAGTTAGGTGTTCCAGGAATTTTCAATGGATTGGGTTCTCCTGAGTGAGCTAAGTTGCAACTCTTTGCTGAACTGCATTGACCGTCCAGTGGATTCCATTAACAAAAGGGAATTTGATTTTGGCCTTGTGATTTGCATCATCATCCTGAAAAGAAGAGACCATCAAATGGTCTTGTATTAATCTGCAGTGATGTTGGCCCTCCCTCTGCTGCCTTCATCCTGCTACTTTGAAAGTGTGAACAGAGAGTGAAGGTAGGGCAGAATTGCCTGGTCTTTGGGTTCCTGGTCCTCTCCCAAGCCCAACACTCCCTAACGCCTGAACCTTGTTGCATCCTGTCTTGTGTCTGTGAATGAAACCTGAGCCTTGTGAGGAGCTCTGTGCTGGCAAAGCCCTGGTGCCACCACAAAACCACTCTTCCAGGAGTATGTTCCTCTTGAATGTCCATCAAACCAGAAGTTTCCCATGCTGTTGGATAAAAGATGATCACCCTGTTATCTCTTGCTGGAGGAAAGCCTGTATTACAGTAGACCCACAGCCCACAATGTACACAGACAGTTGTCCTCAGAGGTAAAGCAATAACTCTAATGCAAGACAGAAGACATAACAAGCAAGTGGAAATTTTTGCATAAAAGAAAATATCTGAGACTGCAACAGATATTAATGAACTGAGAAAACAGACAGATGTACCTTAGGGATTTGGGTGATACCTGGGAGCATATTTTGCTTTATTTCGTTCATATTTTTACATCTGGCGCTTTCACCATATTAATGATTTAAGGAATAATTATTGTAAGGTTGAGTTTCCTTTTAAAAACTTTCAGTGTTCCATCCTGGAATTCGTTCCAGATGCTGGTAACTAAAACTGAAGAAACATGCTTCAAAATGATAGTCTTCTCCAAGACAGGATGACAGCAAAATATGTAAACGACCAATGGCTCTTCTAGCTGCTTGGTTCTTTATGAGCTATCTGATTCCCCTCCAGTTTGTTTAAAATTTTTACCATGCAGATGTTCCTTTGGGTGACCAATTTTTATAGTTTTGAAAAGATTATATCAGTTTTCCATGGTATTGTGTTACTGTATTTCTTGGATTTTTTTATAGCACTTGAAAGGCTAATTTCTTAATCAGACATTACTAGTGGAATGTAGAAAGAGAGGTTAAAAAGCCAAACTGGCACTGAGAATTAAACACAGGTTCATAATAATATGAAAGGAAAACAAAAAGCATCAACTTGAGGATGTTGTTATTGAATGAAAGTTGAGAAAACTGCTAGGAACATGCATTTTTTATTATTATCAAAGGTGTTAAAATATATACATAGCATATGTTTGGCACTGAATTGTTGTTACACAGTTCTGTAGTATTCAGCTGTCTTGGATAAAAACTATCACTTTGATACTGGAAAATTATTATGAAAATGTTAGTTTTGGGCCTACTAGTAAAAAGCAAAGATTGTCTTGCATGCCAGTGTGGTTTTAATGAAGGGTTTGCACTGTTTCCAGAAACTATCTTTGGCAGCCACCAACTTTCACCTCCGTCAACAAGCCTGCATAACATTTTGTCCTTCTTTATCCTTGTCAGGAGAGCTGATGGGGAGACAAGAGATTCAACTTGGCTTCACACCCTGAAATTCAGAAACAGATTTCCACCACCACTTTAGGATTATAAGTAGCAACTGAAATGGGATTTAAGGAATGCTGGTACAAACATTAAGAAATACTCAGAAAGAAGGAAGAAACCATTTCCCACTATAGGGTTATTCTGTTTTGTTTCAAAGTAAACATGAGTGCTGTTATATTGACACACAGCTTAAGTAGATGCATGGTTTGGGTCCAGTCCAGTGCTACCATAATTGCAACAGCCACACCAAAGGCAGGTTGGTTTTTTCCTGTTCCCAAATTCCAGGTTTCTTCAGCTCAGGGTCTTGAGCTAGGCTCATCTCTCCAACAGGTATGCTGTTTCCAAATTCTTTAGAGAGTATCTTATTTCTGGAAGCCTAGGATTGAGAATGGGCTGCCTATTTCCCGCAGAGTAGTTTCCATTGAGTCATATCATGTTCATGGGAACAAAAAAACAAACCGGAGCTGTGTTAGTTTATAACGTTGTGTAAATGTTACGTAACTTGGCTTCTGAAAGTTTTCTTTACCTTCTTCTGGAGCACTGGAAATTGGCCCCAGCCTGCGGCAGGACGCAGAGCTGGTTGTGTTGGCGCTCCAGCTGGTGTTAGCATTTTCTCTGGAGCCTGTTCAGGGAGCCCTGTTCACATAACCACCACTAAATCATCAAGCTCAGGGTCAGGCATAAGTTTTTCATCAGATGACAGAGTCAGGGACCTGTCCCCTCTTCTTTGCCTCCAGCCACAGCACAGAGGCCAGCCCACTGCTGAGGATCACCCAGGAATTAGCACCTAACAAATTCCCTTGCTGCTTGCAGGAGCTCTAGACTTCTCTCTGCCTGTTAGCTTTCCTGCTCTCCTCCTGTTTTATGTTGTAGTTTGTGGCTTTGGGTCCTTTCTGCAGCTTGTTTTAAGCTTGTTACACGTTTGGGGGAAATGTTTTGCAACTTCCTCTGTGTATGAGCAGGGAAACCGAAGAAGAAATGCTCTATATCTTACATTTCTGTCACTTTTGCAGTTGCAGAGGACTTGGTCTCATTTTGGTCCTCCATTCCTAGGTAGAGATGTACTTTGCAGCAGGAAATGTGTAAGTGTGATAGAGAAACACTGATCTTTGTGCTGGGGTTTTAGTGCCTGTTGTGTGTGAAAAGCCAGCCACCTGCTCTGCTCATTGGATTAGAGATGAGTACAGGTCCTCATACATGATGATTTTTCTGAGTCATTGGGAAACCACTTTACCAACTTATTTCTGTCCTCTGATTTTCTAAACACTCAGTGCTGAATAGCTGTGCTGCCTGCCCAAAGATCTCTGCCTGCAATACCGTGAAAAGGATTTTGGAGCAGAGGTGCTGCTTGGGCCTGCAAGGAGATATTGGGTTGACGTGAGATTTCCTGGGGGAGAGCTGCCCAGAGCAGGCCAGCACTAGCCAAGCTTCCTAAGTGCCTCACTTCCACTGCTAGGAAATCCATGCACTCACAACACTGCAAGCCAAACCATAGATCGCAAATCAGATTTTCTTCTAAAAATCACCAGCAACCCAAGCTGGCGTTTTCTTTCTGATGCATTTTATTTCTCAGATTCTCAGGGAAGTGGGTGGCTATTTTGCCTTCTGTTCAGTAGCCTTTGGGGTCAGACCAGCTGCCTGACCTCAGATACACATCCCAAGGCTGTGCCTGCATAGACCTTGTACTGAGAGAGAGTAACACTGAGAAGGCCATTAAGAGCTGAATTCTATCCAGTACAATTAGAAATAAGTCAAGCATTTCTAAGCTTTCCAGCAAACTTGATCAAAACATAACAAATCTCTCTCCTCAGCTGTTGTCTTCCACCCCTTTTCCTCCCACTGCAGCCTGAATTAAGTGAAGCTGTCCATGGATTCACATGAGGAGGGGGCCTGTGCAGTTTCCATGCCAGTCATATGGACTCTCACTAGATTTACCTGGAACTGACTTCTTTGGCATGAAAAACTATAAATATTTTGATCAGTTTTAAGTAAAACAAATAGACTTCAATGAAACTAAATCTGGGACCTGTGCAGCTGCTGCAACCAGATGTGCTGTAGGAAAAGGACAGCAAGAGCATATTTTCTCTGACCTCTCTGAATTTGAGGGGTGATGGGTCAATAAATTAGGGATGGGTCTAACTCTCTGCAAAGTGTTTACCAGAATGGTATTTCTTCTGGGACTAGGACTACATCTTAGACCTGGCACTTTTGTTCTCCTAGCTGCTATTAAGATTGCCATTCATTTATGCCAGGGTAGAATTGACCTTATACTGTGCTCGTCTCTATTCCAAACATGCTGGAAGGGAAGAGAAATGGAGACACTTTAGGTCACATTTTGTTTCCTATACTCTGCCCACTTTAGTGAGAAATCAAGGAGCTGACTAAAGAAAATGGTCTAAAGAGGAATTTAGATATTTATATAAATGTGATGTATGTTGCAAGAAAAAATTTAATTGGGAATTAATGTAATTTTCTCAAAAATACAAAATAACTTGGATTGTGAAAGGGTTATTAGGGTTGAGAAAATAAACATTTCCTGTTGTGGTTTCTGCAAAATATCTCCGGTGGCAGTTTTAGAGTCATCTGTAATTTGTGTTCTCTGGGGAAATATTTCTGTGATTACATATAGGTCTGAAAGTTACAGTAAGTATGTCTCTCCTGGATCAATGAGCCCTGGAAACCTTTATCTTCATTAGTTACAGCCTCTGTCATTCCAGGGCTCTGAAGGATACATTTAAAGTATCAAGCATAGTCATTATAATGCAATAGGAAGTAGTCTAATAAATTATTTGTCCTGTTATTGTTTCTAGGACAAATATTGGATGTAGGAAAGATTTATTAGACTGATATATTTGTGAATTTATCTTATAAATTAAACTTTTTGGAAACTGAGTCTATTATTAACACCAAGACCCCACAAGGATTTAATTAAAGGCCTATTAGTCAAACTAATTCCTGACATGACATAGGTTTGTATTACACAAACATATTTGACTTTCCAAACATGCTTGTGAGATTTGGCATTTTGCTGAGAGATACTTATTGATAAACATAACTGGGAGAAATTACTGAAAAGAAATTCTGGCTTCCACTAGGCATATAAATTACCTCCTATTACTGGTGCCTGGGAAAAATGAACATATTGTAGAATAATCCACTGTTATAAAATCACTTCTAGTAAGACAGATTCAGAATATTGGACACGAACCTGTAGTGAGAGGGGAAAAGGATAAGGGCCACACACACTTTCAAACCAGACTCAAATTTTCAAGATATGAGCATTAAAACTTGGTCTGAGCTGTAAAAGAGTAAGAGCAAAAGGTCAAGAGCAGCTCAGCACCACTGGCAGCAACACAGACCTGGGAGTTGGGATATCTGAGCTCCCCTCCCATCCCCGTCACAGACTGGATCATAAAACCACAGAATGGTTTGGGTTGGAAGGGACCTTAAAGATCTTCTGGTTCCAACCCTCTGCCCTGGCCAAGGACACCTTCCACCAGACCAGGTTGCTCCTTTCCATATGATTGTGGGATTTAAGCCAGAGTCCTGGTTGGATCTTGCTTAGGGCCTTGTGATTGCCTGTTTCCAGGGCTGTAGAGAAACCAGGCATGGTCTGAATCTTTCATCACTCTTTTAAATGCAGAAAGCATTGGCCATGGTATCTCCATGGACCAATTGCTGGGATCGTTGTGCCATTCACCTGTAGAACAGATACAACAGCATTTCCAGGCGCTTCTCTCTGTATGGATTTTAGAACAGAGACCGGGAAAGGTGGAGTCATGATGGAGCTTTGGTCCCTGCTTTGCTTCTGTCTCAATCCCAGCACCACTGGATGCAGTCAGGGATGGTAACTGGGGGCTGTGCATGAGGCCATTGATGGAAGTCAGACCTGGCAGAAGTTAAAAGGAACAAATGTGATCAAAGCTCTTCTCCTTTCAGTCAGGGGGTTTGTACAGCATGAGTGAATGCTGCTTAGCCTGGTTTAGGCTTAGGCACAGCAGATCTGCCTTGGGGTCTCTTCCAGTGCTGGCTTCTTTGACTCTATTAGATGTTTTCACACAGAGGTTTTACAGTCACTGCTGATACATCACAGCTAATTTAGCAGACACCTTGGTATAATTAGTAAGAAGATATTCCCCTATCACATCTAAAATGAAGATTATTTTACAGCTTCTTGGCACAGAAAGTATTTTGCTAACCTCTTACACCAGAGCCATAGAGGTAGAATTCATCAGATTAACATTTTAGCATTGTGGCTTCATCAGAAGGGTCTGTTGTGGTCTGCATCTCCTGGAAGGGCAACAGTCCCCTTCTAACACCCAAATATTAGCTCACCACCACATCAGGTGTCAAAGTCAGCCTTGCTCTTACCAGAGAACAAATAAGGGAGGATTTTCACACCAGTTCCCATCTATAATCCTGTGGGGTTAAGTCATGGTGTCTCGGTTTTGGTGAGTGTAACACAGGCAGAAGAAATGAACCTTGTTCTCCCACTGCTGGTGCATGGGTTGTGCTGACAGTGGGCAAAGGTGCCACATGTCACCCGTGGCATGGGTCAGGCCCACCCTGGTGACAAACTGCTCGTGGAGGAGAATGGCTCTGAGCCAGCACACTGGGCTGGGGCATTTTCAATGAAAGTGTAATTAATGAGAAAGCTTTCTGCACCCATCCTCAACGTTCAGTAAAAGCATGGCTTGATGTTTTCAAAATTTATCCAAAGGTGTTTTAAAAAAATTCTGCATGTTTATTCAAACCCTTTTTTTTTTTTCCTTTACCAAAATCTATATGGAAAAAAAAATGTGTAGTTTTGAGATTTTTTGGTGGACAAAAAAACCAAAACCTGTTCTTGTCCTGTGCCCCTAAAAACATCAATGCAGAGGTCTGTGGACTTTTGTATTTAATTTAAGGTGGTTTTTTTTTCACATCAGTTAGAACAGGACTGGCTTTACAAACAAACAAACAAATATTATAGCCCAAATTCTTGTTTGTGCTGCAACAAGACATATTGGTGTGACTTCAGTATGGAAAATGTAGGGGAAACAGAGGAGAAACTGAAAAAGTATCCACACTTTAGGGAGCTACAGAGATGAATAAAGTCATTGTCCATCATCTTAGCTCTTCTCTGGACAAAATAATCCTAGTTAACTACCCCCCATCAGACAAAGATTAGCCTCATCTCTTTCAGCAGGGCCAAGTGGATAGAGGCAGCTCCATATAATTTTTAAAAAGGTGACTATCATGAGTAGCCTGGATAGATGTGAAGACATCAAAGGAGAAATAATTGCACAGAAATTGGGAACTCAGTGGGTTTTTTTAGGCCTGATTTAAGGCAGAAGAAGGAAGCAGATGATGTTGGCTCTAGTCCTGGCAGTGGTGGTGAAAGTGGAGGCTGCTTCAATCCCTGCAATCCTCTGTGAGAAACTAAAGGAAATTTCTCTGCAAACTTTAATGGAAAATGTTCTCTGCTTTTCAGCCTCATTCTTGTTGAAAGTGGAAAAATTTTCTAGAAATTAAACTTCAATGGAAAACAGGGGTTTTGAAACTTTGAACTTGTCTGTTTTCCAGGAAACACTTCATTAATTGCCAACATTATTAGAGAGGACACATGAGTCATGAAAACCTCAAGAAATTTTCAGCGTGAACTAGCATATAATGAAAAAGAAACAAATTGTCTAAGAATGTGATAGAACTTTTGCGGGTTTTTATCTTCTCTCTAAATGGCAATGATATGGAAGATTTGAGCCAATATTAATCACCTCTCCCAGCCTAGAAAATGAGAGTGAATTCTGCTGCCAGCCCACTGGGTGACACTGCTTTGCAGTCACCAGCACTGAGCCAGGTCACACCAGACTGCCATCCTGCTCAAGTGGTATTTGAATATCATCTCTCCCTGCACCCTGCTCAGATTAAGAGCAGGACTTTAGAGTCATCACAAAATCAAGGCAGAATTCCTACTATGTGTTTGCAATGCACTGGAAAGAAAATTAGTAAAGCTAATAAAATCAGAAGGTCTTACTAATTTCTTTACTTTCTTCTGGCTTTAACCTGGGGACTAGAATTAACTTGTGCCAAATGCATATAAATCTCAGACTTAACTACAAATGATCCTCCTGATCTCCTTTCTGAAGGGTTAAAGAGTGCTCTGTGAAAAGTCTCAGAACACCACTAAATATCACTGCTAGTACAGTGCTAGGCTACTCTCATGTCCATCAGTTGTCAGCTCTTCAGCCCAAGACTTGAAGAGATCAAGATGTGGTTGCAAAATGGGAGAGGTCTTTGCACCAGCAGTCCTGGTGTCTCAAAATGCTGAGGGAAATACACTGATTGCAGAAGGTACTGAAGCACCTTTAAGATCACAGTAATTTTTCATCTTTAATGATCTTCATCCCTTCTTAAGGGTCGATTCATTAAAATACCTCTTTGTCCTTTGCCAGATAGTTGTGTCATAATTATTTTTTCCCCTGGATTTGCTAAATCCAAAGTCTGTATAGTGATTTTGACTTTCCCTCCTCATTTTGACTGTCATGAGTATTGTCAAAGAATTGGCTTTTCCTTCCACAGCTCAGGGTTTTGAGGGCAGCACTAAAGCACGTCAGTGTTGAAGACTGATCCATATATCCCAGAGAAAGATTGCTCCTCCCAAGCTCCTCTAGAAATACCAATCAATGTTGCCATCTGGAGGACACACAGTTTTACAGTAGACCCTGTTTCCATTTTATGCTGCTGCTGTGATACCCCCATCATGAAAGCCCAGCTCACCACAAACAGTTGTTACTCTGCTTTTCATGTCCCAGATTTTCTTCAGTTCCTTCTGCAACTGATTATATCTGTTAGTCTTTTTTGGAATGTTCCGTGAAGCCTATCATTATTGTATTACTTTTACATCTGAGAAATTGTTGCTATTATCATTATTAAATAATAACAACCATATCTGATATCTTGATTTGTCAGAAATGTGAAAAACCCAACCAAACCCCTGTTTCCTTTACAAATGATTTCTGATGTCCTGGAAAAGCATTTTTCCTCAAAGCAAGGGCTGTGCAGCGTGGCAGGCTAGAGCAGGCAGAGCTCTGGCTTGCTCTCTTTAGGAAAGTCAAAGAGCAAATTTCTCGTGGAACTGAGTAATGGATATAAAGTGCAGAGACAGAAAGGGCTTTTACACAAGTCAATTTAACCCCTTCATTTGAAATATTCCTAAGGACAGGATATCATGTGACAGAGCTATAGATAATAGATAATATCATCTTGGCTTCTATGACCTGTATGGTGAGAGTGGTGTCTCTCCATGGGATTCTTCATCTGACTTACAGAGACATCTGTAGGAGGAATGAAGAGCTCTGCTTTTCCCACTGACTTTAGAGGGGGGTCTAGAACAGTCTTTTCAATTACATGTTCAGTTTTTAGATAGCTGAAGGTGACTGAACACATATGGATGCCAAAGCTGGGTTAAAACTCTTAGATATGTTGAGACACTGACTGCAGTAATTTAGACCAAGGCAGGTTCTCCCTGTTCCAGTCTAAGACAGTGAATCTTCTGTGATATAAAGAAAATATTAACCTTTATAAATCTAGAGCTTATGTAATTGGTTTTGTAATGATTTTATAAACAGTTCAGGGATGAAAGAGATAAAATCCAGGCATCTCTGTGTTTCATACCAGCTACTCCAAAGAAATTCACTACACTGGTTCACCAGTAATTATATTAACTTGTATCACAGAAGTGATTCTGTACTCCAACATGCACCTGATACTCCAATTAAAAATAAACCCTCTGGATTTTCTGCTTCTGAACTACTTTCTCATCACTCAGGCTATTTTATATTTGACATGAGGTCCATTTCTCTAAGAGAAGATTTCTTCTGACCTCCATGAACTCTGGATGTGGTTCCATTTCTTGTGCTTTAGGGGGATCTGTGGTTGGCGTGGCCATTCCAGCTCCTTGGGTCTGAATTCATTAGTTCTGGGCAGCAGCTAAAGTCAGCATGTTCTAGGGAAGACACTCAACCTAAAGCACCACGGTTTACACAAACATTACTAGAAACAGAAATAGTGTTGGAAATTACCTTCAGAGGTCACCTTTGCCCACTTCCTGTCCCAAGCTCTGCCTGTCTCTTGGTCTGAAGTTTGTTTAACCTGTTCCTAATGGCTTTACCTTCCAGAGATCCCTCCACCTCCTCCCCAGACAGCCATTTCCAGGGTTTCATTGTTCTTCCTGTTTAAAAGAGTTGTTCTTCTTCCTCAGTCTTTTATCCAAATTTTCCCTGCAGTGTCACACTATCACTCCCACCTTATCCTCCACCGACACAAAGTTAGAAATTGCAGAGCCAAGAAAACAGAAGAGTGATTTTTCTTTGCCATTTGAGACTGAGACATCAAACACAGTTGTCAACGTCAATTTGGGCAGCACAGATGGCCCCTCTTCGAACATCAGTCAGATCAGAAAGTGATTTCTGGTTCTCAGTGGAAACAACATCCCCAAGTTGTCGGATCCTGTGAGCTCCCTGGGATAATAGCTTCCAGCAACATTCACCATGTACAAACTTTGGTGTGCCAAAGCTCCCGTGACCTGAGGGCAATAACTCCAGCAGACAGTGGCAGAGGATGGATATTGCAAGGTTCAGCGGGAGTGGTCCCTGTAAAAATTAATTGATTTTAGGACAAACTGCATCCCAGAAGGTCTTGACAGTAGGATCCCAGGGGGAAATGGGCAGCCATCTATTCTGTAACCTCCACAGTTTTTGTCAGCTTGCAAGTTAGGTTCCCTGCTCCATAGGGTGTTTATAAATGAATGTGGGAGCCTGTATGGACACATATAGACACATATGGAGACCTCGTGTTCTCAGGCCCAGGCTCCCCTATACTTCTAATTTAAAGGAATGCCTCTGTTCCTAGCTGGCCTTTTAGTGATTCATGGAGTACTCCTTTAGTATTCCTGTTTTAAAATTGGAATGCAAGTTTAGCAGGGACAGTTTTCTAAGAAGAATGACATTAACTTCACAGAAATGAATCTATGAATTTATTTTAAAAGCAACATGATTTCTTACTTGATGTCCTGCCAAGCGGTCTTGTAGATAATTTTATTCTCTGCTTGGTATAGTGGGGTTGAGTACAGCCCTAATTAGGTACTTAATTTTCTACTTTGATGTATCAGCAGCCTTCTTGGTAATACCTGTTTGTAAACAGTGTGAAGTTGGAAACCATGTTATGCTCATATATTTTCAGCAACATTGTGGTACAAAATCCCTTGTAAATCTCCATACAGGCTATTAAAGGGCATTCCCATGGCTTGCACCAGAGCACTGATGGAAACTGAGGCACTGTGCAGTGATGGGATTTGGTCCAACAGGATTCTTCAGGCCCTCCTGTGCCCCTCTCTGTGCTGGTGTCCTTACCAAAGGTACTCAGGGGTTTAAAGATGCCTGTGCCAGTTTTGTGCCTTTGTCTCCTCCACTGAATCATGTGTTAAATTCAGTTAAAACTTCCCAGTGGCCTGGAAGGGCTTGGAGATGACCTTTGTGTGTATCTCCAGGTAGATGTCTGGACAGGCTGGTACACTGTGACCACATTAACAAAACCCTCCACTTTCTGCTGTCTTGGAAACTGCTGTGTTTAAGGGAATAATTTTGCTATCGCCACTATTTTCTTTTGTATCCCTCCCCCAAAATCGAGCAATATTTCTGCCCAAATTAAATGGGCTGTTGCTTTCAGAGCAGCACATTTGACTCTTGTATGTGACTTTGCCATTTTTGTCTTGTTGAATACTCTCTGTCGGACTATGATGAATGATTGCAGAGCAAGGTAAAAAAAAATAGGCTGAAATCAAAATGTTTCAGCTTTGTTGAAAAAACACATTCCAATTGAGCCAAAGTGGGTTTTTCAAGGAAGTTTCCTAATGGGGAAATTGTAATTGTGAGCAGGGGGAATTGTAAGCTGCTCCTGGGATTTAGTAAAAATATTTATTTTTGCAAAGGATCTTGCAGGAACCTTTTCCATAAACGACCCCCAACAGAGATGCACTAACCCCTCTCCTCATCCTTTTGAGGATCAGAATGCTTCTTGTGACTCTGGGGATTGGGACTGGATTTGGGAGCCTTTGGAGAGGAGCATGCAGTTCTCACTATGCCCTACCACAATATATTGCATTTATCCCACTTCAACGTGCAAAGTGTGTCTTTAATTTCCAGTGAACAAAGATTTGGTTTCTAGTTCTGCCTTGTTTTCACCATATATTTTCCAAAACCACTTTTTTTTTTTCCCATTAATGTTCACCTTTAACCTATTGATTTGCTATAAAAACAAGCCCTTTTGTAAAGGAAAGGTAAAAGGAAATGAGGGAAAACATAAACACATTGCAAAAGCGAGGATTTCCCAGAATAAACCCACATATAACACAAATATATGATGTAGCTTCTTTTATTAGCACTGTAAAAAAGAAGGCAGGGAAAAATGTGAAAATACATTAGGGATTTTAAAGGCAAGCAAATCAATTAGTCATTACTGACATAAATTTCCCTTTCTTGGGGACGTTCAACCTTCTCATATCCCGTGGATGAACTCTAAAGCACCTGTAGTAGATCTGTTTTCAGTAAAGAGATTTAAACTACTGTAGATGTTTTTCCAAGGAAAATACAATGTTGACAGAATAATGCGTGGAAGAAGAGGCTACTAAGGCAGCTGCTATAAATTGCCAGCCTTGTAATCCCTCTTGCAACACGCCCAGCTTCACAGGATGTGCATTTGTTGATGCTCTACATATGGTTTTGAGCAAAAAGTAATTCCCCCCGCAACATGACGAAAACTAAGCGTGCCCTACAATTGCAAAGAAAGGGTCCTCCCCTCACTTCCCTCCCCTCCCCAAGCCCTGGGATAAGGATGCTCCTTTTGGAAAGCAGCATTGTGTTTTCACATATATCTCCATCACCCGGATGGATGTCTGTGGCACTGGCAGGGGCTAGGACATGAGAGTTCCCAAATGTCCCCACAGCCCCTGGCCATGTGCTGAGGGCTCGGGTGGTCCCCTCAGGATGCCCAGCTTGGCTTGTGCTGCCAGTGAAGGTGGGTCTCTGCCAGTGTCCCCCACCATGGTTGCACCATTCTTCCTGGGGCCCCTCATATCTGCCAAGGCAGGAGAGCATCTGGGAGAGATGGGGGAAGCCTCTTCCACCATCTTGGTGTAGTTTGGCTCTTCAGCCTTTCTCCTCCAACATCCTTTTCCACAAAGGAATTTTAGTATTTTAGCCTTGGACACAATAAGGTGCTTATAGACTCTTTAGACCCTTCTTGTAGTCAAAGCTGATTCTGTGCTATTGCATACTTTGTTGGTGGTTTTTTGGGGTTTTTTTTTGGGTCTTCCCCCCCCCCAATATTATAATTTAAGCACTCCCAACCCTTTCTCCTGGCAGAGGCACCCCCTAAACTCCACTCTTTGTAGCTGCATTAATTTTCTGACAGATCATTTTCCCTGTCTTCTTCCTTGTGTGGCCACAGAAAGAGTTGCCCATTGCTAGTTGAGACCAACTGCTGCTGCCCAGGAAAACCCTGCTCAGGGCTTCCTCATCTGGGATTGTTTTGGATCCCACAGGGATGATCTGTGCATGCTCATGCATGAATGCTCTGGATCCCTGAGCTCACAAAAATATCCCTGGAGGAGAACTGTAAATCAGGCAGGGGAATAGGTTATGTGGAAGAGCTCACACCACAGGAGTGCCTGATCCTGAGAGAGGAAGAGTAGGAGCATGAGGAGGCAACCAGTACACTCTCTCAGCTCTTGTCCTTTGCAGAAGCCTTGCCCTGTCTCCTCCTCAGCTATTCTGGTCTCAGCTCCAATAATTGTTTCTACCATCTCCTGTAATCCAGTAACTTTTCCATGTAAAATGATGTAGCAACTGCAGCAGTGATCAGCACCCAGGACCCCTCTGCAGCAGCCTTGAGCAGATGCAGTGAAGCCAAACCTCCTCTTTCAATCCCTTATTCCCAGCAGATTTTGAGCTGCCTCCTACGGGACCACAGGAGAGGGCTCAGGATGCTCCCACCCTGTCCCTGCTCATGTGCCTTTGAGGGCCACGAGTCAGAGCCTCTCCAGGATGAGGTGTGAACTGCAAACACCATCTCCTTCTCCAGCGCCTAAACCGAGGCTAGGGTGGGAGACCCGGGCTGTGCCATGTGTGGGAGCAGTTCAGAAGCAGCTCCCACTGAAGAAATCAAATCCCAGCCACGGCAGTAAGTGAGCAGCCAGGGCTGTGTGTCAGCATGGCACTGCTGAACCCCATGAGAGAGGTGAGGAGGATAAATAAACTGCCACTGGCATCAGGAGGGTTTCACTGCTTGGCAGGGGGATTTGCATTTTTTTAATCAGGCAAACTTCTTTTCTGTTTGTGTTTTTTGGTTTCTTGGTTTTTTGGTTTTTTTTTTCAATTCACTCTAAATAAAAAGGAATGTTTCCTATAGAAATTAATTTCTATAGGAAAAAAAAATAGACGCGTTTCACACACTCACAGAGACACAAACCACGCAGTTAGTAGGAATCCCATTGTCTGTGGAAAATCAACATAGATGGATGTTTCTGGTTGTTCACAATGAGCCCCCAGGCTGGTGGCTCTGGTCTGACCCTCCTCAGCATGAAAGTCTCAGGAGAGAAAGGTCTCCCCACATTCTTCCATTTTGAGTTCTGCTGTGTCCTGGGGAGTTTCTGGACTGTGGGATGCCCCTGAGGAGGGAAAAAAACTGGTGGGACCTGGGTGTGGGAGCTAGAGAAACAAATGCACTTTAGGTTGGTAAATTGTGGACAGCCACAGGGCTCCTGGGCGATGCCTTTTGGCCCAGGGTTGGATATTTACCGGTTCGCACTTGCTCTATGGGTCTGTGACCTCTTTTTGAAACTTCTTCTTTACGAGTTTATTTTGGCTGGGCTCAGGCATTCATAAAATTCCTAGGGAACGGGAGGCTTGAAGCATGGCTTGTAAAAGGAGGAGTGGGGAGGTGGGAGAATGGATTGAGGAGGAGAGTTTTCCATTACCCTGTCATAGCACAGGTCTTACGCCTCCGAGTTCCTTTGCAAAGCTGCAGGCTTCTGAAAAGGGGAGAGAGAAAAGGGGGGGGGGGGGGAAGCTTCCTTCTCCATTTGGGAGGCAGGATCCATCCCTAAGTATATAGGTCTTTCTCCAGTTTCCCTTGTCAGTCATCCTTCTGCAGCTTTTGGTCTTCGCAGCAGGTCAGCAGAGTTGGTGAATAGCTCGGCAAGCACAAGGCATCTGAAACAAATTAGATCTCTTATAGCCACCCAGAGACTGATGATGGATGGAGGTCTGTATTTACAGCAAAACTAATTGGCAACATACACAGACATCCAAAAAAGTATATTATTTTGCCAGACTTTGGAGTCACTAGGCCCTTTATTTTTTATTGCAGAACATTATACAGCTAGAGATAAAAAAGAACAGTGAAAGTTTTAAATCTAATAAAAGCATTTGACTGCAGAGTAAAAATAACATACACAGAGAAGTTTGATTTGGAATCGAATTTTATTAATGGTCTTTTCTCTGCAAAATGTTTCCAATTAAAAAACAATTCTGAAGTGATGCATTAATAAACTGCTCCCCCCTCTCCTTTGGAGGGACTAAGAGTTTTAAAGGCTGAGGTGGATAAAAAAATCCAGTGGATGTTATTAAAACATAATTTAATATAACCTAAATATAGTGCTTGCATACCACAGAGAGAGAACCGGCTGTATAATTGAATTTGAAACAATGATAGTATGTTGACTTTTCAAAGAGAAATATTATCAGATTGTAAGCTGCTGTTCAAAAGAGGGGTCTTCTTTAAACACCGAGGCATGCAAGAAGCAATAAAGAGCAAAATCAACCACGTTTCCCAGGACAGCATGTGGCAGATTTAGATTTCTCAAAGGCATGAATACATGTGAAATTGGGAGCATGCAGTAGATGAACGGTCTGGATTCCAACAAGTCATTTGTTTGATTTTTAGATGAATGATCTCTTTGCTTAGAAAAGAGGAGAGAAGGGGAAATAGAGAGAGAGACAGATAAATGGGTCTTGCAGATCTGGTCTTCCAAAAGCGTTTGAGAAAATTGTGTATTTCTATCTGTCGATGTCATTGGGCAGAGCCTGGCTCTGAGTGATGAAAGCTCCTGTAAAGTGTTTTCCCTGGGCTGGGAGCATTGTTCCCTGATAGACATATTTGCATGAGAAATAGGTGAGCTCTAGAGAAGGTCGAATGCATGCATGATGAGGGGGCTTTGGGCTGGGGAGGGGACTCTGATTCCCCTGACCACCTACACTTCTGTAGCTTTCCTTGATTTTGTTTTGAAGTGGGAATGAGTGGCGAGTGACCAGATGATCTGCATTAGCATCTTTCTGTGCTAAAAATCCAACTTTCTCTTTGCTCATGCAGAAGACAAAAGAACAAGTTCCCTTGCCTACCCCAAACACCAAAATCTCGATCATCAGGAATCCTTCTCCTGAAGCCAGAGGCTGCAACAGACACGGTGGGATCAGGGAGCATCCACACCCTGTGGCACCCTCAGCTGGCACAGAGCCAGAGTAAAAGGGTCCTCCTTGTCTCACCAGGCAGGGTGAAGACCTCTCTACACCCAACCATATCATTTGCATCCACTTCAACGCCCCTTTTCCCAGCAGCACTGTGTGAAGGGATCTAAGTGCAAATAAGAATTAAACCCATGATCTTCCTCCAAAGGATTATCCCTGATCGCCCATTATTACTATTATTACTGTGTTTGCCTGGGCGGGTTTTCTTATTCTAAGCTTTTTTTTTGCTTTTTTTTTTTCCCCCTTTTTTTTCCTTTTTTTTTTTTTTTTTTTTTTTTGGCTGCATCTGGGAAGCCGTCCTTTGTGTAAACAGCTATCAGAGTGAGCAGGAGTATGTGATCCATTAGCTCCGCTGAAAACACAATCATTGTGTTATTCCAAGCTGATGAAAACGTCCTCTGTAGTTTTCTCTCCCAATATCCACATGCCAATCAGCATTTGTCAGTGATATAATTTTCTCGCATAAACACATCCGTTGTGCAACTTCCACCCCGAGTAAATAGACATAATTCCAAAACCAAATAACACACTTGGAGGGAAACGGGAGATTAGACAGACAAGGAGGTGGAGGGGGAGCGGAGGGGAGCGAAACTGCAAGGACAGATCAGCTTTAATAGGAAAGGGGAAAATGGAAAATTCTCAGGAACAGGCAACATGACTGGTTTATTTCTTCATGGAGCAAAAAAGGCAGGGAAGGCGAATAGCTTGGGCTATTTTTTTAATGAACATTTGTGAACGAGGACCACCATGAATTGCTGAAAGAAGGATGGCTGTTGTTTATGGAATTGGGAAAACAATTTTTTTTTCCCAATTTGAAAGAGAATAGACAATATGCTATAAGTGGGGAGTGTCACTTCCCTGTTTTCACCAGAAGGCCTGCTCAGACATGTTACATTTTTCCCCTCCTTGTTCAAAGCTTACATAACCTCCGGGTAATTGTATCTTTGAATCCAATATTGCAGACTTATGCAAAAGAATGTTTTCCATCCCATATGTTTCCAGTGTGTTTGGTGTGTCTGTGTTTGTGTGTAAGGAAATTTGTAAAATAAATCCTTTATTTACACGAGTCCCCAGACTTGGCAGACCATGGCTGTGCCATGTGCATTCATACAGGATTGGTCTGTGGCTCTATGTAGTGTTTATTTAAATATATCCTCTGCCTACACACTGTACAAAAGGCATATGTGTGCATCAGAAAATACTGTATGGCAGTAGAAAAGATGTCTGTTCTTTATAGGAATGTCTTACGTGTGATCCTGTAGGAGAATTATACAAGAAAATAGGCTGGTGCAGGAGGAGGGGATAAAAAGTACAATTGTGTTTGTGTGCATATACATACATTTTGAGTGTGTGTACATGCACCCTTGTGTGTCCCTCCGGGTCACAGTCCTTGCAAAACTGATGTCTGAGAGGACTCCTACAAGAAACAGGATCTACTTCTTGTCCTGAGGCAGAATTAAACCTATTAACCATTTTCCAAACCAATTCAAACTTCCGAGAATACAGTTCTCTGCTTGTGTTTGCGTGTGCACTTCTCTACGAAGACATGAACCTTAAATTCTGCTCTGCCTTAGAGAACGATCTGGGGGGATTTCAGGGGCACCCTGAGCAGGGGTGGACAGCAGAGCAGTCCCATGCCTCCCTCCTCGTAATGAACATTTGTGAACGAGGACCACCATGAATTGCTGAAAGAAGGATGGCTGTTGTTTATGGAATTGGGAAAACAATTTTTTTTTCCCAATTTGAAAGAGAATAGACAATATGCTATAAGTGGGGAGTGTCACTTCCCTGTTTTCACCAGAAGGCCTGCTCAGACATGTTACATTTTTCCCCTCCTTGTTCAAAGCTTACATAACCTCCGGGTAATTGTATCTTTGAATCCAATATTGCAGACTTATGCAAAAGAATGTTTTCCATCCCATATGTTTCCAGTGTGTTTGGTGTGTCTGTGTTTGTGTGTAAGGAAATTTGTAAAATAAATCCTTTATTTACACGAGTCCCCAGACTTGGCAGACCATGGCTGTGCCATGTGCATTCATACAGGATTGGTCTGTGGCTCTATGTAGTGTTTATTTAAATATATCCTCTGCCTACACACTGTACAAAAGGCATATGTGTGCATCAGAAAATACTGTATGGCAGTAGAAAAGATGTCTGTTCTTTATAGGAATGTCTTACGTGTGATCCTGTAGGAGAATTATACAAGAAAATAGGCTGGTGCAGGAGGAGGGGATAAAAAGTACAATTGTGTTTGTGTACATATACATACATTTTGAGTGAGGAACTTGTGTGTTCCTCCGGGTCACAGTCCTTGCAAAACTGATGTCTGAGAGGACTCCTACAAGAAACAGGATCTACTTCTTGTCCTGAGGCAGAATTAAACCTATTAACCATTTTCCAAACCAATTCAAACTGCCGAGAATACAGTTCTCTGCTTGTGTTTGCGTGTGCACTTCTCTACGAAGACATGAACCTTAAATTCTGCTCTGCCTTAGAGAACGATCTGGGGGGATTTCAGGGGCACCCTGAGCAGGGGTGGACAGCAGAGCAGTCCCATGCCTCCCTCCTCGAGCAGACATTTGGCAGGCAGCTGCCTGTACTCCCAAACCACGCTGGCCAGGGATGCTTTCTGTCCCTTTTCTATCTACATGCCAGCCCCTAGTCGTGCCAGGGCAGTGGGGTGGTGCCAGCCCCGTGCCGCAGCTCACGGGCTGAGCATCGCCCGGGTGAGGGGCTGAATCAGGGTCCCCAGGAGGCTTTACAGAGCTCCGGGCCAGGGGCTGAATCAGGGTCCCCGCTAGGCTTTGCAGAGCTCCGGGCGAGGGGCTGAATCAGGGTCCCCGCGAGGCTTTACAGAGCTCCGGGCCAGGGGCTGAATCAGGGATTATAATCATCATCATTATGCTCACACCAAAAAACCACTTAGGCAACATCCCTAGATGCCTCCCAGCTGCGGTGGTCTCAGCCATCACCGGCCCTGCCAAGAGCGATCTTGGTTGTCACCCTTCGTGCCTGGAGCAGCGGCTGTCCCAAAGCCACTCGTGTCCCCCACTGCTGGGGCCTGCCTGGCTGCTCTGTGCAGGGACGAGGAGACAAACTTTTATGTGATCCCATGGGAACCGATCTGGTTTCAAACCCAAGCGCTGGATCACCTGATTTGCATTTTTCCCCATTCGAGGGTCCCAGGCTAGGGGAGAGGAGAGCTGAAACTCTAAACCGCTTTGTGCTTATTTGCTTTATGATCCTGTTGGGTGCAGTGTTTACTCAAATCCGGCAAGCATCTGGATTAGATAATTTGTTGGAAATTAGCAGTGTTTGATGGTTATCGGCCCTTGCGTGATTAAAACCCGGCTGTCAGCGTCGTGTTTGGGTTTCAGGGAGGCAGGGAAAGCAGCTGCAGGAATCCCCATTCTCAGAGCTGTGGGGAGCAGGGGTCTCACACCACCCCGGAAGGGATCCATCCAAGAGCCCCCTGCACTGATGGGGGACTTTTCAGGAGAGACAGATGGGCAAAAGTGCTGAAAAAAATTCTGTTCAGCTCGTACTGACACATAGATGAGAAGGGAGGGAAGGGGTGCAGGGGGCTGGGTGCTGTGTCTTCCTTCTTCTGAATATTTCAGCTGCTTCTGCCAGGTCTGTGCTTTGCCCTTCATATTTACACCAAAGGTGGGCACAGCATGAAAAATGCACATGCAGAAAAGCTTTGCTCACTTTCTACTCTATGTTTTTGATTTTTCTGATCTAGGGAAATATTTATGCATCCCTCTCCATCCCTGCACTCCCACATCCAAGCACAAAGAACGTTCACCCTCTTTCCTTCTCCTTCCCCCTCCTTCCTCCACCCTTCCCTTTAGGGTTGGATCTTGCTCCCTTTAAGTTACCGGGGGTTTTAAGGCTGGATTGCATGGTGACAAACCCAAACCCTGCTGGAGGAGTTTTGTCATCATTATATTAATATGCACATTTTTTCACAAGGCTTCACAGAGCAGTTCAGCAGAACACTCATGGCATAGCAGATGTTTTGCTGATCACAGGGAAGGGAAAGTATTAAAGACACTGCTCCATCCACTTGGGGCCAGTGGGACTCAGTGAATGCAGCGCCCAAGTGATTTTTGTAGAAGAGGGTCAGGTATGTCAGTACCCTGTGCTGGGACAGAACCTGGACTGCCAGACAGGTGTTGTGTGCATGCTCTTTCTGATGGGATATTCACCAGCAGGAAAAGCCAGGAGAATGCTTAGGAAGTTAAATAATTGCAGTCCCTTTCTCAGCTATATCAGGTAGATAAATGATTAAGAGCAAACTGTATGAATACTTTGCAGGATGGTGAGAGATTTGCATGTATAAATATATTTAAAATATAATATATAGTCCTTTAAAGTATGCTTTGTCCTACAGTGACTCTTAAGAATTCATATTTTCAGCTGTGCATGTATAGATATATTCATTGTATAGTATGAGCCACATAAGATTCACTCCGTCATAGTAAACAAGCAGTGCTGAAATATAAAGCTCTTGTTGGTTCTGTTTGGTTTTTTTTTTTTAATATAGTGTAAGATGCTGCCTTAAGAAAGGGTACCAAATGATAAATAATCTCTGCAGTTACATTCTGAAATTGGACCCACCACTTGCTCCCAATAGTGTTTGCTACAGCAGTGCCTACCAGCTTCCCTTTACACAAGTGGGGCGGAAGGTTATTTGGTCATCTTTGCATCAGCCCAGCAGCACTGCCAGGGATGTGCCAGTGCCGTGGTGGGGATCCTGCACTGGTGAACCTTCAGGCTGGTCCCACCTGAGCTGCCAGCCTCATGCAAGCGAGATCTGAGCATTGTAAATTTATGAAGGCAAACCCAGAAGAGTTGCAGTATCATATAGGAATGGGTGTTATATTTCAACCCCTCATTTTCAAACTGCTGTTATGCATTTAAAAGCTATTTCTCTAGTTTTAAGTAGTCAGCTGTGGGACATGGGTCTGTCTGCAGATATCCCTGCCTGGGATGCCTCCAGGTTGATCCATTCCATGTCAGTATATCCATATGGACCAATGCATGGTCCCGCAGTACCTGCATCCAGGGCAGTTGGGATACGGGGCACCTCTTTGTATGTGTGTGTTCTCTGCAGGCTCCTGGACTAGGGAAATTATCAAATCATCACCCTTTAAACCTTTCCAATCACTTCCCGCCCACAGCTTGATTTCTGAGCCTTCAGATCTCCAGGCAAGTTTGCTGCCTCGCACTAATGAATACCGCGCGCCGAGTGAAAACTCTATCTGCACATCTTTAAATTAAACCAAACCACACACACACACAGAGAAACCATTTCAGCCTACCCAGTGGGTTTTTGCCTTGCTGCATGTGCAGGATTTCTCATTGATGTGGGACCTGTGCAGCAGAAGAAACTCCTTAAATATGCATCAGGAGCAGTAATTTCTCCCTGTTGCCTGCAGCATGGGTTCAGACGATATGATCATGAAAAGGGAGTGATTTCCTGCCCCGTAGAATTTAATTTTATGAATGGAGCCATGTAACCCAGCATAGTAGCTTTAAAAAAACACCATAAAAGACATGAGAGGAGAAAACAAGTTATACACCACTTTGTCATATGGAAAACAAAGCTGACTTACATGGATTGACTTCCTCGTTTGCCCTTTCATTGTTCCTTGATGGTACAACTCTTGCGTTATGATTTTCAGAAGCACATAGCACTGAATGGTTTATGGTGTTTACTTAGCATATAGGACAATAGATGGAAAAGCGCCATAATTTGTGACGCTGACTGCAAAATAAACCTACCATCATTCACACAGAGCGCTGTTCCTCTGGATAAACAGCCACGTTGCTGCTTGGCAGGAACAGACCATCGTCTCCTGGGTCCTTCTTGCTGGAGCTGCACATCTTCGGGCCTCGAGCCATTGGTGTTTAAACAGAGAGGCCTTTTGACTCCAGTGGGGCAGTGCTGGCACTGCACAAGCTCTTTGTCCCTATTTAGATAAAATAAAGATCCCTGAAAGGCCTCCCGGCTCAAAAAACCCCTCATGTGTTGCTCCACAATAGCTGCTGACATGGTAAAGTTGCAGAGAGGGCCCCTGCCAACAGTTTAGATATAATATCCTGGGGCCAGGAGCAGTTCAGATGTGGAGAAGGGTCCACATTGTTACCCTGGTCACAGCTCTGTATTTTATTTACTAGGATAAGAAATCTTCTCATTCCCACTTTGATTTATGAAACCATCTCCAGTGCATCAAGGTGGGTTGGAGTCCAAAGTAAATGAACTTTGGAGCTTTTTCTGTGAGGCTTTGAGTAAGACCTTGCCTCAAGACCAGAGTCTGGGTCACGAGTGTGTCTGAGCAAGTCTGTCCAGTGAATTTTATATATGCTTGAATTAACAAGTCCTGGAAGACAGAGTGGGAAAGGACCTTGAGAAGGTACTGATATTTTTCCTCCTCATCCAGGACCTAAACAGTCAGCCCTAACACATTCCTGCCACACACACATCAAACCTCTTCTTAAAACTCCCTAATGATGGAAGTACCATAAACTCCATCAGCAAACTCCTCCAGTGCTGTCTTGTCTTTTGAACAACTTTCAAAAGTTCTTTCAGCTTCTTTCAAAACTCAAGGAAAGACTCTTCCTGTCTTTCCCATAGGAGACACAAAGGTCTATAACCTCCCTCTTCTCACTCAGGAGTTTATGAACTGTCACACTGGGGGCTCTTTGCATTTCTTAGACTGAACAAACTCATTAATTTTCAACCGTTTCTCATCTTAAGTTTTCTAGATTTCTGATCCACTTTTTGTGGCTGTTGTGCTCCTCTGAATTCAAGCTGCTCTGTGCCTTCCTTAAGAATCTCCCCCAAGGTCTGACTGCTTCTAGATTTGATCAGTTCTGATCAAAAGTTGGTTACGGATCATCTCTGTGGTTTTGACTTGAACTAGATCCAAAGCAAACAAATCCCATTGCATTTTTTCCCATTGGTCTCTTGGGATGTGGCAGTTTTAAAGCAGTTGCAGAAGATAAACACAAGGAAGACCTTCCTGGTAGTGAGCAGTAGGACAGGCTTAGCTCATGTGTCTTGCGTAAGATGCCCTGGGTTATTAATCTCAGTGTGAGGCTGGGTTTTTCTCTTTGGCATGTCCCACTGGCTTTTGATCAGCCAGGAGCAGTGGCATAGAGGAGAGGGGGAAGCTGTACAGGTGCTGAACTTTGCCCACAGCCACAATGAAATGACAGCCCTCCTGGTTTGCTTTGCCATGCATCATCCAGCTCACCAACAGCAACCTGCCAGAGTCCAGACTCGATAAAACCCCATTCAGAATGTCCTGTTCCACATGGGTGTCCACTCTGGAAATGTTTTTTAGCTGGCTGTAGTTTAAATAGTGCAACAGGTTATCAGCCACATTGCTTGCATGCACATGGTTGATAAGGAACAGACAGCATGGATTTATCTGATCTCATGTCACATCAGTCTAGACTTTTCTCCTGATAGAGTAATAAGTTCTTTTGGGCAGGGAAGCTGCAGTTGGGGTATTTTATCTTGACTTCAGAATCAGTGACGTTCCCATAAACACAACAGTCCAATCAATTCCAGTCAAGCCATTCTGTTGTGCTGGGTGTGGAGAGAAGAACAGCTAAGCTAGCTGCTTTATACAAAGCATTTTGAGAAAAAACAGACATTGTTTGCCTTTTGAATCCTATATTATTATTATTACTATTATTATTATTATAATCATCATCATTATCATTATCGTCATCATTATTCAAGGAACATGTCTTCTGAGGGAAAGAACTTTCTGGTTGCACTTCAGAAAAAAAAAATATTATAACTCCTCTAATAAAATAACCAGGAAACTTTTCTCTAAGAGCATGCCATTATGTCAACTCTGTTCAGTGGAGAAGCATTGCATTCAGTAAATATATATTCGGGAGCTACTTGGTGATCATTGACATTTGGCACTGTTCTTACATCTCTCCCTATTAGCATGTTTATGTTTGGAGTGTACTTGACCTATTTCAGAAATATTCCTCATCTTTTCCCATTATTTACTGAGCAGCAATAACCCCAGACAGAACTGCTGCATTTTACAGGCTGCAAAGTTTCATAGAAACAAGAGGCCCCTCTTGTGTTGCTTAAGTAGCTCATCTGTGAAGGTAAATATATTCCTGGATTTAATTAGGAGTTGTAGTATTAATATTTATGCAGATGAAGCTAGGTTGGGAGGAAGGGAAAAGAAGGGGGAGCAATGGTGTGTTCATCATTGCTGAAATGAACAGACCAATTCATTCTTCATGAAGGGTCACAGACAAATATCTGAGATCTTTTACATGAAAATAACTGTTTCACTCCTCACTAACTGGGGGCTGGAACTAGGTCAGAGATCCAAAGGCAGAGCTTGCACCAAAACCTTGTTTTGTTTCCTATTCAAATGCTACTTTTCATGCTGACAAATTTGAAGGCCAAATAAGATAGATCCTCTAGGAAGTATGAAGATGGGAATTTCAGAAGCTGGAGCATCAGGAGAGATCTGATCCATTTTGTCTCATGTTGGATATGATTTTCATGTGCTGCAATACTTTTCTGGATATTAGTGTGTTTTGAGGCATGAAATGAAAATTCGGAATTTTCCACTATTTTGTGACTGATATTGGAAGATTCAGCCATAATGCTTGGCATTCATATTTTGAAACTGTACCATTTTAAAGTGCCTCCTCACTATAGTCATCAAATACCTTTTCATTTCCAAAGTGTTAAGCTGGAACATACTGTCCACTTTCAATTTCTCACAACACAAAAAAATCATTCAAGTCTGCACTGACTGTTGAAACTCAGAGACAATTCAGGTCTTTCTGATCTTGCCTTTTCAATACAGAAGAGATAGCAGAAACCTCCTGGTTTGGACCTGACTTGGTTTTTTTCACTCTTGCTCTGACCTTGCACCCCTTACAGAACTTGGTTTGAAAAAGTTTGGAGGTGCATAAAACAAGAGAAGTGGAGATCCATCCTACATGAGTGGGATCACTTGAGCTTAAATATGAGCATGAATTGTTCAAAGGTGGAATCTTCACATGGATATAATGTGTGATGGAGAATCCTGGCACACCAGAACTTATAAATCATGTGGGAGCACAAAGCTGTCACAGGCAACAGGGAAAACACGCTTTTTCTTGCTCAAAGAGCAGTTCACCTCTTTGTTCTCCCTTTTGTACCCAAGCTGCACCTGCCCTCTTTGATTTTAATTATCAGGTACTGGGGGAGTGTGGGGACGACTGTGTTAGAAAGCACCACCTTCCCTTCAGGCACAACTTCAGCTCTTTGTTCTGCTCTTATAAGGTAATAGGATGCTAATAAATCAGCTCTCTGGTTCATCATATTTAAGATGCTTCTAGTGACTGGAAAAATAATCACACTCTTGTCTATTTATTCCCTGTCTTTTGTTTGCTCTGTGCTTTTCTTCCATTCTCTCTGTCAAGACCAACACTGTTACCTCCATTCTGGAGATCGGCTTTTGCTCCTGTACAATTCAATTCCTTTTTTTGGACAGTCAAGGAGAAAGGGCTTCAGTCCCAGCCCTTTGGTTCTGCTTTTTGCTCGGCTGTGGAAGTCACTTATATCCAGCATGATGCCACAAGCCTGGCCCACTCCAGGGTATTACGTGGCAGATGTGGAAAGCTGGAGACAGCAACAGCTCTGCACAAGCCTGGAAGCACTCCCAAGCCCCATGTCTGCCACAGGACAAGGGGTGTCCTTCCCTCCTATGGCAAGACATGTTGCACAGTCATCCACCACCTCCTACCCACTTAGGGACTGCAGTCTTCCAGTTGCAATACAACAGGCTGTAAAGTCACCCTACCACTCTGCAAAATCTGCTGTCAACAGAGTTACCTGCCTCAGGCAGGGACTGTAACTGGGGCTGGGAAATGAAGTTGTGTCCATCCTTAAAAATAGACCAAGCCAGGATGATCCAGATCTCAGAGGGGGCAGCCTTGACTCAACAGCAATGGCAGAATCTGGCCATAAATAGTGTGCACCATGAAGACACACAGGAAAAAATAAAACAAAAAAAAACACCAAAAAACCACTTAGCAACAACAGCAACAGTTGCCACTGCAATTATTCCAGCAAATGACAATAATTTGTGCTGACCACACTGTGGTCTGCCTATACCTTGCCAACTTGTTCCTGCTCCAGCCATTAATACCAGGTTATTTTGCACACAAAGAAAATAGCTCTCATTTAAAGCTCCCTGTGCACTTTGTGAGTCGTTAATGAAGTCTCATGATATCTATGGCCTAAAAAGAGCACTGTGAGCTACTTTTTCTCAAGCAAGAATCATGATCCACTGGTTGTCAGAGGAACTCATTTGTCACTTTTTGTCCCTCATATTTGTGGCCCCGTTCTTTGGAATAATAAGAGCTTGGCTTGAGGAATGGGCATGAAATGTGGTTGTGTTTAAAATTTGTTTATTTTCATTGTTTTTCTTTAGCTTTGTTCTTGGAGCTTGTACAATAAAGGCAAATAATTTAAAGGACACAGAGGGCTGGAGTTTGGTTTTGTACTGAGTGTGGGAGGCTGACAGAAAAGCCATATCCAAGTGAAGGGACTGCATTCAGGGAAGCCAAGGTGAACTGAAATATTTAAAGACTCTGGAGGACTTGGACTTGGAGTAACTTCCATCTTCCCTCTCAGCTTGTAACTCACACCAGACTCAAACCCAGGCTGAACTCACACCTGGCTACTGGCAGGGAAATTGCACTTCTTAAGTCATCAGCTGCAAAACTGTCTCAAGAGGCCAAAAGGAGCTCGGGATGGGCAAACTCACCTGTTGAATCACACAGCCAGGGAGCAACAAGGAAGAGACACTAAGCCCCTATGAATCAACGCTAATTACTCTCCCGAGCTAATTGAGGCATTCCTAAAATTCCTCTTGAGGTTCTTGTCACTCTGAGCTCCACATAGGTGTGTGAGAAAGTCCTTTCTCTTTGTAAATAAACAGACACCACTGCGGTGTGTGAGGGCTGCAGGACTGGCATGACAGCAGCCCGAACCCAGAAGGATTTGTGAGACTTGAGGGTGACCCTCCACTCCCCACAGCTGCTCCTTGACAACCTGCTTGGCTCAGAAGTGGGACAGCACCCCCACCACAAGCTCTTTCCAAGCTGCTTACATGGACTTTGTACCCTTACTGGCATTCAGATCAGCTCAGCTCATCTGTAGAGCTGGTTAATGGGAAGATGGCAACCAGCGAGTGCAAGCACTGTCCTTGTCTCAGGGTATGCAGTGTGAAACCTTTGGCTGCTGGGCAGGGAGGCCTTTTTCTCCTGTGGTTCTCAACTCACAGCATGAAGATCCCAGAGGCTACTTTGAGGTGCTTCCTACTGCCATCTGAGAGAGGATGGTCTATCCTCAGGAGGCTTGACATTATTGCTCTGACAATCTGCGAGTTCAAAATGTGTCAGAAACTGCTTGAGTAATGTCAAGTAGTTTTGACTCCCTCTAAAGTCAGTGAAGACAGAGCTGTCTCCTCTAGACAGAGAGACAAATTGAGTTTGGAGATGATGACTTAGGCACTCATTCCTCTGGCAAAGTTCTAGTTTGGTGTCAAAATCTCCTCTGCAAAAGCTAAAGACATCCTAAAATAAAGTTCAGCGTTGCCTGTATGCGTTCTCAATGAGGTCTGATAATGTGTACTACTGTAAGCACACAGGAAAAACTAATTGCCACTGACAGCTTTAAGTTGGTGTTTTCCCTTCCCTTCCCTTTCCATCACAGATGCTCCCCACACATGTATTTTAGATTGATCCTTTTCAGTCTTTACTAGCATGTTTCTCTATAAATTCATATTGGCTATTTTATTAAGATAAATTAGTTAGGAGAGATAGGAGATGGTCTAAGTGAGTTTTTAAGAAACAACTGTGGATTAAGCTCTATCTAGATTTACTGCACTGGAGTCACACTGATAAGCTGAAAAACTGGGTAACATCAGGTGTCCTCCTCCTAAAGCAGTAGACAAATTAAAGCTGCTCTGTTCCTGTAGCTTTTCTAGCGAGATATTTCTCTCAATGAAACAATTGCTGTGGCTACATTTCAGCTGAATGAGTTCCGTATTGTCCTTCCTAAAAAGCGCTGAGCTCAGCACACAGCGCTGCAGAGTTGCTGGATTTGTTTTTGTCTCGTTTCAGTTTAGACATATGGCTAATCATGCTTGAAAACCACGTAATCTTATCCAGGCCAAAATTCATATCATTATGTAGGAAGAGTTTAAGTGTTTCCCCCTTATTTTTAAATAATGTTAAACTGGGATTACACTGTATTATATTCATTTTGGACCTGAGATGTCCATGTGCATTCATATCAGCCGTCTGGCTGTCACATCCATGCTTGCTGCCTCAGTGAGTACAGTGAAGGAAACCAGCATATTAGCTCCTGGAACAAATGAGGCCTTTTCTTTGTAAGAAGATAGCTTGGACATAACTTAATATAACTGCTCCCTGTTCTTCTTAATGGAAAGCTCAGTGACATGACAGATGTCATGTCAGGTGACAGATAAATGAGTATTAATGGTCTCCCAGGCTGCTGAAGTTTTGGAGTAGAAAAACACATCCCACCCTCTTAAGAAAATCCTCATTCGTGCATTTTTGAAAGAAAATACAGTATTTTTGAGCAGAATGATTTTTATTAGATGCAAATGTAGCCCGTATCTCACAATAATAAACACACAGCTCTCCGTGCCTGCTACGCCCAGGATCAATTCTGTATTTTTGCAATTTGCACAGAACTATGTAAATAGATAATACAAACTTCTAAATTCAGATTTTTTTTTTTTTTTTTGTCAGACATGCTGGACTATATGTGATGTACAGACACATATTTTGTGTATGCAGCACTATTCCTGTGGCCATAAATGCACACAATCTCTGCAGGCACCTGAGGGTAAATCTGTGTAATTATCTGCATTGATAGGTCTCATGGCAGAGCTCTGAAGTTTTTTTATCCAATTCTCTGTGGGGAGAATTACTTGCAGGGATCTATTTACAGCTTGTGTGGTGTGTGTGGCAGAGTTCTGTGCTGCACTTTGGCAATGTACACACCTATGTGTGCCAGCAGGGCAGGTAGGGGAATATCCATATAATATACATATCAGTGCATTCTGAGCAGCTCATTGTGTTCAGCACAGTCCTCCTTCTGCTGCTTTTGTGCAGTTCATTATAGAAACATACTCGAGTTTGCTCAGTTGCTTATCCCAAAGGCCAACTTTTGATCTTCTCTTGGGAACCTGTCGCACTGCCTCGGTCTCTAGGTACCACAGGCAATGTGTTTACCAACTCTTTTTCTCTTTCTCGCCCTCTCTATTGTGCGTCCCCTTTTCTCTGTGGCACAAAAGCCCTGCGCGGTGCTTGTGTGTGGTCCCGCAGAGATGCGGGCCCGGCGAGGAGCCGGCTTTGGGCGAGGCGCTGGGCTGGGGGATCTGTGAACCCGTGCAATTAGCAGTTTAGCTCCGGGACCCCACGTGTGGGAGCGGGGCCCGTGGCCGTGCCCCGCCGTGGGGACGGACAGCCGCCCCCCGGGCGAGCGCACCGACCCCTGGCAGAAGGGTCACGGAGCGCTCCGACAGCCCCGAGCTCAGGAAAAACCCCGGGATCGCAGCCGCAATCTGTGCTGGGGTGTCCTCCCCCCGCCCCGAGCCCCCCGCACAACACATGGATTCAGAAAGGGATCATTTGGAAAGCATTTGCAAACATATGGGTCGTTTTTAAGTCAAGATTTCTTTAATTCGCTGTGTTTCCTAGTTTTTTTGGAGGGAGGAGTTTGGTGGGGGTTTGGAGGTGGGGGGTGTTTTGTTTTGTTTGGGGGGCGGAGGGGGATGTAGGTTCTTGCTGCAAAAAGCCTGGCTGGGAAAAAAAACAAAAAGAGGAGGGCCGAGTGGTGGAATAAAGAGTGCAGCAAAGCAGCTTGTTTCCAACTCATGTCCCTTACAGAGAGATTAAAAGAACAAACACTCTGCTCTTCTTAATGATGGCATTACCAAGTATAATTAATTAGAAGGGTAGCAAAAGGAATCAGATCCCTGATGCTAATTACTTTCCTAAAAGGATAATATGCTCTTATGTTACCAGTCTAGATCTGACAGAAATATGTCTATTACTGCTACCGCTGCTACTAATCAAGTAGTAAAATAAAATACCCAAGGGACACTCGTGCCTGGGTTTATTTATATGGATGTATGTGTGCGTATAATGATAGACTCACTAAGTTATATATATTTAATGCTATGTTATATGTATAGCATGATGTGTACAAATGCACATATGTTATCGCTTCATGGAATCATAGAACCATTTAGGGTGGAAAAGACCTTTAAGATCATTGAGTCCAACTGTTAACCAGCCCTGCCAAGTCCAGGCTAAGCCATGTTTATATATTTATAGTTAGAGTGGATTTTAGACATGTGTATTGACAGACAGCCAGGCAGAAAGACAAATATTTATGACACCACTTCTCTGCAGTGCTACCACCAGAGGAGGGGAGCGATAAACAAAAGCTCCCCCACCTTAGCCAACCTTGGCCTGTGCACTTAGGTCTGGGAAGGAGCTGTGTTTTCCTTTTCTTGGATGGAGATGTGATGGCCCATTAGGCTGGGTTGTGAAGAACTAATGTCTGGATGGCATTGATTTGCAGAGGAATTCTAGCTGCAGAAAATGATCAATGCCTTTCAGCAGAAGATTCGTCTCAGCAGGCTGGACATGTTTTGGGTAGCCTGCTCTGGTTACTGTGAAGGATTGCTAAATAAATGGTGGGTTAGCAGCTGAAAATCACAGGCTTCGGGTGTGCAGTGGGAGACTGAGTGGTGGAGTTGTTATTATCATCACTTTGAGAAGCTGGGGGGATGTCTGACGCAGCCCATGTGAAATCCCAGCTCTCAGATGACTTTACCATATCCACATACAGTGTGGGGGTTGTTACTACAAGTTTTACTGCCTGTTTATCTACATCCTCCTTGTGTGCATGAGCCCAGAGGTGTGAGGGACCTGTGGATGTGCACATGCACATGTGGATGTGAACACACATATGCACATCCCTCCATGAGTGTGTGTGATACCTGTGTGCACACTTGTGTCCCAGTCCATGAGTATATTTTGGCTATTTTTGCACATTTTAAAATTTTCACATATATATATATATATATATCTGTGCATGTAGGTGCATTTTACCCACATGTGTAGAGCTGCACGTGTGTGTGCAGATGTGTGCCACGTGCATTAGCACACACTTCATGTGTTGGTTTTAGTAGCTTCCCATCCTTCCAAACAACTTCCCAAAGTATCACTCTGTCTCCCCACTCCTGCCTCCCAATCTTGCCATTGCCCCAGACTGTGAATTTTCTTCAGGACTTGAGGCCTTTGCCCAGTGCTCCTCAGTGAGCAGAAAACAGTAAGTGCAATTTAATGTATTATTTATGAGTGGTGGGAAAGTCTAAGGGGGTTTTAATCTCTGCTTCTCCACTTCCTTCCCAGATGAAAACCATTTCACCTCCCTTCCCAGATATTCAGCTCCAGTGTGCTCCCCCACCCCACTCCCATCTGCACCTTATTTGTACAAATGTTCCCGTGTCTTTAGAAATCATCTTCAAAAAAAAAAAAAAAAAGAGAGAAAAAGAAAAGAAAACCCCTTGGCAAACCCATATTGTACTTAAACATTTGTGAAGATTTTGTTTCTCTCAATATGGAAGCGAGAGGGGGCTCTGGGAGGGGCTTTCGTGGAAAAATGTCTCATTCAGCCTGCTGAGCCCCCTCCTTGAAGTTTCTTTTCAAGGCTGTTGGAAAGTTGGGCAAACTGAAAAGCAAAACAATAATTAGAGATAATTGCTTGTGTCCAAACACAGGCATCAAAGCCTCGGGGGTCTCATTTGTGATGGGCCTTAGTGTGTGATCCAAAAAAAAAAAAAAAAAAAAAAAAAAAAAAAAAAAGGTGACCCTTATTTTATTTATTGAGTGGGGGAACAGAGAGAAAGTGCCAGATGGAAGGACCTCAGAGCAATCTCCAACGGCTCAGCCCTGCCTGCTTGGGCGAACAGGCACTGAGGCCAGGATAAAAGGGATAGAAAGCAGGGTCAGGAGAGGTTGCATAATTACTAGGGTGGAGGTAAAAGGGGTGAGGGGAGAGACAAGGGTCTCTCTGGCCCCTCTGTGGGGATCTGTGCAGTCCCCCAGCTCTGTGTAGCTGGTGGCATCCCTTGTACTCAGGATAGGTCCCAGGGAGGTGGCAGGATGCCACATCAGGGGTGGCACAGTTTTTCTGGTTTTCATCCCCTTTCCCTCCTCTCAAGCTGGATCCCTGGCGTGGATCCAAATGGATGCTCACCCAAGAGACTTTGCCCCAAATTCCTGGTGGGATGCATTGCCAGCAAGAACACGGGTTACCCACAGCACAGGCAGCCCTGAATCCCTGGTGTTTTTATAAAAAACAACCAGTCAGTGAGGGGGACTGGGAAAAGAAATGAGGGGGAAAAGTCGGAAAAAGATGGGGTGGTATTAAAAAAACCCCACCAAAACCAGTGAAATGGTCACAATCACCTCAGCCTTACTGGGAAGATGCATTGCTCTGGCTGCAAATGATGTAGGAAGGGCTTCAGGTAAGGATGGAGGGTGTCAGATTTAAGGGTACTGGACCCCTTTCGAGGCGACCACAGGAGTCTGAAGGAAAGCAGTAAGGGAGAGAAGCGTCCAGAGGACATCCCTGTGGGAGAGGGATAATGAGGGACTCTCTGGGGAACCCTTGTTTCATTCTCTGGTTTTCAGAGGCTATGATAAGACGTGGCCAAGGTTTGTCCTCACCCCGCCTGTCCCTCGGTAATGGGCTTGTAATGACCTAAACGATTTGCTGATTAGGGACAATAAATCTGCCTTTCCGTGCGGGATGTCCCTCGCCGCGGGGCGGGGGGGAGGCAGCGGGGACAGCCGGAGCCGGGGACACTCGCCAGTCCCCTAACAGGAAGATGATAGTGTATGTTTATTTAGCCTGTTGGGAGTTTGGCTGCAGAACTGAAGTTATTTATCCCAGTATCTGCCCCCCACCTTTCCAGAGGGGCAATCCTGGGGCTCAGACGGAGAGGAAGGAGCGACTGCGGGTGTGGGTCCCGGTTCCTTTGACGGGGCGTGGGGGCTCGCTCCTCCGGGGACAGGTGAAGAAGAAAAAGGTGTGTGTGTGTGTGTGTGTGTAATAGCAAAAAAAGCCACGAAAGGAAGCCCCGCCGGCTCATTCTCGGCCCCGCGCGGTCCCGCGGCACCCCCTGCGCCCCGCCGAGGGAAATGCACCGGCCCCGCAGAAAAAAGAAATAATTACTTAAAATTTAAAACAAAACAAAACAAAAAATCACCCCCCCCCCCCCCCAACAAAACAAAAAACACCCAACTACAAAAAAACATCATCAGGGACAACAAACATCTCTGCATTAGCTCAAAAGAGCCGGATCCTGCGGGACTTGCTCAAGAGCATCGCCCGGTTCGTGAGCGCGGTGCCAGGAGGCAGCTGCAGGTTTCGGAAGGCAGGAGGAGGGCTGTTTGCCGTGTTCCCCCGCCCGGTGCAGGTGCAAACGGGAAGGTGGCTCCCTCGGTGGCACCGCGAGATGCCCCAAACGGGGTGGTCCCCGGCGGAGCGGGTGGCCGTGCCCTCCCGGCGGAGCACTCAGGCGCCGGCATCGCCAGGCACTTCCAATTAGCAAGAAAAGATGTTGATCATTAGCGAGCAGCAAACCTCCTCCAAGCCAGGGGGGTTCTCCCCGGAACCGGGCTGCGGGGCCGAGGGCTGCGTCCTGCCGCCGTCCCGAGCCGCTTCCCGGCCGCCGGGCGCTCCGGCCCCATCACCTGGCGCACAGCTGCGGCTCTCCTACACTGCTTTCTCCCTTTGCAGTTCTTTTTCCTTTCCCTGCGTAGGGCTGATGTAGTCGGGGGGAAATCCGCCTCATCCCGAAGCTGCCCTCAACACCCCGACCCTTCCCACTGCTAAATGTCGTTCTCGTATTTTCTTTTTTCCCCCTACTCATTCTTTTTTAGCATCTCTCAGTTTTCCTCCATCTTTCGATTCAGCAGCACCCCCGAGTGCCGCTTGTAGCTTCTCCATCCTCCCTGCAGCGACCCCTCCTCTCCCGCTCCCGTGGGAGCGCAGAGCCGCGCAGCTCTTCGCGAGCTGCATCCCGAGGGTCTTTTCACACAGTCACATCGGCCGATGCAAAATCATCCTCGAAAAATGTAGGAAAACGCTTGTCCCGAACCAAACCCAAGCAGGTTTCCCCCCCTTTCCCCCCACTGATTTTTACTAAAAACAACGAGTTGTTTTTGATCGGGCTGGCTCCGCCGGGAGAGGCTGTTTGGGTCCGTTTCGCTGCGATTTTTAATTTATTTTCTTTATTTTGTTTTGTTTGGTTTTGTTGTTGTTGTTGCATCTTAATTTAAAGTTCTCTGCAGAGATTTCTGTGTAGATAGCGGCTCTTCATTCTGGGAACAAGCGGGTGAAAACGACGTTTCCAGTCCCGCAGCATCATCACCCGCCCCAGCGTGGGGGACTCTGGGGGCTCCCGGGACCCTCCTGCTCCGCCGGCGGGACCAGCCCGGCTGGCCCTGCTTTCGATCTGGCATTTCTCCTGGTGAGCCGAGCCAGGCTCCGAAACAAAATCGTCTTGTTTGTATCCCCCGGGGTGGGTTTTTTTTTGGGTTTTTTTTTTTTTTTTTTTTTGGTTTTTTTTTTTTTTTTTTTCTGATATATGATATATATTTATCATATTCTGATATATATTTTTTCTGCTTCTGCCTCCTGCTTCGTAGTGTTCGTCCACTGACAATTTACAAGTTCAGCGCACACACACACTTATACCTGTGTATATATAGATGACACATACGACAGTTTCGTAATTAATTTCATGATACCTTTGTGAAACATGCCATGAAATACACTTCATATTTATGAGGTACGTTATAATAAAGTTCTCTGCAGAGATTTCTGTGTAGATAGCGGCTCTTCATTCTGGGAACAAGCGGGTGAAAACGACGTTTCCAGTCCCGCAGCATCATCACCCGCCCCAGCGTGGGGGACTCTGGGGGCTCCCGGGACCCTCCTGCTCCGCCGGCGGGACCAGCCCGGCTGGCCCTGCTTTCGATCTGGCATTTCTCCTGGTGAGCCGAGCCAGGCTCCGAAACAAAATCGTCTTGTTTCAAACATGCCATGAAATACACTTCATGAGGTAAGTTATAAACACATTATTTGTAATTCGGAATTGTATATACAGTTCTACATACTCCAGAACGTATTTTGAAGTAAATTTATGTACACCTTTAATGTAAACATACCTTTTCAACTAAATGTGGCGTATATATTGAGGAGAATTGCGTTCTTAAATGAGAGCTGGAATTACAAAAGTGGCATATTCGTATGACAGACTGTTACAGGTATCTTAGACTGACAGAGTAGGTGTGTATATAAATACACGGCATTTGCGAGAAACTTTATCAAATATTCCAGTTTGCACGTGTGCGTCCGTATAGAGAGGAGCGGCCTCTAAACGCATGCATATGTCTATTTTTTATCTCTAAACAACCTTTGAGCTGTACCTAACTACCGAAACAACCATTTGGATAGACACGCACGTCCTTAAGCGAACCGTGCGCGGGCGGGTGCGCACACACGGACACACCCCGTGGGCAGCTGAGGGAGGTGCGGGGGGGCTGGGGAGGAGAGGACGGGACCCCGACACCCTCCCGCCGTGATTTCCGATCTGCCCGCACCGAAATGCGCCTCTTCTTCCTCCTCCTCTTCCTCCTCCTCCTCCACCTCCGCCCGCCGGGTTGGGCAGGGTGGGCTCCCCGCTGCCCCGGGCTCCCGGTGCTCCCCATCCCCGGCGCTTCCCCTTCCCCCGGGCACAGCCCAGCCCTGTCCCTGCTGCGGGGAGGTGCTGCTGGGAGCCCCCCGTTGGTGCCCCCCGAGCCGGGCTGCTGTGTGTCCGTCCCCCCGCCGGCACCTGCCCCGGGCGGGGGCTCCGGGCAAGGCGAAGGACGGGGGAAAACGCCAGTAAAGCCAAGTTTCCAGGTTAAATACAGCCACGTGCAGCTATTTTAGGGACGGGGGTCGCCTCCAAACCCAGAGGCACCAGCTCCCCTTGTGCTTGTCGCCCAAAATGTGAGAGCGCGCGGGAGGGAGGGGACGAAGGGGTGGCTGCACCCCATCCATCCCCCCGCTGCTCCCTGGGTTTGGGCGCTCATGTACCCACCTTGTGTCCCTCCTGCGGACTCAGACGCCCTTTGGAGCAGAGGAGAAGCTAAAGTCACTTTTGTCGGTTTTGTTTTAACACCTTGATGGGTGAAACACAGAAAATTCGAAATGTGACCTGTGTGTAGCCAAGAGACTTAGCCAGAAACCCTCCTTGTAACCCCACTTTTTCTCCTTCTGTAGCCAGGGAAATGATCCTGACTCCACTCAGCAGCATCGTGCCCCCCGCAGGCTGCAGTGCAGGCTGTACCTGCCCCACTGCTGGGTTTTTGCTGTGAGCAGATATTGTCTGCTTGTCGCCAGTGTGGGTTGGCACCTGGTCCTGGCTTATGCACGAATTTACACAACATGCAATGTAATGTAAAATACATCCTAGTCAATGTGCTATATATATATATATATATATTAACATATTTGCAACAAGAGAAGATGTGGTAAGCAGGGGATTTTTTTCAAACTGCTGTGTCTTGTTCGTGTCTTGTATGTAAAGCTCATATTACAAGCCATTAGTTAGGTTGTTTGGTGGTCCTAAGATCATTCATAGTCAATTAACCCATGGGACTAAATTATCCCACACTACTCCTGCCTCAGGTCGATATCTACATAATCTTTCTGCTCTAATACATCAGCTGCTTCTGGGTCTGAGTCACACAAAAATGATGTATCTTATCCCTAATTTTACATAAGTGTGTGTGTGTAGTCGCAATACGTAATGAGTGTTTCTTTGCAAAGCTGTGTTGTGTGTGTAGGATTGCATATGTATGGACACTATTTCTTTGTAAAACTGTAGAATTTCAAGGTGTCTTTGTTAAGAACGTGCATGATTTTGTTATACGCCCAAAGCTGCCCAAGCTAAAAGCCAGGAAGGAAAGAAAAATCATTATGGTGCTGAGTCTGAGGAAGGCTGGTTTGCTGGGTGCCCTTCTGAGCTGTGATGCCTATGAAGAAAAAAAAAAAAAAAAAAAAAAAAAAAAGCTGGAAGGTTCATTTTCCAGCTGCTTTAGTGACCCAGCCCACATGGAGGAGCCAGCTGTGGGAGCAGAGCCAGCGAAGGAAAGAGCTGTGATCTGGGATTGCAGCTGTCCCTAGGAGCTGGGTTTTCTCTGTTGTAGCCGTTCAGGGCTGTGGGGAAAAATAAGTCTTGTAACTATCAGCCCTGGAGTGCTGCTTGGGAGAACGATTTTCCTCTCCTACCATTTCTTGTGTGATTTTTGAAGAAATCACTAAAACTTAGGGTTTGCAACAGGAACAATACCAAGTGCACATGAGCCTGCATGTGCATATTTAGAAGTCATGAACACCCACATGAATCCCACAGCTGCCAACAGGAAACACGTGCATGTCCACAGAAAATCAGTTTGCGTTTTGGGGAGGATATCTGTGTCAAATAGAGATAAATAGAGTAGGGGTAGACACAGACACATCAACTGCTCACAGATTTAAAAAAAATAATTTGGGAAGAGAGTAAGGGAGATTTTTCTCAAATGCTAATCTATGCAAATGGACAGAATAAAACGATAGAAGTACATGCAGCGTGGAGTTTATTTTCTGTGATAGCTACATGGTGTAATATTTTGATCTCAAACTCCAATCATTTGGTCACTAAAGAAGTCTATTACTGGGTCATTGCTGATGGAGGGGTTCCATTTTGATCTATGATATTGAAAATTACAGTTGTTTTCTGCTCATGGTAATATTGCCTAATTTTTAAAACTGCATTAATTATGTTATAAAATTTTTTCCTGCCTTCTCCTCTAAATTTAAAACCAGAATTTTTTTTCTTTTTGTGGTTAGTTTGTACTGAAAATGACTCATACTCATCGGGTCAGGCCTATTAATTTATTTGAATTATTGTTTTTGAAAGGAAAGAAGATTGTTTCTTTAAAATACCATCAAGTGTGTTTCTCTTCCCCCTCCCTGGTGAAAAAAAAGACACTTTTATTTTTTTCTCCGTGTGATCTGTGTGCAAAATAATCAGGAACAAACTGGTGAGGGGAGAGGGAAGAGTTGTTCCAGCCTTTGACTTTTCTGTCTTACAGAGGGGTTTAGGGTGGGGGTTGTGCAGTACTTTTCCTGTAGCTTCCCAAACATTTTTGGTTCTATTCTGCCAGGTAGTGATCCCCAAGGGGCTCAGTTCAGCCACAGGGAATAAAGCATTCCATGCTTATCTATCTGATGGGCCACTTGTTGGATTGACACCTTCCAGCCAATAAAGGGCTTAAAGGAAGGTGTCAATCCAACACCGGGGATCAGGAAGCCTGGTTTGTCCTACAAGCTGTTACCTATCTGCATGGAGATCTCTGTGCCAAGTGCAAGTGTCAGTCTCAGCTCTGTAGATTTCTATCTGTTTCTTTTTCTAGCACCACGTAGTGAAGAAACTGATGCTTTGACCTTGAGGGAAGCGTGCATATCTATTCTGTGTTAATTACCTCTCATCACTGCTCCCACCCCCTTTTTAAGGGTTAAACACCCAGGGCCATAGAGCAGCCAGGATTTAAGAACATTCAGCCTGGGGTGAACATTCAGCAAGGGCTCAGCTCTGCCTGCAGAGGCTCAAGGTTTTGCTCCATGAGGCTGGGGAACCTCCATGGAGACAAGATGATGTAGTGGCCATATTACAATGACATCATTAATATTCCAGCATGATATAGCCTCATCTGAGCCCGAATTTTTGCTTTAACCATGTAACCATCAGATATTACACCTCAGGTTAGTGCGCCTGTTGAAGAGCAGAGACCTGACACCATTCAGTTTCTCTTGGTTTCGACATATCATCATATCAGAGAGGGCACATCACACTGGGCTGGAGTCTGATTTGCACACCAGAAACATAGTTCCCCTGTCATCGCTCTACTCATTAATCACTGCTAGGGGCCACTGCACATCACAAAAATGTCCTCAGGGACAGGGCCTTTCTCTAGGGTGGTGGCACTTCCCTTGGTTGGAATTTGGGCCTTCCTCCAGCCCTAGCAGCATTGCTCCTGAGCTTTATCTGACATGGAGATGCCACTGGTTGATCCCTTAGGCGATTACTAATCCCAGCACCTCTGTGCTGTCTGTTTTGTCCAAGTCTGTGCTAAATCCCATCTGAGCAGTGTGCCTGGATAAATCATCAGCTACTCACCCAGCTGGGAGCTGTGCAGAGCCGTGGGGAAGCCAAGAATGTGTTAGGGAGATCTGGACTTCTGGACTTTGCTGCTCTTTCTCAGGGAAATGACTTTTATTTCTGCATCTTGGAGCGTGGATTTTCTCAGCCTTTTCTTCCTTCATGGGCATTGCCACTGGTGAAAGCACAGTTGGCAAATGTGCCCTCCTGGCCCTGGAAGCCCCTGGTTCTTCTTTGGACTAGTTAGCCCCTTGTAACCTACTGCAAAGGGGGTGTGTGCGCCCCAAACTGGGATGTCCCTGGTTAAAACCTTCCCAGGCTTCCAGCAGAGGTACAGCAAAGCATCCCACTGATTTTAGTGACAGCATGGGACCAGTTTCCAAGAAATTTAGGGATCCTGCATTGCCTTGTGGCTTCTGGGAGGGATTTGAACCAATGACTGAAATTAGAAAGCTGCCTGGAGTGAGTTGGTTTCATTCCCACCCCATCCCAATTTTAGATTTTCATCTCAAATCTCCTTTTCATTGTGATTATGTATAATACATAATCATCATCTGTTTGACAAGCTAGGGTTCTGACTCCAAGCTCTGCTGCCAAAGAGCCATGGAAGGAAATAACCAAAAAACCATGTGTACTTTGGGCACAGTGTAGTGTGCAAACACAGCACAAACACCTCAAATCTGTTCTTCTGTCTCTGATTTTGATCGACTTGAAGAATCATTAAGAATGATAATGAGAAGCTGATGACATCTCAGCCTGAGGAATGCACTACTGCTAGGGAACAGATGGTGTAAAGACTTTTTTAAAACTTTTTTTGAAACTCAGCTTGGTACCTTGGCCTTTCTTAGGCTAAATGCTGGAACTTGGAGCAACCACAGCACTTGGCAGTTGGGATCCTTTGAAAACCATTGATTTTGCTGCAGAAGAATGCAAATTTAGCAAGTTACAGACTTCTTTCTCAGTGATCAATAATATTTCTTCTTTCATGTTTGAGAGGGCTCATCTTTTTTTTTTCTCTGTTATAACTGGAAGAATTTAATTTCACAGCTCTAAAAATGTTTTGATTTTAGGGATAACTGGGCTTTGAAGTAAATAAAAAATTGTGAAGAGAAAGGATCATTAGTCTGTCCTTCAGCTCTGTGTTTTATCAAGTTCAGTGCTTTCTGTTCTAATTTTTTACTTAGCAGTCCCGTAAGCATTTTCAAGTGGAAGATAAATCAATCTGTAGCAAATTTAGTCCTGTTGTAGCACAGTGGCTTTTCTCATCCTTAATTCACTGGACTCTTATAAATAGTCACAGCCTCTTAGAAAATATTAAGTTCAACAGCTAATGTTGTTACTGCAAAATCGAACCCATCAAGATATCTAAGGAGAAAGAATTTTGTGGAGAAAAGCATCTAATCTTGGTGTGAAAACTTTTAATGGTAGAGTCCACTTTATCCTTTGATCAATGGTTCCATGTTAAAAAAATCTGTGCTTTATCATGCATTCAAATTTGTCTGGCATTTATTTTCAAGCAATGAATCTTGTGTGGCATTTCTCAGCTGGAATAAAGAACCATTCCATACTGGGTATTTCCTTTTTCCATCTGTACTTGGACATCCTGGTGAAGCCACCTCTTAATCTTCTTTGTGATAGAAAAATCAGATTGAGCTGCATAAGTCTCTCACTAGAAGGCACGGTTGGCTGTTAGGTTTTTTTACAGCCCTCAAATCATATGGATTTCCATATGGCTTGACATCAGCAGAGATTTATGCTAGCTTGGAATTTGGCTGTATATTTCAATTACTGTGAACATTTTGTGGCCGGGGGTGGAACGCGCCTCAGAGCATGACAAATTATTTGTAACATGCATATCTGTTGAACTCAGTCTAGCAATCAAATGGAGTAAAATTCAGTTGCATGCAGATGATCAGCAGAAAGCCCATGTCCCATTAAACTGTTTTCATGGCTTTATGTTCATCTTAAGTGCAATTGAGGCCATGGGAGCAAAGATAAACATCAGCCATTGAAACAGATGCTTAACTTATGCACCTCATTTTTCATGGCCTCGGTGGAGCTGGGCTGATTTACACCAGCTGAAGACCTTGGCCCACAGTAAGCAGCACAAACTGATAAAGGAGTCCAATCCTCGGCTGGCTGCTTATATGAGAGCTTGAATGCAACCCCAGTGCTTGGTAACATCTCATTAGAGCCTGAGTCAATATGGCAAGGGGACAGAGCTGTAACAGAGCAAAGCTGCAGTGGCTTCACAGAATCCTAATTGCTGTAAGGCTTCTGAGGGGGAATCTGCTCCATCATTTTGGTTATTAGCTCCAGTAAGGAGGTTTCCCCTTAAAACAGATACAAAGACAGAGGTGAGTGAAATCCAAATGTTTGGCTATGGAAGTTCTTTGGATTCCACCCAAATGCTTTCCCTAGGCTGTAGAAACCACACAGCAAGGTCCTAAGCAGCCATGGGTGGCATGTGTTAGCACCCTTTGCAGTCCTGGTTTCCCACATATGTGCATTTTCACATGTGTATCTTGTATAAACAGATGCACACACAAACCATAGACACTAATGTTCATCTACATCTTCTAAATACGTACATCAAAATACAGGAATGTGTACATTTATATTTCCTGCAGAGGGCTGTGGTGGCATGGATGGGGATGCTTGTGTGCTCGTGCTAAGCTGCTGCCTGGTTGTGTACAGCAGTGTGATCAAGAGAATGTGGATAGAAGTGTGTGTGTTTATGTATGCATGTGTGGGGAAGGGCCGCTGGGAAATAAGTGATATGAAACGTCTGTACATTCCAGGGGAATGTTCGGATCCCTGAGGTTAAGGGATGTGCTCTAGTCATAAAAATAAACACATTGGTGTAGCATGCCATTGATATGTGGATAAACTCACTAAGGACGGGTAAAGTTTCAGCTTTCACCTCCTCCTGATGGTGAGCTTGCTGCTTCCCTCGCTGCCTCTTTTGACAGTTCAAAGTAAAATGACATTTTAAATAAGAGGTTAAAGAGCAGAGGAAAACAGAGGTTTTCTGCTTGAACCAGGGGAAATTTGATAAACCAGTCTTCCAGAGATGCCAGCAATTTCAAAAGGCTTCATTTCCTTTTGATAAGGTTTTGAGAGAGTAATTCAGAGTAGGATCTGTTAGCCAGAGCTCTTAGCTGCTAAAATGCCAGATCAGAGGCTGAGCTGTTTCCCCAAGACTAATGGTTAGTTATTGCAATCTATAGCCTATTGTGCTGAGCCCTTTACAAAATCTTTGCACCACTTCTATCCTGCCTTTAAAATCACTCTCAGATTTGCAATGGGCAGAGGGGTTTAATTAGGCAAAACCTGAAGAAAGGCTCATGTGCTTTAAAGCTTAACCTACTTTTTCCAACCCAGTGTGTTCTAATAAAAGATGCTACCTCCTCTTGCACACAGTGCCTTGTACCTCCCTCCAGACCACAGCAGCTGCACCAAGAGTCCCTAGGAAGAGCAGGAAGCACAGAACACCCAGAACTGTAGAGGGTGGAAGTTCTAACCTGTCACCATTAGCTGTGCTGGAAGTTCAACCCACTGTTTTTCAAGTTTCCATTGTGGCTAATCAGTGGGAGACAGATGCTACATTTCTGCTCAGATGTGAGTGAGGTGTTCCATCAGTGGTCATAATCATGTTCATGGGAATAGACATAGATTGCTAAATATGTAAAAAGGGAATTAAACCCATCCTGCTGGTCTGTGTTAACCAAGATCATTCCATACTTGTACTAGCTCACATTAGTGGTTGTCAGCTCAAATTCTGCCTTAAACAAATTTGGCAGCATGGGACTGACTCAGATTAGAATCCAGGCCTGACAGTGATGTAGGCACAACTGATTCAAGCCATTTTCATCTATACATTGACACCTGTAGCTCCAACCCCATGCTGGCAATGTGAACAGAACTGATGTTTCCATGTGGCCCATCACGTTGTTCTGGTGGAGAACCTGGGCTGAGGGGCAGAATCTGGACAACTTCACTGCTAGGTAAAGAGCTTGGTTTGGAGGAAGGAAAATGCATGTCCCATGGGCTGCTGTCTCCCAGGTTTCCTGCATTACACAAGCCAGTGGATTCACATCTCTCTCACCCAATTTCTCCTGGTGCACACACAACTTTACTAAGCCCCTGGGTGCTCCAGTGATGTCTGAAAAACTAGAATGTGTGGAAAAGCTGAGAAACCAGAACGTCCAAAATGCTGTCATGAAAAAATCAATCAAATACAGAAGTACAAAATTAGATTGGGTAGAAACCGCCCAATCTAACTTTGGCCAGTGTGACTTGCCAAAAATATTAATAGGACTGTTCTGATTCACATCAGCTGTAAATCTGGCCCACCACTCACTTGTAGGAACTGTGAGTAAGAGATATGAAGGCTGTATAAATCTGGATCCTACAGATATGCAAGTGTGCAAATGCAGGTCAAAAGATAGAAGATAGAAACAGATATCAGTCTAGGCAAAATGTGCACTTATCTTTCTGTAACAAACTGGAGTGTGACACACTTAAGATTCCTGTTATGGGTGTGCTGTACAGCAAAACCCCTGATTTTCATTCAGGCTTTCACAATCACTGCTTTCTTAACTCCAAAGCCTTGTTAAATCTACCCTGTCTGAACTGTGGTACAATGTTACAGTGCAGATCCTCCCGTTCCCCAGCGGGAAGCTAACTTGGACTCAGGAGCCATCATTTAACCTTGGAGTCTCTGAATCAACAAGGCAGTTTCTGCAGAGACACCTGGCAGCACATGCATTTTATGCTTTAACATGGCTGGTAAATCCTGGGTGGTTAAGTAAACTTAACCTTCATTTATGAAACTTGCGAACCAAAGGGTAAAATGTGCCTTGTGCAAGTAATTACGTAAAGGTCTTAGAGAGTGGAGTTATCACTTAAAGACGCCGGGCATTGCTAATGAGTTGACTGAGAATTGATCTCTCTGTAATTTAGTTATTTATATGCAGTTCCTGTTTTCCATGCTCAGCTATAGGTCAAGCCCACTTTGAACTGCTCAGAGACCCCCAAGTTTGTCAAGCAAAGTCCCAAAGCCGTGGCACAATGATATTTTAGAAAAGTAAATATTGTCCTGAGGGGCTTTAAAAAGGAGGCAAAGCTGTTTGCTTTCTAGCTGGTTCTTTAAACTGGACAACTGCTTCCTGTTACTAAGGGGTCTCTCAGCAACGTGACTTTGCTTCTGTTAAATAGAAGAAAGCTGCAGGAAAAATGTCAGTACCACCTTCCAGGTATTTTCATATCCTGGGCAGCTGGGCAGGAACAGCCTTGGCTTTCTGAACAGAAATACATTTGCATTATTCTGCAAAAAATGTGGCATGGGGATAACAAATCTGGGTCTGGAGGAAGCAATGAAAAACTCAGGCTGCTAAATATTACCCTCAGGACTGATTTTATTCCAAAGGGCTGTGAGCAATGTTCAAAAATCTACTTGCTGCTTTATACATTCATGTCTGGGCATATATCAACACATCACTGTGTGTGTGTTATCCCATATTTGTAAACTCAGGTGTGAAGTTACTGGTGCTGCTGCCTGGAGGTTAATGCAGATGGGATTTCATTTTCATGAGGGCATGTCACAGGGAGGAAAAGGGGATGCTCCATCATGTAAAGGGACATTTTGGATGCTTGAGCTGGCATCTGTGTGCCATGACCACCACACTCACACTGGGGCAGCTGGGAGAGCACACAAACCCTCTGGTCCTTTCTGCAGCTTCAGCCACAGATTCACTCTGGGCTGGGCAGACAGAGAAGGTGCAAATTTGAGCACACCTGGGATGAAGTTGTCAGCATCACAGAGAAGGAGCTGTTTGCAAATAGCTGAGGCTGTGTAAGGGAATCTGGCTAAAATGGTGCAGAATTTTCATTGTAAACACTGATGATTTGCAAGAGCAGGACATTCCTGGGATCCAGTTGCTGCAGAAATGTGGCTGAAATTACTCTCCTCTAACTCACTGCCATAGCTGCTGTGTTGGTTTATGACTCACTAGTGCAGTTGAACACTTTCAAAACAGTCTTGCTTGTCTCATAGCTTTGTCTCACTTGAGTACTTTAAGCTTGTGTGTTTGGGGCTTTTGTTTCATTTTATTTGTTTGAGAGTGACAGGTTTGCTTACAGCCAAGCACCCTAGATGGGGCATTGTCCTTTCTTGTACTTCCTTGGTTGTGGTTGAGAGACTTGGAGGTGCCTGGGGCAGCCAGGTCTTCCAGCCTGGCAAATCATGAGGTTTATTCTTTCAGGTCAAACACAGCCTGTGTGGAAGCATTTAAATCTGGCTCTGACACGCTTCTGTCCATGCTGTTACAATCCTGCATCTGCTGAACACCCCTGGGACAGCAGAGGAGTGGTGCTGTGGAGGTGACACACAGCTTTGGGAACTGCGGCCTTGCCTACAGGTTTGTTTCAAATCAAGTGAAGAGGGAGATTCTCAAACATGTGACACCATCTCTTCAAGGAGAGCTGTACCATCTCCTCAGCCTTAATAACTCACCCTTCTTTCTCCAGCGGCTTTAGCAGCCTCCAGATGTCTCCCCTCGGTGGTCCAAGCCATTCCTCCATCCCTCCTTGCTGCTGTAGGAGCTTTGCAGGGAGGAAGGCGTCCTTCGCCATCTAGTGAGCAACACTCTCCATCACCGGCTCCTGCCGCCGCAGGAAGGGCTGGGCTGCTCCACGGCTCTGACGGAAAATCCTTTCCTCAGCCCCGGCGCACCGAGCTAGAACCCGCGTTGTACTCTCCCACCCACCGCCAACAGTGTCTTGCTGACAAGTCCTTGCAGGCAGAAAATGACTCTTACCTAGAGTTGAAGCGTTTCAGCTCCTGGGAGGAGCAGAGCTGCTGAAGCTCGTGTTTCCTCTCCTGCTCTGCTGGGGATTGCAGTCAGAGCAGTGGGAGCACCAAGGGAATGCGGAGACAGATCCCTGCAATGTGGTCATTTAGCTAGAGATGGAGTACAAAGTCCACAGTTGGTCTGTGGCTGTATTAGAAACAGAAACTTTCTGTGAGATACAATACATACACTGAAAAGGACTTTTTTTTCCTTATATTTGTAATTTTTCTTCTTCTTCTATTTTTTTTTCCCCTTCTGGGATGCCCATAATTTTATAGGGTCCAAATTCCCTTTATCTCAATTTAAGAAATGTCTGATAAATGACTGCTGCTTTAGGGGGTTTCTAAAGGTTACCTGACATCTGCTGGGAGACACTAACAAGCAGGAAGCAGTGCAGGAGCTATTGATAGATCCATTCCTGCCTTCCTGTCTCGTTTTCTACTGCCTGTCCCCTATTTTTAGCCTGGTTTCCAAAGGAAATGAGGAGTTGTGTGATTGCTCTGCCCACACTGGTCTATCAGTCCTTGCCTAATCACTCAAAACAGGCAGATTTCAGCCAGGTGTGTGTGTGGAGTAGACTCCTATTAGAATCCTTTGTGTTTTGTGGAAATAAATAACCAAGGAACAGGGAAGAATCCCAGATCACTGTTCTGGCTGAAGGGAAGGTTGTTAAATGAGCCCAGCACTTGATATAGTCCAAGTGAAGCCACATAAAAATTGGATTCAGATAATGAGGTTTCATGCATTCAACTATAAAGTTACTTGTTATTATCATGACTAATTAGTAGATTAAATATATAAAGCATTTTATGTAATGTTATCTTATTACAACAGCATCTTAACAACCCCTGATTAGGAAGGAGATTCAGTGTGTCAAGTGTTGTACAAGCTCATAACCCAGAGATCATCCTGGCCCCTCCACTGTGGTGTTTATTCAGTCATCCCATGGCACAGCCACTGCACATTGTTAAGGATACTGTACAATTCAGGATTTGGACACTCTTTTAGAAGGCCTGTTTTAGAAAAATAGGGAAGGATTTTCTGTATTTTGTATTAAATCCGAGGGACATAATGAATTGGAGGTCTGGCAGGGCTAGAGAAAGCTCATTTCAGCAGAGGATGATGCTACAACACTATCCAAAGGCCTGTCACTCAGTGTCACTGAGTCCCCAAAATGAGCTGTTGCAAAGCAGACAGAGTGAGCTGGGCTTATCCCTCCAGCTGCTGTAAACCAGCTTTTATCACTGTGACTCTTTCCTGCATTTATTCTATTGTTTCAGGGCTCAGGGGAGAGGTCAAGGGCCATCTTGAAGGTTAGGAGATGTGCTCACAGCCAAGGGCCATTCCTGAGCAGTGTCAATATTTGGTCTCACACAGAAGACGTGAGCTGGAGATAAGAGGGCACTGAGACACATCTGCTGGGAAGGTGAGGCCAGGCATCTGATGAGGAGGATGAAGGTGAGGGCAGCGGGGAGAGGATTTTGCACAGCCTCACGTGGCAATGGTGGCACTGCATATTTCTCTCTGGTATTTCTCTCTGCTGTGTGTAGATGGAGGAGCCTTGTCAGCCCTTAGAATGCCCTCTGTCACCTGATTCACATGAATCCTTTCCACCTGCTTCTTTGTGCTGCAGAGCAGCAGTAAATAGCCTGTGAGCTTCACCAGAGGAATGGCTGCAGCCCACAGCAAGACAAATGGCAAGTGGTTTTAGGGTGCTCAGTGGTTTGCAGTGACCTTGAGCTTGGGGAGACCAGCTCGTCCTGAAGGCAAAGGTCAACATCGTGGAAAACTTTGCTAAGGTTTGTTGACAAAGGAATCCTGTCCCTGCACCTTGTGCTGGGCTCAGGGGGTGCTGAAGTCTGATGGGCAGTAGTTTGGTCTCTGCACAAAGAAGCAGGAGGGCTGGAAAGCTCCTTTTACAGTTCAAACGGATGTTTCCCCAAGCTCGTAAAATACACAGTTTAAGTAGTAGCTATATTTCTAAGGCTGGTCCCACACCTGCAACAACCTTGTAAATGGTGCTGGGATATACGGCTTTAAGACTCCTTGTAAAAAGTAAGATCAACACAAGATTTACACAGTTTTATGGAATTGTTTTATAAGCTATTTTGACAATGAATCCTGCTATCAACATCACCTCTGGTGTTAATCATGGAGGAAGCATTTAGCAGGAGCCAACAAAGACTAGTTTAAACCCCTTTCCTAGCTAGCTGTGGGTCTGAGCTGGTTATTTCTCATATTTTGGGACACCACTCATGCAGCATTCATGGCTGTTTCTCCTTGTCACTCCTTAAAGGAAAAAATGAGCAGCTTGGACAAGGTCAAAGAACACATCTTTGTAAAAACCTAGAGGCTCTGGGTGGTAGGCCAGGTCTTCCAACCTTGGAAAGTGAATGTGCATTGGGTTATTTCACCTCACACAGAAGGGGATGTCAAGGAATACAGGAGGTACACCCAGACCTCAGCCTCAGCCTCCTGTCCTCCCCTGCCCAGAGATGGGGACCTCAGGATGAGGTCCAGGCAGGCAAGGGAGCAGGAGGGGATGTTCCATAGCAAGCCAAGTCTAAACAATGTTTTTGGGGTTTTGGGGATGGTGCAGCACCAGGAGTGTTTCCCTTGAGAAACTCTTCTCCCAGTTCACCCAAAACCCCTGATGCTGAGCCTGACCTTACCCACATTAAACTGAGAGCTGAGGCTCCCACTGCTAGTGTGCTCTCACTGCTCACCTTGCACACAGCTCCCAAAGACAGGCAGTCAGGATCAAACTGCCACTGGCTCCTAGGATGCTCCCAGTTTTCTCTGGAGGTCCAGCTGTGAGTATAAAACCCACAGAGCTGAGTCACACCTGGGCCTGCCCTGCACTGAGTGTAGGACTCCTGTGGCAGCCATGGGCTGATGCCTTGGAGAAAGGACATTGTATTCCTGAGTGCTTTCCCAGAGCTGCAGCACAGGGAATTTCCAGCACTGCTGCACCTTTTTTTGCTGCCTGTTTCCAGTGGAGCTCTTTCCCTGATGTTTGTGCAATTTTTCCTTTAACCTTGGTGGACTTTAAACATTCCCAGCCTCCTCCAGCAAGGAGCACCCCTTGGATCCTCTACTGCCCAGGAGGAATCTCTTCCTCCTCTTCCTGTTTCAGCATGGCTATCAAAACCTTCACCTGGTGGCTCTGAGTCCTGTGCTGGAAGAAATGAGCAGCTGTTCCCTTCCTGTTTTCTCCCAGTGACCCAGCTGTAGCTCTCTGCCATCCCCGGCCAAGCTGTTTCTTTTTTATGTACTTACAAGTCTGAACAAAAAGCAGAGAGACAGAATATGCCTGTATTTTAAATTTCCTCCTGCTCTGAAGGCACTCAGAGAGAAAGGCTGGAGGCTGAATCAGGTGCAGGGTATTTTGGCATCCTCTGCTGCTTGGCCCGATGGGGCCATAGTTCATCACAGGCAGTTCTTGGCCCTCTGCATACAAAGGATGTTCCATGCACAAAATAACTCCTTTGCAGTATAAGCTGTGGCCACGAGATGTCTCTTTGACTCCAGCCTGGTGAGCAGGAGCCCCACAAGCTGTGCAGAAGCTTCTGGGGCCAGAGGCTGGCACCATCCCTGGTGAACATCCCCCTGCTGCAGTTAACAGGATTGGAGAGCAAAGCCATTTGTGTAGGCAGAGGTGATACCTGTTATCGGGCCTGCAGCTGTAGGTGGGAGAGGGAAAAAAAAAACCCCGTAAGCCCAAACAGCTCAGCTTTCAAACACACAAGGTGTTTTTCACTCCAAAATAAAAATTACCATCTTCAAACTGAGTCTTAGCTGAGAACAATCTCTCTGAGTGTAATTGGATTTTGTTGGTTATTCAGATTTGTGGAGGAGAAAAGTGTGATTGATACCTGTGGAGAAAAGGCAATGGCCTTAGTGAGGAGACATTGTTGGCCAGAGGGAGAGAGGAAGAGAGGAACAAAGGGATGGATGGTTACTGGCTGCAGGATGATGAAGGCTTCACTGGTTTTAGGGAAATATATGTGCCACAGTAACAAGGGAGTCTATGAGCTCTAATATGCAGTAGATCTGGGGATTTAACCTTATCTTTTAACTGTGTTTTGTATGTTTCCCATGAGGCTCTGGATGAAAAAGCCAGGAATTGTGTGACTGTTTTCTGAAAATCTCCAGGTGGCGACTGAGTATCTCAGATGAGGGGTAATACAATATAATTTCTAAATAATAATCTTTGATAGATTAGCTCTAGCATCATAAATTGACAACAAATTCCCAGCACAGAACTGACCCCCATCAAGATCTTGTCCCTGTCAAATGATCATTTTCCAGATGAGAAAGTGCTGATGGCCATGCTGGGAAAAAGTTACCCACCAGCCATTCTTCAGCTGGTTACCATCCCGGCTTGGGACCAGAAGCATTTCTGCAAATAAGTGGCAAAATGTTTGTTTGATCTGGTAGCTGGAACTGTTGGTTGGGAACTCACAATGTGTGAAAAAGAGAAGAGAAGAATAGCTCTGGCTGTAATGCAGCTGGAATGAATGCTTTCCTTGCCTGCCGATCAGAGCAGATTATAGCTCACCTGCTGTGAACTAATCTCTCAGGGAGAGGGTCAGTTGTTTGGATAGTGTTGCTAATGGAAGGCAAAACCTTTCTCCACGTTCCCTCCTTCAGTGCTGGGTCTGTTTAGGAGCCGAGTCAGTCCTGGGTTATTCATTAACTTCGTTAGGAGCCATCCGCCCAAGTTCACAAGTGCCTCTAAAGCACTTTACAATTACAGGAAATTATACTCAGGAGCTAATGTTAAAACACAGCTCTCTGCTCGCTTCTGCAGCGCGAGAGGCAGACTGGCAGATCCGTGGCCTGCATTAGTTCCTTGTGCTGGAGAAATTACGTGGCAGGAATTTATTCCTTACCACGCGCCTCTTTGTGGGTCTGAGTGCCAGTAGTGCAGGGGGGATGTTTTCCCAGGGGAGGAGGCGAGGCAGAGCCTTTCTGGTGGCTGCAGAAGGTGTGAGGGCAGTGCTGTGGGCAGGGGGCCCTGGCAGCCCTCTGGTCACCAGGGACTGTGTGCCAGCTCCTCCTGCCAGGGCTCAGGCCGCCAGGGGAGAGGATGGTGACAGTCCCCCTCTGTGCTGTGCTTTCACTCCCTCCAGGTCCCTCACCTTCAGCCCGGGCTCTTCACCCCAGGGGATTTCATGGGCAGGTACAGGTACATTGTGCTTGTTTTAGGCCAAGCCCTCCTCTTGCAGGACTCATGAATAGCACAGAACCATGGAATGCCTTGGGTCACATGGGACCTCTAAAGGTCATCTCATCCAAGGACCCCGCAATGAGCAGGAACATCTTCAGCTAGATCAGGTGGCTCGAAGCCCTTTCCAGCCTGACCTTGAAGGGACAGGGCATCCACCACCTCTCTGGGTAATCTGTGCCAGTGTGCCACCACTCTTGTAAAAAACTTCTTCCTTGTGCCTAACATGCAGGATTCATCCCAAGAAGTGCCTGTGTCAGGGCAGGAGGTGCTCTGTGTGCCCCATCAGTCCCTCTGACCCATCTCTGGGTCATGCTCTGGATTCTCCTTGAGGGTCCCAGCTCCTCTCCAGTTTAGGGCAGATTCAGCAGCAGCATATGCTCTGTAGCTTTGTTGCTACTTAGGGATTGTTCTCTGTGGATCACCTGTCTGCACATGGGGAGGTATTGTTTGGTTGATTTTTTACTTTTGTAAAATTTGCAGTGTGAGTTTTGGAACAAAGTCAATGCATGTACACATGGAGGTCAATAACTCACATTTCTGTCTAAGAGACAGACCAGACCCTCTGTTTAAACAGATTCTGTTAGCACCCACAGTCCTAAGCAAATGATAATTTAAAGTCTTCTTTACAGTCTTTGTTAGTGCTTAGTAGATGGTTTGTACTATTGAATTTTAGTGAGAGATGTTTCCAAAAGGAGTATTTGTTCAGCTATGGCTTGCAATATGTAGTTAAAATGACAAAAATGTTGAAAAGCAGACTATTTAATACTGTTCCTTTTAGCCTTTTGTTGCTTTACTGTGGGCTCTGCAATCCAGCATTACCAGCCAAGGACTCTCAGGAGGGTGATTTGCCACTATCAGGCCCAGCCACCTTCAGCTGCCCAGCTTTGAATGTCCAAGATGCTCATCTACAGCAGGGTCCACCCTTGTGGGGCTCAAACATCACATCTCCAGGTGTTTATACCATGTTCCCATGTACTCTGACCTACAGAGATGCACAGACATGCTGGAGCAGAGATGTGAAGCTCTTTTTGTCACACAAGACACCAGTTCCAGAACAGTTCTCCCTCTTCCTTGGCAAACCAGCCTGTCTGTGAGATTTTGATCATGGTGTTACTGTCCTTTCTTTCCAAGTGACCAAAAAGATATTTTCCATTGGAACCCCTAGTACAAGGAAATTTATAGCCCTGGGTAATGAGAAATATTTTAGGGGTGTACAAAAGATGCATCTTTTGCTCTCAGGCAGCCATTGAGCAAGGTCTGTATTTCATTGCCTTCTGTTTAATCCAGCTTTCTCTTGGGGACATCCAGCTGCAGTGGAATATACATATTTTGCCATCAGAGGCTACTTACCTTATGATTAAGAAGAGGTTTTTCAGGGCTAGCAAGATGATAATCAATTTTATATCCTGTAATTTCTCTGTCCTTAGCTTTACAGCATTTCAATAATTTGCCTTTGATTTAGTAGCTTAAATTTGTCTGTAAACCTGTTCTCCAGGGAGTATAAGAAAACATCTTTAAATCATTCTTATGTGGAGAGACACTTGTGATATTTTTTTATTACTATTATTCATTACTTTTGTGACAAGTGAAAGCCATGAGTACCATGAGGTACTGAGCAGCCACACAGAGATCTGACAAGAAAGAAATAAAATAAGAGAGATAAGGAGAGAGTGGAGTCAGCTTTCTCTACACCCCAGGTCCAGCAGGGTCTGTGAGACAGCTGGAAATCTGGATTTAAACTTGTGTCTTCCTTACCAGTTCAGAGCTTTAAATGTCAGCATGCTATTTTTCCCTCCCACATGACTGAACTTTTCATTTGCACTTCTGTGAAACCCTATTTTTCACTCCGTCAAAGTACTTAAAAACATGAAGCCAGAGATTCTTGCTTTTATTCAGGTTGTCACAGGGACATGAGTATGCTGAAATACCAGAACAAGTGTTGGTGTTCTCTATCTCTGCCTACACTGGCTTTTAAGAAAAAGACAGGAGTAATTCCAACTGTGTAATGCTAATTTGGTGGTCCAGGCACCACTGTGGTGGTCTGGACACACACAGGTGTGCAGAGCTGTTTGCTCTGTGCTGGATGCTCTGTTAGTACTTTTTTTTTTGTTAATAAAGAGCTAATGATGATGAAATCCTCCTCCTGGGGAAGTGGGACAAGACAAATCCTGGCTTGTGCTGAACCCAGCAGAAGCCTTTGCCCTGGCTCCGTGGGGTTTGGTGGTGGAGCCCGAAGTTATAATTAAGGGCTGCTGGAATAACAAGCAATAATCATTGCTGGGATATGGCCCCACAAACCCTCAAAGAACACGAAAAGGTTCAGGAGCAAGCCCTCTTTAGTTTCTGTCACTGTCTCTAGATGGCACTATGGCAGTAGGAGTTCTGCAGCGCGATTTGAAGGGAGTGAGGCACAGCCAGGAGGCTGCGGGCTCCTGCCCTCTGCCAGGATCTTCTTCTGCTGCAGGGGAATGAGATTGTATCAAATCTTTTTAGTGTCCCGCAAGACATCAATCAAAACAAGTCAACTTATTTCTTTCTCAGGGGTTAAAACTGGTTTTATGATCCAGAGGAGATTAATTTCTTACAGCATCTCTAGGTGCTTCATAGTGGGAGTACAGAAGTGAATCCATTTCACCTTCATCATCCTTTACAAATTTTTCATAAACTATTGCCCACAGGGAAGGATTAATTTTTGTATACTTCTCACATTACATCAAGTTTTCAGGTGTTATTTTTCTGTTGGTATCAGGTGCTTCTCTGTGACATTCCCACTTGAACCATCAAGAGCATGGAAATATCACTGAAGCCTGATTTTCTTACATTAAAAATTGGCTTAATTAGAGTCCTGATGGGAGAAAATATTCTTCTTTAAGACAAAAATATTGCTGGCAAATCATGCTAATGAAGTATTTAAAAGCCTAAGAGACACAATACTTAAAGGGCTGACAATGGGAGGATGACAGTGGAACACAGGGTGTACAAATAGCAGGGTGGCACTGAATACTCAGTTTACATATTGTTTCATGTAATTGCAGCGTTGTTATTTCATCTATCAGGGAATCACTTGTGCTCCTGCCAGGGCAATGCTCTGTGAGTTCAAGCTAGCCTTATTGTCTTGCTTTTCAAATGCTGTTTGATTTTTCAGTAGTTAGACTCTAGGGATGTTCTCCCCAGAACAATGAATTGTTTTACTTCCTTCTTAATAATTAAAATTAAAAAAAGGAAGCAGTCTTACTTAACAGCTTCTGGCTTCAGTGCTGGATAAAGAGAGAAGCTGAAGCAGAGCCCTGGCTTTGGGCAAATGAGCAGACCTGTCCCAGGGTGTTTAGCTGAAGGGGAGGAAATAGCTTCAATTGACAGCAGCAAGGCTGGATTTGGTTTCAGCGTCCTGTGAGGAGCTTTGGGATGCTGAACTTTTCCCAAGGTTCTCAGCCCAGTTTTAGGAATCCAGCTGAACTATGGGCATCTCTGTCCACAGGTAGGTGCTTCCAGACAGAGTGTGAAAGCAAATAAATTCAGTGGGTTTAGGTAGAAATGGTTTATCCTCCTCATGGAGATCCTCACAAGTTATTTCAGTGCCTCCCATCCTTTGTACTTCACTGAGAGCTGCAGACCTGGATCTATCTGAGAGGGTGAACCTTGGTCAGGGGAGGGTTGTACCCATAAATTCATTTTCATCAGTCTGCCTGAAGGAGTCAGCAGCCACATGCTGAAGCTGGCATGAAAGCCATGATTACCAAAGAAAGGAAACAGGAATGTTTCTTTATAGGGAACAGTAATGGAAGATACAGACTCAGCTAACTTCCAGGAATTACCTTTCCACCAGTTTCTTGATTTTAGATTTGAAAAGGCATTTTCTTTCCATAATGAAACACATGCAATAAGCAGCTTCCCTTTCCAGACATGTTAGTTGAGTTTTCCAAGGAAAATGAGGTTCTCTATGCCCCTTTCAGTGGTGTTGCACTTCCAACATTCAGTTGCCCCTCCAGAGCAAGGAGGCTTCTGCTACAATGGGGACAGCTGAAGAAAATTAAGAAGACAGCCATAAACAATTGAAGAGCATGTGCAGAGCATGTGTGGAAGTGGCTGATGCTCTGGGATGTGTGTCCTTGTAAGCCCCCAGTCTGTCCCCACCACCACCCTGCTCTGTGCCCTGCCGTGTGTCAATCCCTGGCACTGCTGCACTACAGGTTGTCCCTAAAGAATCCCTTTGTGCACATAAGTTAATGTTTGGGGTTCTGCTCTCATGAGGATGTCCCACAGCACCCAAATCCTTTTCTCCCCCCACTTTACATTCATACCCTGCTGCTGCTGCTTCTCAGCCTTTGGAAGCATCACCCCAGGGCAGAGCTCAGCCCCAGTCAGGGTCTCTGCTGCTCTTGTCCCTCACTGTCACCTCAGTGCACCAAACTGCTCCATGCCTGAAGCTACACATGGTTTCTTGGAAGAATCAATCACCTAGGAGCCAGCTCCTGGGTGCCACAAGTGCCCAGTGCAGAGCAAGAAGGGAGTGATCAAAAGGTTACGTGGCACCTTTGGCGCAGAGTGGCTTTGCTCTCGTGTCACCTGCAGCAGTGCTGTGCCCAGTGCAATGAGAATTTCTGCTCTGGAACTGCCCTGAGGAGCTGGGACACTCCTGTGCCCTCCTGTCAGCTAAATGTGAGGAGGGGTGAAACATGCACTAAGCAAAAACTGATGTTGCTTTCTAACCACTGGACTTTGGGACCTGCCTGTTCAGTGTGAGCCTGCAGCAGCTTCAGGCAGCCAGCCAGCTGCAGTGAAATAGCAATAAAAACATCAACAATAACAACAACAACAACAATAACAGTTAGTGTTATTATTGTTATTATTAGTATTATTAAAAAAATATAACTCCAGGCCTATAAGACAACATGTTCTTCACTTTCTGCTGGGCAGCCACTGTTTGGAATATAAGCAGAATGTTATGGGGCCTTTCCATTAAGTGATGGGCAAAACCAAAAGAGAAAATTATGCTTTGTACTAAAAATCCATTTAGCCATTAGATCACAGTATTGAAAGCATAAAGGAAGGGTTATTTTAGCTTTCAGCTGGCCAGAAAATGCCCGTTGGAAGACAACAGGAGGCTCCCTTTCACAATGTAAGAGCCCTTTCTTTCCTGGATGAAGGGAGTGTTTCTGGCTGTGGCATCATGCTGCTTGTGTGTGTTTCTTTTTTACTCCAGCCTGAAAAGCTCCTGTCAAAAGGTGGAAAACAAATCTAATTGCACACGACATAAATAAAGTCTTGCTGTACATCAGCACTGTATTTTTTGGGGGATAATTTTGGAGTTATTTTAGTGGTTTTACTGTAACCTAAAGCAATTTCTTTGCAACATCTGAGTCCCATCCTTGCACAAAGCACAGGACTTTTAGGGAGAGTTAATATCATACCAACCAGTGACAGCCTAAAGGATGAATAACCTGTCAGAGGCCATGCTGCAGATCACATCTGGGCCTGACCTGGTGCCAGAGCACGTGGGAATGCAGAGCTAACATCTCTGCTGGGGTGCTGCTGCTGCTGGGACTGCTGCAGCACAAGTGAAAAATGAGAGATGCAGAGGTTAAAGGGCAGTGCCCTGGGGTTTCAACATTATTACCTGGGCTGGGGATCCGTGTGTTTGCTGTCCCCACCAGCTCTCAGTGCTCACTTTGTGCCTCAAGGACCCAAATTCCCTGGAGCCCCCGGGCAGCACCTCTGCTGCTGCTGTGCCACAGCCCCTCCCAGCAGCAGCTCCTGGCCTGTCTTTGAGCAGCACAGGATCAAAGAGCAGCACTTTGGCTGCCCTGGGGAATTAGGCTGGAGGAACGCTGTGGTTTTGGGGCGGAGAATGATCAATTTTCTGTTATTTTTGCAAAGGACAATGGGTGTTTGGGATAGCTTTTCTCACAGTGTTTGGCTCTGGACTTAGCATGAATTTCTGTCAAAGCCACCCACCTACGGAAATCTCTGAGGCCAGAATGCATTTATGAGAGGATATTTAGTCTACAGGACAGAGCTGCTCAGTGCAACCCTTAATCTAGAGGCAGGATGATTTAACTGAGACTATTACATTTATTTTGGAGTTGCAATACCTGGCAGCAATTATTGACCCAGAGAAAGACCTCCAAGCAAAAGCTTTCAGTGCTGTGGAAATATTTCCCAGTGTGTTTTTGAAATGCGCCATTCCTGAAGACTGTGTTGGTTGGGTGAGGTTTTCTTCACTTGCTCATCTGGTAACAGAGCTCTGGATGCCTGGCTCATGAGTCTGCCCTTAAAAATCTGAGCTCTGCTTGGTGCCAGCACCAGGATTTCAGCAGGACTGAGATGACTCACATCAGAGTCTTCTCTCAAGCTCCCTTAGTCACTAGCACTAAAAGATTTTACATGTTAAGTGTTAAACACATACTGGCACCCCCAGTTCTTGCTTTAAGCTGTATCTATCTATCCTCAGCATATTGCGCTGTCTGGAGCCACCACCACATCCCTGCACTGACCGTGCTTTTGGCAGCTGGGAGACTTTTCTTTGTTTTGAAACATAGCACCTCCTTTTCTTCCTCCTACCTCTCTTCCATGGCCATCTTCTAGCTGCCAACATCAATAAGTTAAACTTCTAAATTTAATGTTAATCTAAAGTCATCCCTTTAATTCAGAGAGCTGTTTGCAAGAAGAAGCTTTCAGTCATCATTCATGGGAACAGAAGGATTCCCATGGCAGAGAAAGAAAAACTTGGGGTCTGGCAGACTGATGATGTAGTTCCAGACAGGAATCTGCTTGCTTGTTTGTTTGTTAGTTTTTAATATAATTCTTTCCTTTTTTCTTGCATATATCAGTAAGACAATAATCAGTTTTTGCAGCAAAACATTTCCATCATTTTTTTTGGCCAGAATTTTGTGTGCAGCTCCAGTGTCACAGAGCATCTGTGTGACCTGTTGCCTCACAGTTGTCTGAAAATCTGGGCATTCTCTGCATTTTGCAGGACAACCACCCCTCCCAGCCTGGTCTGTATGACTTTTGTACTCTCTCAGCTTGTCCCAGCTGGCATCACAAAGTTTTCCCAGGGGCAGGAGGTAGCATGAAACAGAGTTGACCTGCATCAGGTCATGCTTGAACTCCATTTACTCCACAAAAAGGCTAATCCACATTGGGTTTGCATAGCACCCTACGTTTTAAAGGAATCTTTTACTAATGAGTTCATTCACCTCGCTAGAAACTACTCTGCAGAGCTGGGCACTGGCTTTTATCTGTCCTCTGAGCCCACCAGCAAAGCACACAATCTCTCCCAAAGCAAACACATTCCAGTGTGAGTACCAGCAGATGGAATAACAAGCTCTGTTGGCATGGATAAGGTTATTGCTTGAGAAAAAATTGCAGGATTGGACCCCTAAGGAGCGAAAGTCAGCAGAAGACGGGGCTGACGGGATGTTATGTGTGCTCTGCAGGGCCACCGTGTCCACTGCCTGCTCCATGGCCTGCTAACATCTCAGCCTTGCTTTTATGAAACAATCCCTATGTTTTCAGCTCAGAAATCGATCTCTTTTGAAGTTTAGAGGCAGTTATGTCATAGCTGAAACAGCTGTTCAGCAGCCACCCAAGCAAACAGCGTTCCCGGTGCTGCCTTTCCAGAGGTGAGCTGGCTTTGTGCATCTGTGTGTCCCAGCACAGGGGAGGAGCATGAGAAGCATGACCAGCTCAAAAAGTATTTCAGGGAATGCCTGTGGATGGGTTCAAGCTCCACAAGGCACTGCCTTAGAGCATGGTGCACATTGCCTGTCTGTCTTTCAAGATGGGAAGAACTGGCATGTTTGACCATTCCACGGATTACAAAACGTTGCTCTAACACCAGCATACAGCCCTCTGCACCTGGGGACGCAGGGAGTTCAGGGTGAGGTTTCTTGATTCTCTAGGTGTGACCACAGACCTCTCTCATGAGAGAAATCATGGGTAAAAAGAGTACAATTAGTGGAGAAATTGCTGAAAGTGGAGATGGTGCCTCATTTCTTGCAATAAAGAGAACAGAGGATGCATACAACTCCATTTCAAATACCGGGTCTTACTCGTTAACCCAATTTTTCAAAACATGTGGTGTGCACACCACATCAAGTGAATGACAGCAAGAGCAGATTCCTGTCAGCCTCCTTTTGGCCATTTCTCATAATGCCTCAGAACAGCACAGCAGACCACACTGAATATGAAGTTTCCATGATTAACCAATGGATTTCAGCGCTGTGATTATGGTTTGACCAAAGATTGTTGCTTTGGTTCAGTAATTCAGCATCATCATCATCAAATTATCACATTGCAGTGACATTTTCCTTCACACAGTGATTTCATTCAAAGCAGTGTTTGCTAAGAGAGAGAACTGAGTTGAGGTCTTCAGCACTTCTGAAGTATGGGAGGATTGCAGGAAGTTTGATTTAAATAGAACCCATATATTATTTTTAGTAAAAGGCCTTATAAACTCAGAATGAAGGAGTACTCAAAAAGCCCTTGTTATAGAGGCCCATGACCTCAAAGTCCATTTGGACTAATCAAAATCCAGTTCTTGACCTCAAAACCAGGATGAGAAGAGGAATGATGCTGTTAGGAGAGAGGAGAGGTGCAGGTCAACAATGAAACTATAGTTTCAACTGTCAACACTGTAAGCAACACTTTAATTCCGAGCAGAAATATTGATTATTTCCACTCATTGACATTTGAACATTACTGCTGTTTATCAATGACATGTATTATTATTATTTGGGAACTTAAAATTTTAAAATTTTTTTCTTGTTTTGTACAAACCACATGATTTAATTTTTATTTTAATTTTGAACTTGCAGTATGAAAGCACATGGTAATAACAAGTAATTTCAAGTTGAAGATAAAAACTCCACATTTCTTTCTCATAGTGTACTGTTTAGTGTTTACCTGAGATATAGCTAGCAGCTGGATATAAAAAATAGAGATGTCAGCCAAGGTTCAGGACATTTACTGAATGTCACAGCATCACTCAGTCCTGCAGTTCTGACCAAAATATGTTATGCAGACGATGATGATGGGCTTCAACTCTGTGAAATGGTAATTTTTGAGATGGTTATCAGTGGAGGCATTTTAGGTGGACATTACAGCCCATTTTTCACCTTGTCCAATGCACAGCTTGCCTGGCAAGCATCCTGCCACATGCCTGCCACATCAGAGATATTTTACGTGGTCAAACAGTGGGAGTGAGTCAGTTGTTGAGTTTTGGCTTTGTTTTAAAATCATTTTGGAGCTGGTCATCCTATATAGGAGACAAACTGAAATGCCTTTGCAAACATTACACATATAACTGAGGGCAGGAGCTGACTGGGACCAAGCACAAGAGCCTCTCTTAAAATAGCTGGAAATATTTCTCTAGGGGTGAGTCAGTCTGGGTGGCACCACTGAAGGAGGCAAGTTTGGGTGACAGCTTTCAGACAGTGCATGGCACTTGAACTGAATCCTACCTGCATGTTTTTGAAGAGAGAAAATGGGGAGACAGTGGGCTGCATGCATTAGTTTTACACTTTTTAAAGAATTTCATCTTGTGGTTGGAGAAGCCCCTAATCCTGCAATTCAGTGACAGGAACCAGGCCTGGTGGAACCACTTGATTGGTATTACACAGAAAGGCCACTCCAGAGCTGAACTGTCAGGTCAGGCTTGTCTGAGAAGAGATTTTTAAGACATCTATTTTTCAGTTCTAATCCTTTATGTTATTCCTAAGTTTATTCTTTTGGGCCAATTTCACATAGTCTGCTTTTATGGAAACAGCTTCTTTAAACACGAAAAGAAAATGATGCCCTTTGGTGCTTTTAATTCACTGTCTTTGCAGTAATTCATGCCAAAAAAAAGGTGGCAGGGGAGCCCTTATAAAGCTCTATTAATTGAAATAAATGAGCCATGCTTCAGAGAACAGTGTACCATAGAGGAAGGTCTGCCTTCTGAATCCTGCTCCCATAGATGTCCCTCGTGATTTCAGGCATGTCATAAAATCCACTGTCCACCTCATTTTCCCACCTTATTAAGAGGGGGCTGAGGTTATTTTTTACCAGAAACCTCTGGGTGTTGTTGAAGCCCAGCTCAGTGCTTCAGAAGTACTTGGAGGACCTGGAATTTTATTTTGAAAACCATAGCAAATGCTAGTCTTTCCCAGGGAATGGTGTTTATGAGCATGCTTTCATTAGTCCCTTAGCCTTTTCTTTTTCATTTGAGTCTGGAAAAATGTGTGGAAAATCATTTCATGGGGGCCTCTGAGAGAAATGAAGCTTCTTGCAGAGTGGGAGCTCTCGGGGATCGTGTAGTGGCAAAGTCAGCTCCCCGACTCCACCAGACAGAAATAGAAAAACCCCACTGGCCTGAGGATGGACTTAAAGCCCCCACTGGCCTTCGGCTGGACACAAACACTGGACTTTTTCCCAGCTCTTTCATTTGTGTGTTCAGTCTCAGAGAAAGGGAAAGGTGAGCAAGGCAAGCAGAGAAGTAAATGTCTGCTCCCTTGCTCCTCTCCTTCTCCCCAAAGATCATTTCCATCCACCTGACTTCTTTCCCAGATATGGTATCGTTTGCTTCTCTGACTAATCTCTGGGTGGGAGAGAAAATGATTTCGAAAGTTCAAGAGAAACATAAGCCTGCACATTTATGAGTGTTTTTCTCCTCTTCCCTGCCTCTGAATGACCAGAGTTTTATTATTCCTCTTGACTGCATGCTGAGATAGGTACTTTCCTTTCAAGCAGGGCCTGTTCCTGGCAGCAGGCAACAGAGGCTCCAAACCTGGGATACTCTTTTAATGTCTGAGCCTTCCATTAACACCAATACTTTAACCTTCCCCTCACCTTCCACCCCTCCTGGTGTTACTGCTTTTGGATAAAGATAGCCTGGGAAGGGTGAGGTTCCAGGGAAGGTTAGGTATTTTTAAGAGAAACCAAAGAAGGCTCAGAATTCCACTCTTTTCACATGCATCATGATCTCACTTTACGTGTGTTTTTACAGGGCTGCTCAACCCCAGGAGGGACCCAGGTGCTGGTGTCATCCCTGCAGCCTCAGCGATGGGAGCCAGGCTTTACCTCCAGCCCAGGCTCTGCACAGAGATGTCTCCCCGCGACCGAGCAGTGGCAAATCAGACTCAGGCCACAAACAGGGCCTAGAATAAATGGTTGGCTGTCCATAAACTGCTTGGAGGAAAAGGCAGCAGCAGGATAAGGTTATTATGTGGGTTGGATCCTGCCCTCAAGGCCACAGCTGGCCCAGGCACAGCCAGAGAACACAGCCAGCATTGTCCATCCTTCAGTCCACAGCCACTATGCAGAGCACACGGTGCTGAACTAACGGGTCTTCATAGGATCCTTCTGGCTGAGAGATGATATCACAGATTATATCTGTGTCCACTTTAGGTCTGGGCTGTTGCTAAGAGAAAAACAATTCTTGGCAAATTCCTCGAAGTGCTTGCCTCCTACAGTTTGGATGAAGACAGTGTGTTCAAGAACCATGGGTAGGTGTAAGTTTCTGTCTCTTTGCCTTCTGAGAATTGTTCTCGCCAGTGCAAAACTGAAGATGATAATGCTCCCATTAAAAATGAGGTGAATGCTCAGGCTAACATGAGTGGGTGGAAAGGACTTCAAACAGGATGGATCTGGGGACAAACCTACCCTTGCCAAGACAAACAGCTGCAGAGAGCTGCAGGAAAGAAAAAAGGGCACTGCTCTTCAAAATTATTCAGTCACACAGGGCTGATTGAGGCTGCATATCCATCAATTTATAGAAAAACCAATGGCTTTCATATGAAGACAGAAGAGGTACATCAGGAGGACTGCAGAGCTGATATCATTAGGACAACAGACTGATATTCCACAGGACAACAGAGATATGGGATGAGTGCAAAGCAGAAAGCTCTCACTCTCCTTCCTACATCTGTCTCTCATTTGCTTTGCCTCTATCTGCCCATTGTTGATGTTTTCTCACATTATCTTGGTGCCTTTGTTCAAGCTGTATTTCATTCCAAGAAGGCAGGGAGCTCCAGGTGTGAATGAGGGCTGTGAGCATGAACTCACTGTCACAGTTATTATTGTTATCATTCCTCTGAAAACCAGCCTGGTGGAGGTTTGGCTCTGTGGAATTTGTTCTGCTGTTTTAACCGTATCATTGTTAAATGTGGAAAATAGAATGAAAGTGGAATGAAAACGTGGAAAGGGGAATGAAGTTCAGTTCTTTACACAATGGCTTGCACCCAAAGGTGCAGCCTTAGCTAATGAAGTGCTGGCATGCTGTGGAACAAGATGTTTGAGATTGCAGGATTGAGACCTGCTGCTCAAATGATTCAGGTGTTCAGGACTTGCTGATTTTCTTTGTAATGGGAGAAACCGTATGTTAAAAAAGCCAATACAGAATTTTCAATGCTTTATATAGTTTCAATGTTTTTTTATTTTAAAACCCCAGTGATATTCAGTAATTGTATTCCCACCACCCAGCTATTTAGCCATCTGAACACATACTATTGTTACTGTTACTATTGTTTCCATTACTGACTTGTGGATGTCTGGTTATTTTTGTCTTTGGACACCCCCTGCGTACATCTCACTGGGCACAGATATTTGAATGCATTTTTCAGTGGCTCCCTCTGCTCCAATTGAACCCTTGGAGATGTTATGGAGCCCCTTTGTGTGTGTTGGATGAACACATCTCTGGGATCAGTCTGGAGCAGACAACTGCCATAGCATTAAGCTGAATTCCAGCTTTCCCCCAGCCTGGCATGATGTGTTCAGTCCCTCCACAGATCAGGTGCAGCTCAGCCCTTATCCAATGGGGATTCAGTGCACAAGCAATGGTGTGTTTTCCCTCTGATCTGCTGCCTCAAATACATTTGCCAGGGCCAGGGATAGCCCATGGCTGGACCACACAGACTCTCCAGATGGGCTGAGACTCCAAAGATAGGATGGCAAGCAGCTCTGGCAGTCTGGTTGGTATTTCAATAGATGGGCTCTTTTTAGCTTTGTTTTTCAAGAGTTGCCTTTCTATTTTGCAACAGGCCCTTCCTGTGCCATGTTTAGCTCATTCAAACCAGCTCCAGTGTTTATACCTCCCACTGCATTTCCTACAGTGGATATTTCTAAGCCAGCTTTGCTGGTGGAGTCCTCTCCAAATGGTGTGTTAAAGACCAAATGATTTAGCACATAATTCAGAAGTAAACAATGATCAGCAAGAAGTCTGCACTGTCAGCTACAAGACATGTCTTGGATGCAAGAAAAAGCAATATGCCAAGAAAAATGAGTAAATCTGTGTGTCTGTATCTTGATGTGGAGAGGCAGCTTCTGCTCCATCCTCAATGGAGACACAGTTCAATGGGTATTTTTTTGTTTTGCCAGTGGCAACAACAGCGGTTCAAAGGACACCAGTGGGAGAAAAGAGCTTCCTGCAGCCACCAGGAGTGAGCATGGATGCTCCACTCCAGCTGGTTTGTGTGGAAGGGCTCATTTCCTGGCCCTACTGCTCCTTGTGCCAGACAAGAGATGGTTCTGTGCTTCCCAGCACCAGTGACAGGAATGGTGCTGCTGGTGTAGCTCCAGGGGCTGCAGTGCTGTTTTACCATACCCAGGCAAAGGGATTAGTAGTGAGGGAAGGGAGTAGTTAAAAAGAAAGAGCTTTGTTCTGCTTTCTCCATGTTTCATCCCATGTTGTTGTGCATAAAAGAAGCAGCATGCCTAAGCCCCACAAACAGAATGTTCCTTTTTTTTCAGTGATTCCCTAGCTTTTAGTGCAAAGAAAAGAAACAAGACACACAAGATTATTGTGCTATGGATTTATAATAACATTTTATTAATATATTATGCTACAAAAATATTTTGATAAAATAATATTAGAAAGCATCTTTTTATTACACTCTTCAAAACAGTTCACAAAAGCAGGAGGCGGAACAGGAAAAATATCTGAAATACATTTGAATTGAAAACTGACAAATATGCAATCTGAATTTCGGTGTGAGCACAAATCTGCAGGATGGTTAATCAGTCCTGTGGAAGGAAAGTGTTGCCTACTTATTGCAAAGACCTCTCTGCCTTTATCTAGATTAAGGTGCCTCCTGAAATGTTAGTCATAGAAAAGGCTGAATTTGGGTTGGGACAGAACAGAGACAACACACACACGTAAATGTACACACACACCCACCCACACACACACATCCACACACAAACCCACACCTTATGATCTCGAACTTCAGCAAATTATCTTTCTGCTTCAGTTAAGCTGAAACACGCTTAAATTGAAGCTGGGTTTCAGCACACTCCATGGAACATTGATCACTTCAGAGATATGACAAGACCATATAATTTTTGGATATAATACAGAAATACGGTACTAAGCAAAGTTTGGCATGGTAACGCATGCTGAGATAATAACTTTGGCACTTTGGTTTCTCTAACATAAATACATGATGGGAAATTCCTCCCTAACAGTGGTATATGGTAATGACTGAGTCATATCATTTGACTAATCAATGCACTAAACAGATTAAGTTCTCCCTCTTTCCATTCTCTCTTTCTCCACAATTGTATATTGAAGAACTTAGATAAATATACAACTCTGTACCTTGGGTGTTCCTAAATTACAGTGGAGCTTGGAGGAATGGGAAGTTCAACAAAGCAGATTTTTGACACCTGTATAAAGCATAGTTATCATAAATCATGTTCATCATTTATTGCCAGAAGACTTATTGCATTATTCAACAGCTCTAGGGATTGAAGAGAAACTACTTCAGTCATAAAATATAAAATACCTTCTGTCCCAGCTTACTGACTGGTTCTCCAAGTGGCAGTGCATGTTAATATAGTATCTGTAGTTAAGCAAGAAAAGCATTAAAACACTGAAAGGGGAGAGATTAGATTTGTTGCTGATGATATGAGATTATTTATTCCACCGGGGCAAGATTTTGGCAGGTACTCAGCACTTGTTGATAATGCTAGAGTTACATTTAATGTGAATTGTGTTGGTGTCCCTTGTAACAGTGTTGAGAAGAAGAATCACGAGACCACTGAGCTTTGGACTCACCCAAAGTCGTGTCCTAGACTGCCAGACACTGGTGACTCTCTTGATGCTGATTCTCAGAGATAAGCAGGATCATCAGTGTTTGCTATTTTATGTGGTGGGCATGAATGATTTTGCTAAATCTCCTGCTCTTGGAATCTTGTGATAACATGGCAATCTGAGCTTTCATTGGAAGAAAGAATTGAGCCAGTTTTTAGTTTTGTGAGAAATACACAGAAGAAACTGAAGCCCCCTGAAGCTGGTAGTCAGTGTTGCTTCCAGAGCACATATCAGATCTGGTCCAGGTTTTAAACTCACGGTTTAGAAAACCATGAGAAATTCAGAAATCATGATCCATTGTGACAGTGTGCATAAGTCTGTGCTAACCACTACTACTGTGTTTTAATTAATGCTGGGCTGCCCCAGCTGATTAGTAAACAACTAATTTTATCATCCACAGTGAGGGTTCACTATCCAGCATTGCTCTGCACACCGTATTGAAGAAAGTGACCCTAAGTTGTACTTTAGGTTAAGACACGAGAATAAAAAGAATGTTTGGTTAGAGACCTGTGCTGAAGCCATTCACGTGGGGTTGTGAGCTAAGATCTACAGAAACCTACTCAACCTTTAAGTCATGTCTCCTCCCTAAGCCAGAGAGAGCTCAGATGACTGAGGGAGCTGCACACCTCCTACAAAAATCAGGTGTGTAGACCCCAAATCCAAAAGACACCTTGTTCTGACACCTGTGCTGCACAAATGTGGGTCACCAGCACAAGGGTTCTAGTAAAATTCATTAATTTCCCAGAATTACAGAGAAAATGCCAGGAAATGCAAAGATGTTAAAACATACTTTGATATCCAAGCCATTTACATCCTATGATAGCCAAACATACCACAGTATCTGAGCTAATGAAAATTGAATATTACTGTCCAGTGTAGGAGTGACTCAGAAAACCTCAGTGGTGATAAAAGAGTGACTACTCTGTGCAGCACAATGACAGCTGGGAGTGTGGAGAGATTTGTGTGCTCCTAATATTAAAAAAAAAAGAAAAAAAAAGCCCCAGAGGTTTATGGAGAAAGCCACAGATTGGGAAACTTCAGAATTGTAATTTCTAGTCTTGGTCCTGTTGTTGGTTTTCCTTACAGTCTTGGACAAGCTGTTTCTGTTTTCTGCTCTTTTTTCTCTCCCTTATCTTTACATGGTCTTGTCTATTTATACTGTAGGATTTCCAACACCTGGAATTATTCCTGGGATAGCACCACAGAATAATTTCTGGATATGATCTGGTTACAACAAATAAAATTCAATGGGTTTGGGTTGTTGGCTGTTCACTTTTACTACGTAACTTATCATCGCCCTTAAGATTTACCTGCCTTATTTCCAGTTACAGTCTTGTAAATAAGACATTATAATTCAGTTTTCATCTCTGCCTTGAACACATCAGGAGAACCAATAATCTTTTTAAAATGCATTACTGTTAAATTTGAAGGTCTCTTAAACCATAATATTCAAATGAAGGCATTTCTAGAGTAATAGCTCAAATAAAACCAAAATGAAAGTTCTCAAAATATGTTTTCAATATCCATCTCTGTGCAATAAATATTATGCAAGGTGAATGGCTTCTGTCCAAAACTAACATCTTTAATCTTCTGCTAGCCAAAATACACAATATGAAAGTATGCACAGGGTCTGTTTGAATCTCACATTTGGGGCAAAGCTCAAAGTTTTCCATTCAGCCTTATCAACTGCTGGGGGAAGCTTATAACACTCTGTGCTATTACCCACTCAAATTGATCAGAAATCTGCACAATCTGCTGTCAAAAATAGAGGCTGGGGATCATGGTGTCCAGTAAGTTAAAAAGAAATTACCTGTATTGTCCTGGCCTTTGCAAGGCAATGGCTGGGATGCACGATGGAAATGCTCAGTATTTCATCATGAAATCCTGTGATTTTTGTAGCCTAACTTTCTAACTTGCATGAAATAACTGGTATGACAACAAGCAAACTGTGAATTCTGAACTCTCTCTCACTGCAGAGTCTTGCAGATTTCATGGAATCATCTGCAGCTCCAGAGACCAGGCTGTAGGGCTGCTGGGAAACTTACAGCGTTGTTTTCAGCCAGAATTTTATTAGTGACATTGTTAAAATTATCTTCATTATCTTTTTTTCGAAAGTGAAGAAGCACTGCTTTTCTTAGTACTTTTAAAGAAAAGCTTGTATTGTATTTTTCTGATTTGGAGACTTCGAAATAAGATATTTCCATCACACAGTTTTGATTTTTGGTTTGTAGATGACTTAAGGAAAAAACCCACAATTTCAACCAAAACTCATTATAAACTATTGTATCCAAAGAGATTTTTCATCCTGTTCTGGTAGTGAAAAAACATCTACATGCCTTTTTAAACACAATAATTTTTAAGATGGCACTGGGATTTTTCCACATAGATGTTGTAAATCTCATTCCTCAATAACAGCTGTTTGGATAGGGAGCACATTTTTCAGTGAGGGTAAGGTGTCATAACTTTTCCATCTAAGTCAGATACCACAGTTTAGGAATGGAAGAATGTTCTGCATGTCTCCGTAAGATGGAGGTTAGTTTGATTCCTGTGGTGTTGAGCAGATTTTGGACAAGACACACTTATTTCAGCACAGAGATATCAGCTCTATCAGCTCATGGTAGCTGATAGAACTGATCAACAGAAAGAGGAATTTGTAGATGATTTTTGCCTCCAGGTTGTCCATGACCATTAACACAACTGGTACAAAGGAGTTCTATAGATTAACAGGACACTATATCTTTGTAATCTATAGACAGACCAAGCTCTCTTTTCATTTATGCTTGAAAAGGTTGTAGGCTTATACTTGTATAAAATGAGGGAGAGAAGAAAAGAATTCCAAGTAGGATTATTCCAGACTTTGAAAGCAATTTTTTATTAAGAGAAGGGTGTCTTAATATGCGTTAGCTGGTGAATTAATTTCAGGGCAATGGGGGAAACTGGCAATTTCTGAAAAAGTTAAATAGTTTAGTTAAGAAAAACAGGGGTAATGTAGAGGATTATTGTGAATAATGACTTACTAAGTCATGTAAAAATAACTATTATTTTAGACTGTGGCAGCTAATGAGTTAAGAACGCGCGTATTTTTCTAAAGGGCACAGGCCCCAGAGAGCAGGATCTGCTTTATTCAGTGTAAGATATGCTAATGAGATAAAAGAAGTAAAATAAAGAAGTTCAGCAGAAATGTACTTATTGGACAGCTGCTGTAAAATGTAATGGTTAAAGAAACAAAGAAAGCATTCATTTGGTGTCAGTTCAGACATTTGCAGAATTGTCAGAAGACAAATATAGAAAATATTAATTTATCTGTTTCACCATCGCTACTGATTAATAGGGATGTTATTAACATATACAACAAGAAAAATAAGTTTACCAGTCGAATAAATACATTTTTCTTTTTCTTTTTTTTTCTTTATATGAACATGTATATTTTACAAAACCCCATAGCACTATGGGAAATAAAGATCCTTCTACAAAAAGAAGATGTAAGTCAGTGTTACAATAAAGCTTTAGAGTTTCAAAATGTATCTGGGCAAAGAGACAAAATCAGCTAGAAGGCACTACTGAGTCACTGAGAAGGTCCAGCTTGTAACTGTTGTTGTCTTAAACTCCAATTTGTTCATAAATTATCTCTCTATTCCAAGGGACTGCATGTAATATAATGTGGTCAGGAGGGCTGCAGTAGGCTCAGGAGAAAAGAAGCTATGGCCATGCAGAGAGGAAATGTTACTGGTGGCCATGAAAGGCTGGCTGGGGCTGAGCTCGTGGGCTGGGGCTGGGACGGGCGGTCGGGACGCGGCCTCTGATCCAGCTGGTTGGAAATCCAGATGGGAGGTTTGACTGTGATGTAGCCATTGGTTATCCTGATATAGGAAGGCAACGTGGTGGTGCTGGAAGAAAACACAAGAGAAGGAAATTAAACAGGAGAACCTTATTTCTATTCTCTGTGAACTGTCATCCCAAGTGGTAGCAACCACATCCAATTATTATTATTATTATTATTATCACCATCATCATCATCCATTAGATAGCAGGGAGGGAGCTAGAGACTGATAACTGTGATGATGTGGAAACAGCTCTGATGCAGGATGTCCCTCAGCTTCTGGCTGCTGACAAAGTACAGCCAAAGGAAGGACTGCTCTTAACGTATCTGACATACTGCACTCCATTTTTAAGCATCCATTGCCGTTGGAATACTAAACACATTACTGGCCAGCATCAGAAATGGTGCTAAATGTATCCTTGTGCTGACCCAGGATGACCTCTTTAAGTCCTTTCTTCCCACCAAAGGTCTGAAACTCTGCCATGTCTCAGTGACATCTTATGCTCCATGAACCACATACTGAGTGACCAGGAGGGTCCAGGATACATTCCTTCCCTGTTTCACAAGCCTTAAAGAACTTCCCAGGATCCCCCTTACACAGCTGATAACCTTGAGCATGGGAGATTGAGCAGGTTCATTTCTTTTCCTGGCTTTAAGCCATTTTGGATCAAATCACAAAGCCAAAACCAGACTCAGTTGCTGTTAGGTTTCCCTGACTGTGGATTTGCCTCAATAGCAGTGTGATTGCTTATTGATTGTAGCTTGAGTTAGTACTTTGATTTGAATTTGCAGGTTGGAATTCATCATGACTCCCATGACACTGGAGGTCAAAAAGGTCCCTTTACGATTGATTTGGAAGTTTAAACTGTAATCTCCATTTCATAAAATGCCCCCATTGCATCCATTACTGGATGATCCATAATCCTCCAGTTGTCAGGGAGCAGCACAACCAAGCATGCAAACTGCACAGGGTGGATTTTGGACTTAAACCCAAGACATTCTGCTGAGAAGTGAGGATAAAAATGGCAAGGGCCCCTGAAAAAAAAAAAAAAAAGTGACACTAATACCTGTAGATTCTCTAAATCTTCCATAAGGGGGATTTGGAGGCACTGAAAATGACCTTCATATAATTTTTTAATGGGGTAAGAAGTTATGCAGTCCTATAAATATTTAGCTACAGTATCCAGGATCTTGACCTTGGAAGGCAAAGGTTGCGTCTTGCATAATATTAGATGAAAGGAATAACATCTTACTTCAGATTCCAGCACAGAAACAGAATTTAGAAGGACTAAAGGCTTTTGTCTTTTTCTGTCTAAGCAATACCAAAATGGATTTTAGCTGAGATGCTTCAAATGTGCTGAGTCAATCACAAACTGAGAAGACCAGAGCCCACCCTGAAAATCCCATGGACAATCCCTGCACATTACACTTCACCCTGAGTTTTGGGAGAAGTCACTTCATTTCTTCCCTCATCCTTTATACTGTCACCACAGCTTCTGGGTGGGACAGTTGTTCTGTGGCTAGAAGTGATCTTAACTAATGTACAATGAATTAGAGTAAAAAGAGAAGGCAGTCTTCAATTAAAGACATAAGAATTGCTTCATGGGAGCAGATAATCCATCTAACCAGTATTAGGATTCTGACACTGAGGAGCAGTGCTTGTTCCAGAGCAACAAACTGCTGTGAACAGAGAACTCTGAAATCAAGGCTTGTTGGAGAAAGTTCTCTGAATTCCCGTGGTGAGTGGTTGGTTTATGTCTTGAAGTGATGATATAAGATACCCAGCTTTAGAGTTTCTCCTATATTGCATCAGAATTGCTGCAGTCCCTTAACACAAAGAGCTGATCCGCAATAAACTAATGCTGCTGTTTCCAATCTGCCTGGCAGGATGGCACTGGATTAGCAACTGTGTGGCCAAGCTCCTGTAACATAAGTAACATCATTCCCACAGTGAACACAAAGAATCATTAAAGCAAACTTCTGACAAGAAGAGGTACTGCACGCTCTGGGTAATCCAACACAAACGCAGTCATGCTTCAATTTCTGATCCAGCTCTCATTTATCCTGCTGAGTGGTGATGTGGTGCACAGGTCTGGCAGCACTGACAGTGGGATCACAACTTGGATTTTTCCCTATGCCGGGTTTCCCAAGGTAAGCATGGGTAGGTGTTTGTCCTCATCTTTTGGTACTGATTGTCAGGTTAGAGAACTACAAAATTTTGCCCTAAATTAAATTCAAAACTACAAGGAGGAACTGATTTTAAATTTTAATTAAAAAAAAAATCACCAAAATGCCATTCAAACTTCCAGTTTGGGCATATCCTGCTCTTGACACATTCTATGGGCTTGATACTCCACTGAGGTTAAAGTTTTCCTTGCACAAACTGTGTTTCTACTCCTCAGGGATGTTCTGTGCACACAGGCTGGCCAGGGAACCTGCAAAAGCATCACAAGCCCATTCATCAGCCAGCTACATCTAAGGGATTCCTAAAGCAGCCTTAAATCAACATTTTATGTCTCTGTGTGATGTTTCTGCATTCTAGTCAACTTCCATAAGTGTTTTGGTTTTGTTTTCTGGGGGGATGATGTTTTTTTGTTGTTGTTGATTGGTTGGATTTAGTTGATTTTCTTTTCTCCCTTATTCAAGGACCTGAGAATTGCTGATCACTTCTCCTTAGTTAATGAGGTTATTTTCTGTTTTCAAGACATTACATTTGTATAAAAGCATTCTTGTTAAGATAAATACTGTTAGGTGGGGTTGTTTGTTTTCAAAAACTCCTTGAGTGCTTTACAAGAGAAGAACAGTGTGTTTCCACTAACATCTACAAAGCATTTGCTAATAGCAAATGAATCACAGCTTATCCATAAAAAACATTTTCTTAATGTACTTTTAGCTGACTGCCAAGGTGGTTTAGAGATATTTAAAGAGAATTATCCCTTTTACCAAATACTACAAGTCCTTGTAAAACCTCAAGTGCCGGTTTTTAACTAGGCTGTTGTGTAGTGAATGGGGAGAGAAGCCTTTCCAGAAGCTGGTCCACCTCACTCCAGTGCAGGTTTCTAGGGGGTCTTACTCTTGCTTGGGATCTTTCACTTCCTAGGCATTACAGAGGGGCCCTGGACAGCCAGGCTGGATTACAACCTGATCTCAGAGGTGGCCCTGGTGTCAGGAGATGACTTCTGCAAACTCCCTCTGAGCATGTTTGCATGTGCATGTAGGATCTCACTGACCCTTGGACATTCCCTAAGGATGAAGCAGAATCCCCTGAACTCAACCAGAAACCTTCCTTGAGGAGGACTTGAGCATTCCTGAAATGAACATAGAGAATAATAAAAATGAATCAGAGATCTGTGGGATAATAATCTAAATTATTATCACATCTTCTCTTGCCAGACCAGGATATTCTGTATTTCAGCATTGTGTGTCTGATAAAAATATCTTTAATAAAACATTCCACATGATCTGTGGTTAACTGGCAACCACTGGCTCCGCTGTTCATACCTCTCTTTTTTGCTTCTGTGTATGGGATTGTTTTAAAAACTTGGAAGACTCCAGGTACGTTTTAGCCAAATGACCTGCGGTATCATATTCATGAGCTTGTTCTTTTGATCAGATAATAGGGCACTTTTTCAAATCAGTGCATTACTCATACATTGTCTTACTATCATTAGAATGTGTAAAACTTTCCCCAAAAAATGAGGCCTCAGGCACAGGCTTTGTGCACAGATTCTACTGAATGCAATTACATGATCCAAGCCCTCTAAGCTGGGGGTGTGCTGAAGCACCTTGGTGGTTTGGGAGCATTTTAAAGCTGAAAAATAAAAGAAACTCACAAGCAACACACTGAGAGAATTTCCGCTCTGGTTTGTCTTGCAAGGACTTTGAAGGGAGGTCACAAACTAATTTTTAGCATGACTTGGTTCATCCATGTAAGCAGGGTTCATCTGACCACACAGGACACCACAGCAGAAGGACACAGGTCAGGACCAGGGAGTCTTTCTGGCCCATCTGCCCCCGACACAGGAACAAGATCTAAACCCCTCCTGACATTTGTCTCATCCAGTCTCAAAAAAACAGTGATAATGATAGGAATTCCAGAATCTGTCCAGACATCCATTCCAGCATTTCACCATTTCTGGTGCCCAGAATTACTGCCTAATGTTTCACCAAATCCCCCTTGCCACAGGTCATGACTTGTCCTGTCCCCATGGACAGGTTTATTCCTTTTCTCTTCTCAGGAGCCTTTCACATACTTTGAAAATTTAACCATGTTTCACCTAAGCCTTCTCTTTTTAAAACAAACAATTCCCTCCACCTTTCTTTGCAAGTCCTCAGGTGCTTTCCCTCTATCCTTTCCTCTGCTCTGCCCTGGCTCTGATCCATGTCTTCTCTGGAATGAGATGCTCCAAACTGGAAACAGTAGGCATGGCTGAGATCCCACCAGCCCCGTGCTTGGTGCAGTAGGTACCTCTGCCTCTATATCTGCCAAGTGCATGAAAAACAGGCCATCTCCAAGAGGACAGACAGTATTGCCATTGCTTATTGCTCCCAAAATTCAAACCACCTTAAGCTCCCAGGAACTGTTCTGAAGCTCATGGAAAACTGCTGGCTCTCTGAGGGGGTGAGGACCAACCCAATTATTGTGATATTTCTATCCATTTTTAATCTCCTGCCATGCCTTGGTCCCAACGTGGTTTTGTTCAGGGTGGAGGAAATAACCCTTTCAAGTATAACTTACAAAGTGTTTGGGGATTTTTCTGGATCAAAGGAGCTGTGTAAACACAAGACAACTATTTTTAATAAACATAAGCAAATGTTGACTCAGACAGCCTTTCTTACAATAGCATCTGATGAAAGAAGCTAGATTGAAACCTGAAAAATGCATGCTTCAATTGAAAACCTAAAAGGCTAGTAAAGTGAAAGAAAATTTTTGAGTAAATACAATAATGACTATTTTGCATTTGTGATTTGATGTTAACCTTATGATGGCTAGGGGTTTTCTTAAGTGATATTAAGCATATGCTTCCTGTTTCTTTTCAAACAAAATTTGCCCTACTTTTTTTTCCCCCTTTTTATTTAATGAACAGATGTGAAAGAACTGATCACATTATTTTTCTGGTGATCAGAAATAATGTTCTGCAAGTGAAGACAATTATTCTTGGAACTAAGCAGGCCTATTTATGTCACCAAAATTTATTCATCAGGATTTGAAAAATACATCTGCTTAAATGCTGGGACCAACCCGCTGCAGTCTAAATGAGCTGGCTGGTAAGAAGTCTGACCACACATTTGAAGGAAAAGAATAGGTGCTCAACCAAGAATTAACAAAAGTATGTTGGTGGGTAAAAATTTCACTAGAAAAATGTCAGAAGGATTTAACTTTGAAGACAACTAGAGTAGCCTTTTAAAAGCAACATGAAATCCCCATCTTCCAAAATGTTTGCATTATTATTTCATGCATTTCTGGAAGGAATTATTTAGATCAACACAGGCTCTGTTCCCCTCATCTCTCTCTTCATCACTACCTTCCTTACAGACACTGTTCTTGCAGCCTGAGGGATAAATCCTGCAGGATGCTGAGTTCTTGTGCTCCCAGATGAGCAGGACTGTGAGCACGCAAATACCAGAGCTTCCAGCACTAGTATTCACATACTTACAACTCAGCACATCCTAAAGGTCTTTGTGGGACCAAGGCCAAGAGGCTCATGCTTTCACAAGGTTCAGTTCATTAAAAAAAAAAAAAATCCAACCTGGATCTGATTAGGGAATCCAGTTTTTGGTCCAGAGAGGCCACTGCTTATTTGCAGTAGTGTAGTAAACTGCCTTAGCATGTCTGAGTGAGTAAGCACTATCACACACTGGTATGGGGCCAGCAGAGAAGATCTGGCATGAGCCAAAGAAGAGCCTTCTCCCTGCTATTTTTTGGTTGCCCCAGGGTCACTGGGAGCCTGGATCTCTGGCCATGTCCCACAGTGCAAGCACCCACCCTCCCTGTGAGCAGCATGGCCTCAGCCACATGATGGACAGAGGGGTCAGCAACAGCACCTGAGCATTTCCACAGCCCTTCACTGTCCATCTGAACTCTCCTGATGAGACTCAAATGGGAACCATCTCCATCTGAGAGCACTGTCAAGGTCTGATCCTGCCTTTTCTCAGTGCTCTGTCTCCTCTGGAGGCTGACACTGAGCAATTGCCCCTGTTGAAGTGAGCACCCGTGAGCCTTCCTCCTGTGCAGAGACAAAGGGCAGAGCAGATACCCTGGCAGAGGTCTAATCCCCCACCCCTGCTTGTTGTTAGGACATCTGCCATGGCTCATCTCTGGGACAAAGAACAGGATACCAAAGGGAAAGATGGAAAGGGAAGCACACTTTTCAGCAGGCAGTGGCTCTGAAAGCTGTGAGCAGCATGCCACGATCACGAGCCACAGTGTCACCAGAGAGAATCACAGGCAGTCCTTCAGCTGACTGGCCTTTAGTAGGATTTAAAAGGCGGCCTTAATTGTGGCTATGCCATAGAGGCTTACAGCCAGAGCTATTCAGCTGTCTTCCTGGTACAGTTTATGGGGAACAAGACATCTCCAGAGGACAACCCTTTCCCCAAAAAGGCATGACTCTAAGGTTGGTCAGATGAGCTGCTTCTAAAGATCTCTATCTCTGGATTTCAGGTCTCCTGAATCCCAACCAAACTCTGGCCCCACTGGGGTATCTGACTGGTAGGGATGGGTTCCCAAATCAGGTCAGGACAGCAAGGTGGGGAAGAAGAAAACTCCTGATTCTGCAGTGCAAACAGCAGCTGCTGGTGGGACACAACTCCCCTCGGCAGTCCTGCAGCAGCTGCCCAACACCAGGCAGAGCAGGGCTGCAGTTGCTGTCCCTTCCATGGGGTCTTGGCTCTAGAGTTTGATGCGAATGAGGAAAAGGTGGCTCCCTTGGATCAGGGGCTCCAGGGGGGCCATGATGGTGTAAGCAGGAGGAGGTTCAATGCTGAGATGCAGCTCAGATTCCTCTGGTGCAGTTTTGGGCCCCTCTCAGGATGGGCTGTGGGCTGGAAGCCAGGAGATTTGTTTTTTATCCCCGAGTCACCCACTGAGGAACCATCAAAACCTCGTTAAATCACTTTAGTGCTACGACTCCCCTGACTCTGCTCTGAGTCAGGACCTCGGAGCGTTGCTGTGACACCACCAGCATTAACACAACCTGAAGTGTTTTGCAGGCTCTCGCTCTGATTTGCAGGTCCCAATGGCTCAGGCCACCTGCAAAACATCTCTGTGATGACAAATTCAGCCCTGGAGAGACACTGACCTGCAGTGAGGCTGAGCAAGGGCAGCCTAAAGCCACAGGTGGGTCACATCGTTAAGGCAAAGTGGATCATCTGCTGTGGGGCCAGAGAAGGGGACAGGGATGGGAGGGGACAGGGATGGATGGGGCAGTGGGGACTGCTGCATCTGAGACAGGGAAAGGAGTTTGCTGCCACAGCAGTGCAGCCTGAGGGCTGGGGAACACAGTGAGGCAAAGGTGGACAGGAGGAATGCATCCAGCAGGCAGGGAATGAGCAGGTGAGAAACCACTCCAGCACAGCCCAAGGACCCTCTTCTGAGGTGAGCTTCCAGTTTGTGGGAAGGATTTCTGCCAGATTTAGCCTTCTTCACCCCCAGAGGAGACTGTGCATGGCCTTTCTCAACGTCCCGCCCCAAAGTCCTTTAGGAAAACCCAGTGAATACACATCCTGCAGCCACACCTGTGGCTGTGGCAGAATCAAGCCTGCTGCTCCTTTCCAGACAACTGCAGAATGGTGTAAAAACATAGAATGTTGTAAAAACCAATAACCTTTGAAGCACACCCTCTGAGTAATTACCCCATTCCCATCTAATGACTAAAAGATGTTATATTCCTCTCTGATATGGCAACAACAAAGATTTTGACCTTATTAAAACCAGCCCATCAGGAAACTACATGTCATCCTTCAAAAAAAAAAAAAAAAAAGGTAAAAAAAGAAATTAAATTCTTTAAAATCCCTGTGCAGAGTATTCAAGATACTGTAGCTGAAGACCCATGATTTGTAGTAGTGTCTGGGTGGTCCTGAGACAGGAGATGACAACATTAGCTCTTTCCTTTGCCCTTCTAAGAAATGCTTTGATGATTCTCTAATATCCTAAGAATATCCCCTGTGATTCTGCAGTGGGACGAGGCAATCACAGAGCTGGGATAATGCATCCCAGTTTCACCCAGGCCCTTGCTAAGAGGGGATAGCTCAGAGCCCTTTGTTCCACCAGTTCTGCACTGACATCTGAGCCAGGATGTGCTCATGATAGTAAATAGTGATGTGGGCTCCAAACCATCCCCAAACTCGCCCCCACCCACTGCACACATCTGGCTGTGTACCTGATTTGTGTGTGTGATTAAGGCACTCATCATCACAGCTCAAATAACCTCGGACTTGCTCCACTGCTCCTTGGACAGATAATGACTGCATTATTGCAGCCAAAGTAAGCAAGAACATCAAGGGCACAAACACAGATGGGCTTAGCATTGGAAAAACACCACCAGTGAAGATTTTTGGGCAACCTGCTGATACACAACGCATAAGGAGTTAATTTGATGGAGCTGCAACCAGGTGGTTTTGAACCAAATCCCAAGCATGAGCAGAATATCTGTTTTTTGTCTGTATTTTGCAAACTGCCTGCTCTCACCAATACGGCCCACATGCAAAAGAATTTATATTTTTGGGGTGGTCAAAACTGTAATCCATATTTTACATCTTGGGCTCAACTTTTCAATTAATTAGAACCAGAGTGACTCGCTCTGCCCTTTCCTCTGTGTACTCAAGTGTTTGTTTGGCATTGTGTGGGCCCTATGGCTCAAATATTTTTTGCAGATGCACAGAATTAACCATGCATGTTTAGATGTGCTTGGGGAACACATACATTTGTAGAGATGTATATACTTGACCCTGTCACTTTTTTGTTAAACACTGTAAAAGATATCGACTTTCCCCTCCAGATTTTAAAATGATTTAGAATAGGTGGTAGTGGGGAAATACCTAACACATCCTGTCAAATTAAGTATTTTCTCGGAGACTGTTCTCTAAGATAAAATTATTTCAGCTATAGAGATGTCTGTGCAATGTATTAAGGAACAGAATGAACAACCAAAATATAAACTAGCTTAAATGGATGTCCAATATACTGCATTTTTCCACTTGATTTTAATTTTCTTTTTCCTTCTCCCTGTTCTTTTTCCATCTCTACATAACAGTTTTTCTCTTTGCTTAGTCTGTATCACATTTTTCTTTCTAATTCACTGGGCTCACTTTCTTGCTCTCTGCTTTGTGTTTTTCCAGTGTCTCTCTTAGTAAGAATAATTAAGGTTGGGTCAGATCTTTGAACCTGTTACTTGGAGCACTATCGAATTCAAGCTTGTACCACTGAATAGAAGCACTGGCCTCTTTTTCTTGCCAATAGACTCACATATAAAATAAAAAAAAGGTTCACAGAGCACATCTACCAGGCACATTGAAGTGCTGCATTGGCCACAAGGTTTGGGTTTCTCCTGCTGCTGGCAAAGCAAATACAGTGACAGCAGTCACAGCACAAACTCCTTCTCCTCAAGCACTTCCAAACCCTCTGAAAGCCTGGAGATGCCATAAAAAGCTGCTTGCTGGCCTGCAGGGGTGGAAGAACTGAAAAATCCTTCCCTGCCAGGTGCCATAGCCCAGACCCTGAAGTGTCTCTGCAGATCTGAGCTTCTGAGAGCATGGTCTGCAGCATGTCTCTCCATGGTTCTGCCACATGAGGCATCCCTGGCACCCCGCAGCTCCCAGGCACTAAACTTGGCTCCCTCAGCCTGGGCTCAGGCCCCAGGTATAAAGCTTACTTTGTTCAGTTAAGTTATTCAGGAATTGTGAAAAGGTGATCTGAGCGAATCTGAATTTGGCCTGGCATTTTCATAATTGCAGGAACCCGGCTTTTACAGCATTGAAACCATATGAATTCAAATAAATCCTACTTCTCCTTCATCCCAGTGAGTAACTGGACTTAGACCAAAGCTGCGCTTTGGGATCCTGCTGGGTTTCCAGCCTGCAGCACACCCCCTGGTCCTGGGAGTGTAAGGGAATCCAATTTCCTCCTGATTCACTTCACAATGAATCTGTCTTATTAGATACCACAATATAACTGTGGTTAAACCCCTCCTATAAAGCAGCTGCCCACCACAATAGTAATGTGGCCTTACTCCCTGTCACACTTTTCCTCACTTCATTTTCCAGGCTATGAAACTCACTAGTCAGAAGGGGAATAGCAGAATTAGAAATAAATCCCATATCCATTACCTTTTTCCTCTGGGCTAGCACTGACAGTGTTGTGTGTTTGCACACAACACTGAATTTTAAAGACATTTCTCTTTCTTTATGGTAACTCACTGGGAGATTAATTTTTTTGTATTTTATGGATTTTATATTACTTTGCTAAGAGGAACAGCAGATTTGCAATTTTCAGGCCTTAGATACTGCTAGATATGCAGGGCACTCAAATAAAAAATTCCAACTTGGGGTTGTGGTGTTTGTGCAGGTTTATTCTGGCATCTTCTTCCCTTCCCAAAGGAAAAACCTCTGTATCCAGAATTGCAATACAGGGAGTGCAGGTGCTTTACTACCCATTCATGTGTTTGAGGAATCCAACTCAGCCTGGGCATGAGCCCATTCAGCACTTTTTAGTGTCTGCAACTGCAGTCAGCCTTGAGTTAACACAAACCACACTCCTCACCCACCCTAAACTGCAGGGTAAATGTGCTACTGGGTATTGAATTTTCTCTGCCTGTTAAACCAGACAACTTATTTTTCAGCTGAGTGAACATAGAGTTTTGTAGAGCTGTGTTAAAATGCAGCTCAGGTTTAGAGGAATTACCTGAGGGTACTGAGTGTATTTTCCCATGTTATCTGCTTGATAATAGCCAGATCACTTTTATTTGTGTGTGTGTGTGTGTGTGCAATAGATAATATGCCATGAGGAGTCATTGTAAAGACTCCAAGAAGCCAATGCTCAGAACATCTGGCTAGTGAAAGCCCTGGACATGGAAAATATAAATGTCAAGGCTCATATTTATAAATTGGAAGGGCCATGACGACATCTGCTAACAAGCTTTCTTCCAGAGCCCATTTGCTGTACATGGTTATTCACAGGCAACAACAAAAACGTGCATGGATCACATGCATGGCCTGCCCTTCCTTTCAGGAACACACGCTCCAATAACACACAAATGCTCTGTTCTCACAACACAGAAATACAAGTGTTTGCAAACCTCACAGCAAAGCTCTTGCATACCAGACCACAGTGGGACACACACTGCTGGAACAGGCTAAAAATAGCTGGGGAAAAAGCCTTGCATTAACACAGAAGACAGTCAAACTCACTTAGCGTTAACTCTTCCAGTGAAATAAGCTCCTTTTCTGCCTTGCTCTACAGGAGACACTTTGTACTACAAATCTAATCCTGAAGCCTTGTTTTTATGACTGAGCAGTTGTGGATGGGACTCTCAAGACTTTAAACAAAGTCTAACCTATTTGAGCATGGTAGCTCAGTACTAACATTAAAACAAACTACAGGTAAAAGAAATGTGATCCTACATTTGTAACCACAGGCACCTTTTCTTCAGCTTAGTGCCAAATGAGAAATATAAAAATGATCCAATGCATGAGCATAAAGGTTTTGCTAATGACTTATTATTGTAGGTGTCTAGACCACAGTTCACCCCGATGCTCTTGGCACTGGCCACTGCCACAGAGGCTGCTCGCAAGGCTGTCAAGTTGTCAAGAGAAGGAAAAGCATCAGCAGAGCCTGAATTGCTTTATGATATCCATGAATTTAGCAAAGAATGGATCCCATGCTGTCTGTCCAGTCTGCAGTACAGTTGGACACACATACACCTATATGCAAATGGTAGAAAAAGCAAAGATGATGAAGTAACGTGGAGGAGATGCACCTCCTGGTCAAAAGATGAAGGAGAGGATGCCTAGTTCTGCCTCCCACTTCCTGCATTAATGTCAGGTGACAAGGATATACGAGATACAAGTGACACATGTCCCCATCTCAGAGATTCTGCTGAAGGCTGCAGGCTCCAAAATATCCCAATTTAATTGGCATGGATGGACTGAAGAGCAAAGTGCAGTGTTTGTGTGATCACAGCCTCCTGCAAAGTGAGCTCAGATAGTGGAGGTGAGTGCAGCAGATGGAGATGGAGGAGAGGTCCCTTCTTAATCCCTTCTCCAGGGCCCAAACAAGCATGTGCAGCCAGAGTTTAAAAAGGCAGGTAGAAAGAGCACTGGAGAAAGAGAATATTTAAGCAGGAAAGGGAGAAAGATGGAACTGAAAAGTTAACAGGTTGTAGAAGTCCTGGCAGTGGATGAGGAAATGAGGCTGCAGTGGCTGAGAAACAGCACAAGTGGGGATCACAGAGGAAGAGATCACCTAAACTCAGCCACTGCTGCTTCTTGAATCCGAGGAAATCCTGAAATCCTAAGAATATATTTTGTTTGTGCTGCATCAGACAGATCTTAGGCAGCTTAACAAAGTTAACAATTGTGGGGCTGTGTCCAGCCACAGTCAGAAATACATCAAGCTGGGACAGATATAAATAGATATTATAGACTACCTTTACTCAACACATCTCAAATGAGAAGTAGAAAACAAGAAAGGAAAAGAAAGCTCTTCACAGGCTCCATAAAACATCTTGCATTGTATTTTCAATCTTAATCAGCACTGAGGAGGAAAGAGCAGAAAGTGCTCTTGGATAGCCATTGCTGAAAAATACCTCATTGTTCAAAAATCCCAACTTGCGTGCTCCAATTCTGTTACTCGTTCGCCTTCAGAAATATGGATTTAATATTCATGATGGATTTAAATTTCACTAAAATAAAATACCTAATGCATTACCAATAGAGAATTTAGTTTAATGAAACAAAACTGAAATCTATACACAAATTATGTTTCCAAAAGACTTCTGTGTTCTTTAATGATTTTACTTTCAGGTATTTATAGCTTTCATTAAAACACCATTTGCATACTGTTTCATATGAATTGGTCATACTGATGCTGAGACACTTAAGTAGTAGTGAAAGTAAGTGAACATGTAAGACTTTTGCTTGTTTTTCTCTGATTTTATCTGTGCTTTTGTCATCCCACAGTGGCAGCAGATTATTAAGAACAACAGAACAAAGTAAAACACATGGATCTTTTCATGTGTTTAGCAGGTAAAAGTGAGGCTGCACATCTTTTCAGCCCCATCTGGAGGATAACAAATTAACTCTTTGACTTTACAAGGGGAAAGAAGTTATCAGTCACGGCCAGCTGACAGGGAAGGTCTATTAGCACGGAGATGCTACAGGTTTGGACATGAATGTCAGGACTTCCTGTCGTTACTGAGATGCATTAGAGAGCTGTGTGCTGAGGCCAGGTTCCACAGCTTTAATTAATATATTCTGTGCACTCTGACCAACCTGATAATTCAAGAAGCCTCAATAAAAACCATCTAGGGAGGGAGGATATGTCATCACCATATCATTTGTTACAGTCAGGAGATTTACCTCTTGTTTTTACTGTGCTGAGTTACACCATGCTCCTATTTTACTTTCACTGGAGGGCTCATGTACCTGGGGCTGTGCAAAGGGCATGATGACAGAACTGCCAGAGCCAGTCCTTGTTTAAAGGAGGCATTGAGCCATCTGCTCACCTTAAAGGGGGATCAAATGGAAATAGGAAAAAGCTAAGGAGGGGAACATGCAGTGCTCCCTACACCTGGCTCTCTGCTCAGGAGGAGCAGAGGATGCCTTCACAGAAGCAAGATGGCATGTCTGAGAGAGGCAGGCAGGACTGGGAGGAAGAAGGACCAACTGATGCACTGCTGAACTGCCCAAAATGTCTTGTTGTGGACACTGTAAATCCAACAGAGTTCAAAAAAACTGGGCAAACTAAGAGCAGAATTTAGGCCAATTCAGGATATAAAGGTTCACCTCCCACAAGGAACCAGGAGAGAGCATTTGCCCAGGAGGTGTTTTGGAGCCACTCCATATCACAGAAAGCTCTTGCACCCAAACTGACAAACCCTGAAGTTCTTCTGCTGACTGTAGATATTTGTATGCCATGCCCTGCAAGATAGAGAAGTCCTGAAGCTGTGTCCTCATCCCTGGTTGAACACAGGGCAAATAAATGCAAAGGTGACACTGCTTCCTTGGCTGTACAGGCTGGAGGAGGCAGTGATCCCTCTCCCCATGAGCATCAGGAGGCACTCCCCGAGCAGTGTCCTGACCAGGGAGGCAGACAGGGTAATTTAAACAAACAAGGCCCCAGTGATGGAAATTTCAAGCTCAAAGGTACCATATGGAGGGAAATCATCTGACCACAATTTACCTGTTAGACTTCAAAGGTGTCTAGGTCTCCTCTAAATAAAAGCAGTCTTTTCTTTAATGAAGTTAAGTACTGTATTTCAGCACCATGTGTTGTGAAAAGGAAGCAATTTGGATTAATTTACTGAAATTTACCTTTCAGATGCAGTTAAGTGGAATTAAAAGTTTGTCTGAGTTGACAGAGTTCTGTTTTCCATCACTGCATTGTCTTGAAAGAAAGGATAACAGGCTAAGTGCTTAAATTCCATCCAAACTGATAAGGTTCACTCTGTACAGGCAAACTCAGTGTAGTTTATTACGTATTGTCTCCCTTCATCCATCACTGCTATACATTTTTTCCTCCTAAAACAACTGCTTCTTCCAAAATAAATTGATATTTGTGATGTTATTGCATTCATCTGGGGTTGAACAGTCTGCACTGGGCTATCAGAGAGCTGCCATTTCTACTTACAGGGAGAATTCATTTCATTTCCCACTTATAGTAGCTTTTGCAGGGCTGAGCTTACATCTGGGATGAGAATTTTTTTTTCTCTTCTGAGAACAATTCTTTGCCCTTAATTTCTTTCCTGTTGAAGCGTGTGTATCCTTACCCTCTTTCCAAACAGCACCTTCACCCAGATCTCTTCCTTGGCAGTGGGAATTAACTTGCTCATTGCATCGTTTCTACTTTTTTTCTTCCCACCACTGTACTTCTCTCTTTCACATCCTCTAGCTGCCATTGCTCCTTCCAAACGTCACCCCTCGCATAATGCCCTCCCAGTTAATAAGTCCCCTCTCTCCTTTTTCCCAGGAGCTTTCCTCCCTCCTTGCCTTGGGTCCCAGGATAACTCCCCCCAGCAGCTGGAAGAGATTCTCTGTTCTGGACTGGTTTTGTTGGCAGCCTTGAACCATTTGACTGCTACAGCAAAGGTGCAATCCTGACCTGCCCTTCACTGACTGCTCTGAAACCTCACAGGCATTTCTCTGTTCTTTCAATTAACTGAGCATCTCATCATGAAAAGCCAGTGAATGATCTGTAATTAATTATTTATATTACATGGGGAAGCCTAGCTAACACAGTGTCAACAGAAACAATGATACTCTGTGTGCCAAACTGCAGCCCTGCAGCCTGAGGGTTTTGTCTCCCCTCCCTGCTGCCCCAGCTGGATTTTGGCTATGGGAGGTAGCCAGGGTTTGAGTCTTGTCTAAGTTCAAATTTCTCCCAAGGACAGACTTCATATCTGCAAATTTCTGCAAAATCAAGTAGTTGAAGAAAAAAATCTTGCTACTTAAAATCTCCATTCAATTTTGATTCTTGACAAGCCATTTCAAACAGAAACTGCAGTCAGGCAGGACTTTTTCAGTTTGTTTAGATTTTGGGGGAAGGAGGCAGAAGGGAGAGGAAACCACACATTTCATCAGCATTTTTTATTTTTTAATAGTCTTCAGTGCAGCCAATTACCCAGGAGATCAGCAAATCTTAGCTCTGTCAAAGACAGGGAGGAGACAGAGCAGAAGCTTTCTCATCCTCCACAGCAGTACTAAACCTCCAACACACAAATCTAAACACTGTCCACCCAGGGGTGCCAACTCAAATGCCTCAGCTGTGAAGACAGAACAAAAAGAAAAGGACAATCTCCAAGGTACAACTGAAAGTAAATACTAATAATGATGTGTGGCATTAAATGATGACTCATTTTTCATGAGGCCATTTCAGATTGTAGCCATAACCTTGGATCAGACCCGAATGACTGTGAGAGCTGAAGTCTTAGTGGAACCATTAATTATGGATTTCCTGGCTTTTATAGGTTGGAGTCAGACTTTTGATGTTCCTTTAAGATTGTTCTCCTGTGTTCATTTCCTTTGTTTCTGTGTTGGTAGCTTAAGAAAACACCCTAAGATTTCCATGGAAGTGTATGAGATCGCCTAGAAATTCGTAGTCCATAAAAGCCCTGCAATTCATGGCTCATAAAGTCCTCTAATCCATGGTCAATAAAGCTTTGGAAAAGAGCTGTATGAACCAGAGTCATTTCACAGTTCAATGAGGTTCATACAGGAATCAATAACCTGGTTTAAATTCGCCCGGATTTGTCCTCCACCTGCATATTTTTCTTTGACTTTTCAGGTTGAAAGGCAGCTCCAACAGCTGAATCCTGGGGACCTCGCATGGAAACAATGAGTTTTATGCAGCTTTCCCCTGAAAGCTGTAACAAAGACCTAAATGCCTCTACTTTGTCTCAAAGGTGAACACTTCAAGTTTCAGGTGACAATTGGTTAGTCAGGGAACTGGAAGAAAAGCCATTTGGAAATAGGGGCCCATAGCTCAAGTTAATACCAAATGCAGAGACCTCAGTCCATACAGAACATGGGGGGCTCCACTTGAAGTGTAGGCAAATGCACAATGGATTTTTGGGACAGGCCAGAGTGAGAACTCCCTACTACATCAATTACCCTTCAAAAACGAGTGCTAAGTCTCAATTATTGAGGCAATGAAAAGAAGTCCATGTTTCTCTCCTGCACAAGTAACACTCTATTGCCTGTATGATCAGCCACCCTGCTTGTTTCCTCCCAAAAATGATCACCGTACAAGGTCTGGTCACAGACACACATTTCTGCTCTTTTCTTGCCAATCAGAAAGGATCCAGTTGGAGAGAACTCACTGTTTATTGCTTTGTGCAGGGTCCAGCTTGCAATTAATGCTGATGAAACCCAACTGCCAAAAGCACAATATGCAGCAGCTGGTTTATGAAAGTTGAGACCCCATCCAATTTATGGGAAAACCAGAGCTGGTTGTGAGTCCCTAATTTAGTGAACTTGTATTTTTTGTGTTTTGTTTTGCTTTGTTTCCAGGAAAACACCAGAAGTTACTCCAGAACTGTAGAAGCACTAAAACCATCTGAAGGCACTAAGGCAGGCTTCCCTTCTTCCAGCCTTTCTTCATTTCTATGCCTGTGATCTCCCACTAATATCTCCCTGGGATCTTTCAGCAAGGCAGGCAACACACAGTGTCTGGTTCATCACCAGCGTGGTGGGAGCGGAAACTTGTGTTTCCTCACCCCAATCTCCACCCTTATGAAATGGAAATAGAGGGATAAAAGGCTTTGATTCAGGTGAAATCTCACAGGAGCACAGAGCAAATAATTTAACTCTAACCCTCAGAACTACCTCTTAAATCCCTTTCCTAGGAACATTTCATAAAACCAGCAAAAGGCTTAAAAATCATAAGCACCACTTTAAGCTCCCAACTGCACATTTCCACTGCCAATATCCAATGTCCTTTCTGGACAGATAGCATAGGGGGTAGAAGGATTGTGCCCAAGTGCCATGCTCCCACCAGACCTATTTAAACACCTCACTTGTACAACACATGAGGAACTGGACCACAGACCCTTGTGAAATGCTGGGACATCATGGGACACCACAAGTCAGCAGCCCCCAGTCAGGACAGAAAAATTCCTTGTATTTGAGGCAATCAGCTGTGTGTGGTGAACCAAATGCCACCTAGTTCATGCTTAAACATCCTCTGTGGAGGGGATCCAAGCACTGAACACACTTTGAAAAGAAAATACATGAATCCTTCTTACAAGGCTGGCACTGATCTCAGAAACAGCCTTATTACATTAAGATTAATATGCACCACCTTAATAGCAACCCTTACATCATTCACCCTGAGAAAACAATAAACTACAAAAAATGAGGTAACTGCTCCATTAAAAAGAATGAAAAAAATAATAGTAATAATAATAAAAATCTGAAAACACAAATATGTGAAGCTTTTTTTCTTAGCAAAGGGAGAAATCTCAGAGAGACTTTCAAGGAATTTAAGTGCTATGAAAATGGGAATATGTAATGCTCAAAGATAATTATTATATGTGTAGGTGAGCAGCTAGTTCCCAACATATTACTTAGTTCCTTTTACTTGTTAGAAGATAGTAAACATTGTGGCTGTTTATCTGCCCATGATTTGGCCTGGATAAAGGCACTAAGAGCTTTAGAGGTGGGAGAATAAATTGCCCAGGAATCCTAAAAGCACACATTGAGAAGCCCTGGTCAAACATGAAGGCTCTTATTCAAACATTGAATGGGAGTTTTTAACCTCAGACCAAGATTGGAATAGCCATGGAAAAGTGCCTGCCTCCATCCTCTTCACATAGAGGATTTAGTTAAGTGCTTCATTTTGCTTCAGTTTGCTATTTTCAGAGCAGTCTGAGATGTTAAAACATTTCAGCCCCACAACATAGTTAAGAAGGCTGAAAGTCCGATTTTTCAGAATCTTAAAAACTCTCAGGAATATTCTGTATGGTCGGAAAATGGGCAAGCCTTTGTGATGAAAACTGCTGGTACAGATAGGAAAAGAATTATTGGAAGAAAAAGGACAAGCACAGAGTATTTTCTATTGTTGTTCTTTTCCTGCTTTTCACTCTGACAAGTCTTTGTTTCTGTGTATTTTAAATATTTTAAGCATTAACTCTTTTTTTCTTATTTACTTTTTGATCAAACATGCCTATGAACACACTTATTTTCCTCCTAGCTCTTCATTAGGCTACAAAAACATAATCTCACTCCCTGTGTCTCCCAGTTAGCCTTTATCCAACCTTCCCTATGGTCTAAGCAGCAAGAGCTGGGATCTGCAAAGAGCATCAAGTTAGGAGCCAGCAGGAAGAGGACAGGGACCACAGCAGTCATGACTCACCTGTCTTCTATCCGAACCCAGAGGTCATTGAACTGCCTCTGGCGATGGTGTTTGTGCTGCTTCTTGTGCCATTTCTTCTGCCTGCCAAACTCCTCCAGCTGGCTGATGCTGTCGGGCAACAAGAGGTGAGGAGACAGGCTGTCTTCTTCGTCCATCTGCTGTGGCTTCAGGGAAGGAGACGCCAGTGGGACCTGCTCAGAAAGCTGGACAGGGGGCAGGGCGGTCACTGAGAGTCCCTCCAAGGCTGGGCTCGTCTTTGTCGTCCTTGAACTGCAAAACACAACATTTAAATATGTGTAAAGGAGGAAGGGTGCCAAAACAAAGGTGAAAGCAGAAGACTGCACTGCTTGGTGGGTGCCCCTGACTGCTGAGAAGGTGCACAAGGCTTTTGCTCTGGAGCAGCAAGTAAAGACAGCACTGGCATTTCATAGGAAGCTTTCAAGTAAACACTTAACTGAAAAACAGGGAAAAGGCAACAGATACTCTATTGCTGTGTTCTGGCATCTTAATGACTTCTTAGAGGCCTTCGTCTGTGGTAGGGGTTGCCTCCCCTGCTGGGCTGAAGGTCGAATGACAAAACCCTCTCCAAGATGGTAAGAGAAGGTGATCTTAAATTAATGAGAGAAGCTGATCTTAAATTAATGAGATAACAGAAGTCTTTTGGTGGTTTTTTTTTTTGTTTTGTTTTTTTTTTTTTTGTTTTTTTTTTTTAACTGCAACAAGAATTGTATTTCCTCATCCAGTCAGGACTGGGGACAAGGACACCTAGGCTGATGACAGACGCATGGAAGCATGGAAGCTTGGCAGCTGGGATGGGATGTGAGACCTGAACTCCAGCAGGTAATGAAGAAAAAAGGGGGAAATGACCTGTCCAAAGCCTCCTTGAAACAATTCTGCCAGAGCTCTTCAATCCTATCTGAAGTATTACCAGCTCTTGTACATGACTGGAATGATGCAGAAAAGACCTTTTATTTTCATCTTCTAGAGTTTCACTGATTTTAGAAGAAAGTCAATATAAACTCTCTCCTTTGGTATGCAGCCATGTGAACTTATTGTGAGCTAAGATAGCTGAAACAAAAAACTAATAAAACAGGACTGACATAAAGTTATTTTTCCCCCCTAACTTCAGTAGAAGTTCATATTGAGTCTTAATTGCAAGAAATTTTCCTGTCCCTGGGATGGGCCAATGAGTTGTACATACAGAAAATGGGAGCGAATTAATAGGCAATATGAAGCTGTGGTCTGCAAAACTATTTCTATTACATGGATGCTATGACTTTTATGACAGAAACAATTAAAGCCACGTGAAAAATTTTGCCTCCTGAGTGAAACCAGTAAGACATTTTAATGAAAAAGTAATAAAAAATCCTAAACTTCATTGGTGACAATGTACAAAATGTGCCGCAAGTGAAACCACATGTTTCATTTATGGAACATTTTGTTCTCTTCCAAAAAAGTCACATCTACTACTAATGAAAGCTTTTTTTCTTTTTTACTTTCTTGAAGTCTGTTACAATACCAGTCTTGATGGTCACCTCTATTTCCACTGCATTGTGTTTCATCCGAAAGTCTTTCCAATACCTACTGATAATTAATTACTGTTACTATGAGACTCACTGGCAAACACCACAGTAACTTTGTCACTTGTAGCCAACATCCATGAAGTTCTTCAGAGATCATACAGCAGATAGAGCAAAAAAAGAAAGTTTTCTAGAACTAATTCTGAAATTCTTCATGGTTGGTTTTATTAATAAAACACACAAGAAAATCCCTTTTCTTTCTTCTTTTCCCAATCATTCAGACTCCCAGTGAGTCCCTTCCAAACTCATTCATGCTTACTCCATGCTCTATTTTATATCACAGATAGATCTGCTGGTTCTAAATTTTTTCCCCATTAAGACTTTCTTTCATGTTTCATGTTGAGGGTGGAAGTTCCCCAGTGCAGCAGTTTCCTTTGAGAGTTCTTGGCGCTCTCCAAAGCCTTTAAGAATTCCTCAGCTATGGCACAGGCTTGTGGCTTAAACAAAGCCATGTCCTGACTCAGTAAATGAAGAGGCGCTCACAGGTTTGCACTGGGGCGGTCTCATAGGCCACAGCAGACAGTTCTTAATTTTTATCCAACCACGACGGTGGATCAGCAAAGTATCAACATCCAAGTGCAGCCATTTAGCAGCTTGGAGGATAACACAGTGTGAACTTGGACAGGAGAGTTTAGGCAGGTAGGAAGGACCAGGACCAAGCACCTACAGACACCATGTGGGTCCTGAGATGGCAGCAGAGACCAGTGGGTGGCAGGAAGCCACCGGAACTGAGCTGTAGCCAAAATTTCTGTTTCCATTGACTTCCTTCTCTGTGCCTCGTGCTCTGATCAGTCAGCAACTCCCTGAGATGCTGCAGGCAGGAGCAGCCCCCCTGTGCCAGCTCAAGGCTGGGGCTGCTCTTTGATTCCTTGAGTGGTCTTAGGGATATCTGAACACGTACTTTCCACCTTTTAACACCTACTATTTTCTTACATGTGTTTACCTTGCTCTGAGCTCCCTGTAAACTGGAACCAGTAGAGAGGTGTTTTTATGGGTTGAGATTTTACAAACCACTTAAGACGACTGGCAGCTCCCTTCTTATTAAAATTAATGACTTTGGGCATCAAAATCCCCGTGGTGGCTTTGAAAGTTTCTGCCTTAATTGTTACCACTACCATCACATGAGCCACAGGTTGTAAACTTGATATTTCAGAACATTCTTTGGGAAGAGAATAAATAAACACTGGAGAAACGTTAAAATGCTGTAACCTAAAGAGGGTTATAAACTAACCACCAGCATGTTAGAGTTGAGTCAGGGGGAATAGATCCACTGTGGCAACTGCATATTACATTGAGTTGATATTCGTTCCATTATGCCTGCACAAATATTTTTTAAATTATTAGTAACTGCTAATAATCGCACCAAGACCTAAGAGGGACTTTTGAAAGCTGTATGTTGATGCATGCTTGCTCCTCTAAAATAAAACAAAGATAGTTTTAAACTGATTTAATAAATCAGTTACAATGATTATACTATATTATGTACAAAATAATAATTACAATAAAAATAAACAACAAATACTATAAAAATATGACTAATTCATTATGAACCTGTTTTTTTTTCAGATAGGACTGTCATCCTACAGACATTCTGCCAGAAGGAAAATCAAAACAGAATATGGATATTTCATCCAAATATATTGCAAGAATATTTAAAAATGTTAATTTAATGTAAGAAAGATTTCCTATAGGATGATAATTTCCCCATTGATTTCAGTAAAAAAAAAACCAAAAAAAAACGCTAATACAAATAATAGTTAAGTGCTAGATTTTATTTATATTCTGGATTTTCCCCCTGAAAAATAAAGGCAAAAACCTGCCATCTGCAATCGGATACCTGGACAGTCGAGCTCTGCATTACCTGAAGCTTTACTGTTAAATTCAACTGCTCATTTCATGGACTATTTCGTGCCTTTCCCCTGGTCTCAGTCTCTGTGCACTCTGTTAGCACAGCTGCACTGTATGAAACCATGGGGATATAATGGACTTTTTTTTCCATTCCTTCACTACTGCTGAGACAGCTTTTCAAGATACATAGTTATTTTTAAAGTCGGGGAAAAAGCAAGGCTAGTTTTCAGTTTGTGAGGCCACAGTGCCTTTTCTGAAGAAAGAGTGAGAAAGTACCACCCAAATATCTTGGTCCACACAAAGATCTCAGAGATTTTTCATGAATAACTTGATACAATTCCAGGCTTAGAGGTTCCACCCATTTTTAAATGTATCATTCCCACACAGGGTGGTCTTGGAAAAATGAAAATTATTTCAGGCCCTTAGGTGGGTTTTTCCCATCTCTGACCTTAATTTCCTTCCCTGGGATGTGCAGTCCTGCAAAACAAGTTCTCTAAAACAACCAAGTCCAAATAAGAAAACTTTGGAGTCTCAACAAATATCCTATGTGGCTTGGTCCTAAGGTACAGAAAGCAGTGAAAACAGGAAAACATTTATTCTTGCTAGTTCTTGAAAACGCTTAATCCACAGACAAAGACCTCTGTGGTTTCTTTCACTTCTGGTGAAATTTGCCATCCTTTTCTAATTCTTTCCAAGAATTAAAAGAACAAAACATGTAAGTTGTTTGGACTGAGCTGGATGCTCCATTAGGCTGTCTCAGCATTTCTCTCTCTTCCTTGTGGTCTGCAGTGTCACTCTGTGCTGGCACTGACCATTGAAAATTGACTCATCACTGGGATTTGTTAGGGCTATTGAGTGGATCTGGTCAGAAAGATGACATTCACACCATGGTGTCCTGCAATATATTATTTTTATAAGTCCCAGGCTTAAAACTGCACAGGTCAGGCAGGGCAGAGGCCGGTAATGCCTCTGCCCCTGATCTGCCAGAGTAACACCATCAATGTTTGGACTGAGTTCCCATCAAGCCTCCCCACGGGCTTCCACAGGGCCAGGGAGGAACTTGCCCTTGCTGTATGCCTTTGCTGATGACACACATCGTCCAGACAATGAAATCATCAATCTCTTTTTTTTCAGCAATCTTGCGGTAACATCTCTGTTCCCTCAGATATATGCAGAATCTTCTGAAATCCCAGTCTGCCAATTTATTATTTGCATCCTGACTTTGCAGCACAAGCAATGGAAAAGTTTTGCTCAGAAGACTGCCATGCTTTGCACAGGCTTCCAAGCACAGCAACATCACTGAGGTTTTCTTGCTTCAGTTCTCAGAACTGTCAGACAAGGGGAGATTTTGTTTCATCAAGAGAGAAGCTGCGGTGATAGCAAGGAATGTGCGATGTGGCAGCTTCATCCTCATGCCACCGTTCCTGGGATGCAGCCGGCTGACGGCCAGACAGCGAGTTAAAAGCGTTTTATTGTGGATGGATTCTCATAAATTCCAGTTGGGGTGTCTTTGTGAAGGCAGGAATTCGCCAGCCCCTCGCACACACCCTCGCTCCCCTCGCCGCAGGCCACGGAGACATCTGCTCCTGGCTCTGCTTTCCCCACACATCTCTCTGAGACAGTCATGCACACCCACAAGATGGGCACCACAATGTCCTGTCCCACAAAGGGTTTTGCTTTTTTCCCCCTCTTCCACACTAGGATGAAGCTCAGACTTCCAAAGCTCTTGGGAGAGAAGGAAACAAAAGAACAGAAAAGCAGGCAGAAATCCTAACCCATCCCAGCACTGCTCATAGGGCCTCTTTCCAGTGATGGAAGTGTGGATTGAGAGCACAGACTCACATAACCAGGTGACACCATGGACATAATGTCCTTCAAGATGAAAAGCATAAATATATTTTACTGCAAAAGAGAGTAACTGCAAAGCAGAGATCAGAGAGTTAGATTCTCCCCATACTTAAACTTTATCTGAGCTGCTTCAGGCTAAGTGCTGTAAATTACTCAGAATGAATTGGGCTCAAGAGACAGCAAAAGAGAAATCCCTGATTACTCCTGTGAAATCTCTGATTATTCACCCACCTGATCAGCTTAATTATAATGAGGTTATTTTATTTAGGATGTAGTTGCCTTAGGCCTGTACACTAAAGTTAAAACTTCTTAACAGAATTTGGAAACAAAGTTGTTTTTTCATTTTTTTGCATCATAGTCAACTACATCTCATGAGCACTTAAATTAGGTTAAGTAGTTAAATTAGATTACAGTCCACCCCAAACTTGGATGTGCTCTGAATCCATGACAGACTATTTCTCTGGGAAGAATCACTGTTGCTCAAGAACTGTAACCTTAGTTTGAAAGCAAATTTAGTCCTCAGTATACACACGTATATACATGTGCAACTCTGCGCATAAATGAAAAATTTGTCATGTGAAGATATTCACGTGGACCGTAACGTTTTCATTCCCACTTTGAGAAATTATAAAGTAAGAGGAAGAAGTAAAACTTTTGTTATCTATTCTGTTTCATTAGAAGTAGAGCTGGTCTAAGGCACAGGAGAAGAAATGCAAACCTTCTGCACTTGAGAGGCTGCGTTTGCTGAAAAAAAAAGAGGGCAGCTGTAACATTTGTAACATGTCATTTCCACATTTTCATATGAATTCTTTCAGAAAACTCAAAATGTTTCATTTCAGCATTTTCTGAACAAAGCTTCTAATTTTTTTTAGTCCTCTGTTTTCAAAGACTTACATGCTACAAAGTGCCCTTTTTTGTTCAGGGATTGATCTCAATTAAAAAGAAAAACCCAACTAATATATAAAAATGACAAAACCCAACAAAACCCAATTCCTGTCTTCAAAAGCATCCTCAAAACGTTCCATTTCAAATTGCTCTGAACTTATTTTCCCTTCTTGATTTTTTGGTTCAGTTCTTGAACTGAATAATCCTTTGTTTATGAATCTTTCATGGAAACTCTGAGAGCTGCACGCTCCAGCCCCAGAGGATGGGCTGTGCTCTCAGAGGAAGGATGGGTTGACCCTCCAGTCTTGTTTCCATTTTCCACATAAATAGCAAATAAGAACCTTCTCTGCTCATGGTACACAAGCCCCACCTCAGGCTCTATTCCCTAAATCTCCACAGTCTTATTACCACCAAACCAATTTAGTGCTAAGCTATTTCTGCCTGGGTAGTTCAGCTTAAGCAAAATATTCACAATATAGATACTTCTGGTGCCTTGCTGTCTTATGGAAGTGGTACTTAAAGCTCCTTGGATAGAATCCCTATCCCATAGGTCCAGAAGGGCTTTTTCCTGCTCAGGCACGGTTCAACAGGGAGCACAGAGATATACAGCTGTCCTGGGACACCAGGAAGTCTCCTTCACAGAGGAGAGAGACGCCTTCACATTCAAATTACAACTCTGTATGTCCTTGCAGCACCCAAAGGCTTGCTACATGAAGTAAACTGTTTTATTGTCTTATAATAAAATTTTGACTGCTGAGTTTGCAATGAATTTTAAGAACTTAACTGACATAAAAACCTCCCAAAAAACAACAATCAAACTGGCTGCTTGATTTGAATCCATAGTAGAATTACAGCTAATATACAACTGTTTGTATCTTGCTCATTTACAATCCAAATTGAGTTCTGCTCCGAGATTGTCTCCACTGGGAATTAGTTTCCCTTCTTTGCTGGATCCTCCAGAGAGAACATCTATCTGCAGAAGTCCATATTCTCTATTATATCTTAAATATAAAAACTCTACAGAGACACAGCTGAGCAAGGCTTAGCTTGAGGGACTACAACATTTTCACTGACTTCAGACTGAAACTAAGGGCAGATTATTCACTGTTTGCCTGGTGCTGTTTCCTGCACTTCCCTCTGATGCTCTGGAAGTTGAATCCTGGCTGAAGTGAGCTACTGGGTGCATCACAGATCTGTGCAAGAACAGCAACTTGTGTTCCTGAAGTACCTTGCTCAGTTGAGGCTCTTACAATTGTAAGACACAGATAATGTGAGCTCCTAAGTAGCTGCTATCACCAGAAGGAGAGAGACACAGACCACTTAAATCCAGCAGCAGGCATAAGTGTGGAACCAAAGAGCCATAAGAAGACCATGTCTGCAAGAGACTCCACATTTCTGTGACACTAAATCCACCTTTCTTCTCTGCAGCCAACACTGCAAAACATCTGATCTGCTCAGCCATTGATGGCTGCTGAGCTAAAAAAAGGAACACAGAGACACTCTGACTTTCTCCAAAATGTTGTTAGAGCCCATTGGCCTTGCCCATATCACAGTGCCTGAGTGTTTCCAAGAAAAGAACAAGATAGTTGTCAGAATCTGTATTCAGGCCACACTTCAGCATGTCTGGGCATTTTCACTGCACAGTGGTGGACAGAGCCCTCGAAACGTGATGAAGGCAGAAGAGTTCTCCCTCCAAACCCCACCTGCTTTAATGTCTAATGCTGTTCTGTCAACTCTAATGCCAATGGACTTCACATAACGTCTCTCTATGTATTAGCCTCATGTCACAGAGGGTTCCCTCTCTGTATCAAGCCATGCAGATGGAACTGCTTGTATCAAACGCTCCTTTCTGTCTGACAAAGCCATCCTTCCTAAAATTCTTCATTAACAAAGCATGCACATTGCTGCTGAAACCTAATGGAAGAAAAGAAGGTTTTATGAGTTTGCTAATTGAAACTTATGAGACCAGACCTTGAATATCCAGGATGCATCTGAGGCCATAGGAGAGACTGATTTTTAATGAACTCAGGTAAATCTCACTGTCTAGTTACAAAGAACAGGCTCCAGGTCTCCCTTCCTTCAAACAGGAAAACTTGAACTGACCCCAGAAAATATCTCTCCTTCACTGAAATGTCTATGATTATTATTTTTATTGGCACACTTAAGAATCCCAGAATTAAATTATGCATGATCATTATTTTTATTGGTACACTTAAGAATCCCAGAATTAAATTACACAGTCATTGAAGAGCTCCATCTCACCAAGTTGACAGACAAAGGGTGTGAGACAATGACAAACAGTACAAAGGTGACAGCCCCTGCAGCCTCCCTCCCTAACTCTGTTGGAGACCTCATTCCACAGGAGCTCTAGGGGCTCACCTACCTTTATTATATGTGCATATCTGTTTGTTTGTTTGCCTTGAAATGCTTTATCTAAGTGCCAGTTGTCTGAGGGGGCATCACAGCTGAGTACTTGTAGCACTGCCTAGCTATGGAAAAACATGTAATATAACAAGTGTAACAGACATCAGAGACTCATCACAACTATGCCTGGCATCTGGCACAGGTTCCAGCAGTCATGTTAGCTTCTTATCACTACACAAAGCTGAACACTGAGAGTGACCAAACCAAGACTTCTTATGAGGTGCTGTAATACAGCTCAAACTGCAGAAAAGTCAATGCTGTTGAAATGATGCCCACGTGAGATGTTTTAATTAAAACTGCAGGACGACTCCTCTGGCTCTCTCTCTACAATGAGACTGAGTGCTTGGGGCTGCTCCACAAGCCTCTCAATTCTGAACAGAAGGGGAGGCTACTCTGTCCCTCTGTTGCCTTCCTTTTCTAGTAAGAATTCATCTGACAGGCAGTTAGAACTGAATTATCCCAAGTAGCACACAGATCAAAAAAGCACACAGATCAAAAAAGAGTGTATGCCCTTATTTATGTGAAAATAAGCATGATGGAGTCAGGCTTTATGAGGAAAGCCTTTTTCTATACACCACAGTTGAACCTATAGGTCTCCTAGACCTCATCATGTCTGTTGTTCACAGACTGACCAGGGCTTCTTGGAAAGGCAGGAAAGGTAAAGAACGAAGCAAGTGGAACAGTGCACCCCAGTAGTGAAAGAAGAAAGAAAAAAAATCAGTCTCCAGCTATATCACCTCATTTAAACCACTTCTGGTTGTCTGTGGATTTCATTTGATGCCTTTCTCTGACATGAGTCATTCAGCAATGACTGCAATCAGTATGAATGCTTGAATACATAGAAATTGCCCTAAATTCATGGCTGCATTTCTGAAACAAACAAATGAAACCCTTGTTACCTCTGCTTTCTTTCAAGTCTGTGTCCTTTCTCCTTAAGGGAAATGTTTTTAAAATTGCCTCAGCGATTTAAAACCTCAGTGCCTGCTAAATGTCAACACAAGCTGCAATTCCCACCTAAAACTTAATTTACATACAAATTTGATACAAGTGCAAAATCACCATTTAACATTAGCAAGAAACCCCATTCCTCTAGGGAAGAAAGATGATTCCTTTGTCACAAACTCAAAGCAAGGTTTGTTTTGACAAAATGGTGGCAAAAAGTGAATCTGTATCTACTGCATCCACTGACTGTAGGTTAACAAGTGGAACCAGCTGCTTCTGGGAAAAGGTCTTCAGCCTAGGAGGTACCACAGAGGAAGGATGCAGGAACCCAGCAAAACCAAACTGGAGTCAGAGGTGGGGATACAATGGGTCCTTCAGACCTCCCAGGACAAGAGAAAGCAGAGTGAGAACCACCCATGGACCTGGACCAAACCACCACCAGTATTACTCCAAGGTGTTATACAGCCTTGGTTCTTAGCATTGCCGATTTCAAAAATCAGCTTTTTCTCTCCAAAGTTCATGGAGGGACTTCTGGATCTTCCTTGTGATGGAATATGATGCCTTGACTCTGTGGGTGTCAGGAATAATTCCTTAAAATTACTTAAAATGCCACAAATGCAGGCAATGTTACAACTTAAACCCACTACAGCAGCAGAGATTTACTGCTCTCTTTGTAGAATCACAGAATTGTTTAGGTTGGAAAAGACCTTTGAAATTATTGAGTCCAACTATTAACCCAGCACAGCAATGTTCACCTCTAAACCATGTCCCCAAGTGCCACATGTACACACCCTTTAAATCCCTTTAGGGATGGTGACTCTACCACTTCCCTGGTACCCTGTTCCAATGCATGGCAACCCCTTCTGTGAAGAAATTTTTCCTAATATCCCATCTAAACCTCCCTGGCACAACTTAAGGTCCTTTCTTGTTCTCCTACTGCTTGTTATTTGGGATAACAGACCAACTCTCACCCCAGTAAAACCCTTTCAGGTAGCTGTAGAAAGCGATAAGCTCCCCCCTGAGCCTCCTCTTCTCTGGGCTAAACAACTCCAGTGAGTTTATTTCTAGCAATGTTTTCTTTCCCTTTCAGAAATCAAGAAGCAAGTACCAAACAGAAGACAGTACCAAAAAAGTATTTGAGATCCATGTTTATCCACTGTGGATTGGGATTTACATTCCAGGGGTATAATGAACACAGAGACACAAAGATGTGGGCGCAAAACATTATTAAATCCTTGAAGATTATCCCAGTTTCACTCAATAATGGAACCTTTCCTTAATGACTCTGGCATGGATATAAACTATAGCCTTTAACAGAGCTCAATGCCAACAGAAACCAGCAACTCTGCTGAGGCTTTATAGTTTTTCTTCAGTGGAGAGGAAAAGTGTTTATCTGGGAAGTGTTTCACATCACGGACAATAGGAAACTGTTCAGCTTTCCACAAATAGGCTGGTGTGCAACTTCCAAGCACTCTCCAAGGAAAACTTTGGAACGCTAGCCACGTCTTTCCAGCAAGGATTTCATGTAAAGTAGGTAATGCCCCACATCCTTCATCCTGATTTATTCCTGCCTCATCCTCATTTCCAAGTGCTGTGCTCACTTCAAACACAACACGACGGTCATCTCTGAATGTGCACATTGATCACTGGGGACTCCAGATTGGTATTGGCCCTTCAAACATAAACAGGGATATGCTGTCCTGACAGAGGGATTTCTGGGACTGCCTTTATTTTTGCAAGAGTAATTTGGAAATGTGAAGCTGGGGTCATATGACAGCAGATGCAAATCTAGTTGCCAGACAGGGCACTGGGTACTAAAGCACTTGGAGCCTGTCTATGACTTTGCTGCTGAAGTGCTACAGGTCAGCAGGAAAATGTTACTATTCCTGAGCTGACTGGAAATCAATGGAGAAAGACTTCAGTGTGCTCTTTCTCACAAATGAGAGCACCAAATTGGGTCTTTTCCTCTGCAAGCTGCTACCAACAGAGAGGGGCACTATGGAATTGGGAGCTGCTCTGATGTCCCATAAAGCAGTAGGAACAGACAATATTGCAAATTTAGTCCTTCTGTCAACTCTGGCTCCCAGTAGGACCTAATATTTTCTTGCTGAAGTGACAACCAGTTGTTATCTTGCTGAAGTGACGAAAGTTACAAACATGGTGGGTGTAAATTTAAAATTAATTCTTGATGCTGATAAAAAATTTTGTACTGTGGTGGGGCTACATGAGACAGACGGATGGGCATAGCCAGGTCCATAGTGGCCATGAGGGGGTGAATCCTCCAGGTGCTTCTCCTGACCAACAAGAGCCTCAAACAGTGGCAGAAGATTCAGTTTTCACAAGCAGAACAACTGCATCACATGTAGCTGCCCAACTAAGCAAGAGGTCAGTGCAGAGGCGCATACAGTTCAATTTCTGCTAGACACTCCCTGTGCCCCAAACTTTCTAAATTTGCACCTATGAATCCCCAAACTGGATTACTGTGGTGGTATGTTCTTAGCAATCACAACTGCAAGAAACTGTCTTTATTCTGGAAGGTATTTCACCATATTACTTGACAGCAACTGTACCTACATCCATCTACAGCATCTGATCCATTTTTCCTCCCTCCTGTTTCTGTTCACAAGTCCATTTTTCATTCTTCCTGGAATGCAGAGCATTTGGGAGTATGGGTGGGAAACCAAAATCTTTCAACACTCACTAACAGAAATTTTTTTATTAATTAACTTTGTGGGAAGAAAAGAAAAGACAGAGAACTGATCTTCTGCTCTGAAATCATGAATCACTGTGGAAGAGAAAACATGTCCTCTGAGGTACCTGAGGCCACTTCAGACAGAATGAGTGACTGAGCTGCTTCCTTGGAAAGTCCTGAGTCATCAAACACAGCAGTTTAATCCCCAGGAAATGGGAAACACATTGGCATGATGTTCACTTGCATGGAGCATGAGGTCCAGAGAAGGGTGAAACTCCTAAGATTTTGGAGATCAGTTTAGCTTGAGGAAGGATTTTAAAATCTAAATGCTTCTCTGAAGTATATCTGATCTGGATCTGGGTACTGTATTCCCAACACATGATTTCCTGGATGAATTAAACTCTCTACAAACTTTGCAGATTGCATATGAATTTACTTTGACTTCTCATAAAAATGATTCAATGATCATGACACAAAAATGCATTCTGGCTTCTAAGGTATTTACTGTGACAAGTACTTTATAAATTCACCATCCTTAATTTACTGTTACAAGAACTTACTCCTTTTGGCATTCCTGCTCCTTCTACTAGCACCTAACTAGGAGGAGGGGCTGACATACATGGATCTCAGCCTGACTCTTCACCATATTCTCCCAAAGGGACACCCACACAGTCATTTAGGAACCAAATCTGGGTTATGGCCAGCATGAAGTCACCTGGCGTGCCTGAGATACCATGAGTTATTAAAAGTGAGACTATTTAGCATCAAAATGGGCAAAAAGTGACACAAAATCACCCTACCCTCATATGTACATTAGAGTGACTTTCTACTTGTGGGGGAAATTCAAAAAGGTTTCAGTAAATTTCACAGCTTGCCACAAAAAGATCCACCCACAGGAGTCATTTGGTCATGCCACCAGTCACATCATAGCGCTCTGAAGGGCTTCTAAGCCCATTTGAAGTCCAAAGAATGTCCTTCTGAACACCTGATCATTCATGAAAGATGAAACGTGTACTTCTCAGCAAAATTTTCTGTAGTACACTCTATCTTTGACTGTTTTTTTCTAAGGAACTGTTATTGAAGGAACCTTAGGTGAAAGTGTCAGTGAGAGAAGTCATTGACTTCCTTACTTTCTGTTCCTTTTTTAGGAACTTGTGCATTGTAAAGAGCTTCCTGAAAGCTAAATTACTATACTCATGGTGAATCAAGCAGCTCTATCGACTGCAGCACAGCCCACAGACCTCTTGCTGAAGGAAAATAAGTCAGCTCTGGATGTGGAAAAGCTCTCTGTCCTAACGTGTGAGGTCTCTTTGCCTGACAACGTGATAGTGAAGGTAAGGGAAGTCGGCACTGCAAAGACAGAGTGACAGCAAACAGACCACAAACTTCCTCCGATAAACCACATCTTTCCAAGCACACAATACCACTTGATACCTTTGTGCCCCTTGAGCTGTTACAAAGTGCAGCTGCACTTCAGCCCAGATTGATGTCACCCGGCGGAGGCCATCAATCCACAGGACAAGTGCAGGCTGAATACACAAACAAAGTCACACAACCTCACTGTTTCAATACAATGCTGGGGAGAGGATGGCGCAGTTTCTCCAAAGGCTTAAATGAGCTTAGTGACACATCTCACAGAATGATTAACCATCTAAAACTTGATTAGCCACCTAAAACCAGCCAGACATCTCCTGCAAGCGAGCTGGGCCAGTTGTCTGAAGATGCCCATGAGCACTGCTCTGGAAAAGCCAGTCTTTTTACTTGGACTGTAGAAGGCATCTGCACAACTGTGTGAACATACTCTGAGTCTTCCACCAGTTCCCTCATGGCTCCTCACAACCGAAGATGGGAGAGGATCAGCAACCATCTCATATTAAAAATAACCTCTAAAAAAGCTACTGGCACTGATGGAAGCCAACAACTTCAGTGCAAGTTGGATCAGCTTTATCTCTAATAACTATAAACCAAAATTTTAATCCCATACTCATGACCTGAGGTGAAAAGATCTGCGTTAGAGTTGGCTGGAAGCAGAAAGAGGATGAAAAATCAGCTTCTCCTGTGGAAACAAGAACGCTGAAATTTGGCTAGGAAATAAAGTAAGAACTAGCTCTGAACTTTTGAAGTCTCCAAGGCTCTGTAAGTTTACTATTAGAGAGTTTATGGAGTATGAGATACAGATCTCCTAAAACTGATAGGCTGCAGATCAGCAAAAAACCCTAGAAACCTTAGCACTGGCTTCAGGACAGCTCAGCGAGCAAGCTGCCCTGGAGCAAAAAGAAGCAAGCCCAGGTTTCCCCAGAGGCCCCCTTCCCAAGGAACAGAATTATATGGAATATGAAACAATTCTTTCAAAAGAAACCAGAAATTTTACTGAGGATAAAATCTGATTATATGGCAAAGTGAATGTCCCACTGGGAGAACTAGTCAAGCATGAAATTCCTGAGAAGTTCTGTTCTGTATTCTTACTCCAACACCATGGACTATCTTGTTCTTTCCCAGATTTTTTTTTTTTTTGTGGCAAGTTGCTAAATTCCATTCTCTCAGAAGGTGTTCAATGTCTAAAGATGGCCTAAAGGACACGCAGATACACTGTCCCTAAGTAATGTGTTGCTCAGGAAGTGACAGGATAATTAAATTTCTATGGCTGAGAATTTGTAAGTTGACTTTGCTTCTCTACCATGTTTTGGAGACCTTCTTCCATGTTTTTCCCCCTAAGAGTTACTTTGGCTGGCTCAGGCTTTGTAGCTGTAAGGTAGACACAATGACAATTAAATTGCAAAGGAGAATATTTTAAAGGCACACAGGAACATGAAAATGTAATGTGCCTATTTTCATAGTTAAGTATTTTAAGCATTGAGTAGTCATATTCTCCAATGTTAGATGAGGCAATAAATTCACCAGTGCATGCAGATGAACCCCATTTAATCCCTATGCACCTCTTACTGTAAATTATTCTGTCAGAGAACCCCCCTAAATAATGGATTCACTTTTCTTCACAGGGAAGGGATGGGAATATGATCCTTAGGCTCAGATCAAGTGAAAGATCCAAAGGTTTACAAGAGGTTTAAGAAGAGCTGCCACATCCCAATAGGGAGATTATTCTACTCACATAAAAAAGGGTGCATTTTTCCCTGTATCAGAAGAGATGGGATCCAGAGTCTACCTTTCTCAGTTCTTTTTTCCTCAATTAATTTGGTCATTTCCAATTAAAGTGTCACAGTTCTTGTAATATTTTTTCCCACTTGCATATTTTCTAAATGAACTTCTACTTTTTTCACAACAACTTTAACATTGTCCCTAACACATCCCAAAAATTAAGAGCTATGCAGTGTGGAGCAACCCTGACTATCAGGCACCAGAAAGCTGGAGTTTATAGGCATCCCAAGGAACTTGGAAAGTACTGGGAGATTCCTGAGAGTTCTGAGGGCATCTGTAATTTTCTGAGATCTCTTAAACTGGGTTTACCAAACTGGGGCTGAGGGAAATGTTATGTCAAACATTTTTCCCAATTCTGTCCAACACCTTGAGAGAGTTAGGGATCCCGATGGAGTGAAATGGCTGCATCACTGTGTGGATGGCGTGTGCTTTCAGCCCACGGGGAAGGAGAGAGCATTCCCTGGGGAGCAGAGACTTCTACCCTGAGACAACGACGAGTAGCAGAGCCAGGGCCACAACTGTAGAATGCTATGGGAGAAGGGAGGGAGGAAGCTCTTTGCTTCAGACAGGACAGGAGTAAGTTACAACAGCAAAGACACATTGCTTCAACTGGGACAGGAAGTGCAAACAGAAGGAGCAAGGGTAATTAATTTCTCCAGCAGAGCTCTGAGAGTTTACAATAAACTCTCAAACTTTCAGATAAGCAGACATAAAAATTTGTGCTGAATTCTTTGATTCATCCTGAATTCCCTGATTTTGAAAGAAGGCAGCACTGATCCCATCCTTGGAGAGAGCCTGATAAAAATGAGCACTGCTGCATGTTCTTCTGGCCAAGAGGATGGTGTGCAGCACATCAGGGCTTGGCACATGGCAGAAGGTCAGAGCTGATTCTGAGAACCCAGCAACAGCAGAGTCATCATGGACACAGGTGCTTCCTGGACTGATCTTGCAGTTTGGCTGTTTCCAGTTAAATGTGAAGCAGCTGTGGCCCTTTATCTGCTCAAGCCACTGGAATCCATCTAAGGGGAGACTTTCTCCCATCTTCTCCTCTCTCCCAACCCCAGGCATGCAGCTCTGTTTTCTGAAGACAGAGAGGAGCAGGGACAGCCAGTTGGCAGAACTCCACAAAAAACCCCCAAAAAAACAAACTTGTCTTTCTTATCTCAGGGCAAAGCAATGAGATATTGATTCAGTCACTAATTTTCCAATGCCTGTATCTGGGGACAAGGATGACAGCCAGCAAAATAAGAAGCAAATATGAACGCTGCAGAAGGCTGTCACGCAAACAGATTCAGGACACTTCCCTCAGGCAACAAAATGAACAAATTAAGCCAATGTGAGAGTAAGTTCTCAAGTGTTTATGGCATTGTTCTGCATGATGAATAGAACAGGGATTCTTTTACAGAAAGGGATTGAGCTTTACAGAAGGTGTTTTCAATAGTCAGCTTGGTGGAATTCTGGAAGAGGCACAGGAAGGTCAACACAGGGCCATCAGGCAGATCAACAGGAGGAGCCAGAAGATTTCAGAAATCCAGTCAGTAAGAGTTCCCAAATAGCTCCACACCAGCTAAATATACTTTATATAAACTTTTCTTTGTTTAGTTCACTGATTCCGGAGCCATCAGACCCCTCTATGTCTTGGCTATCTCTTCCAGCCAGACAAGATCTCACTTTATTTTTCCCCACTACCTTAGGAAAGGGAGGATTTGGCTCAAATTTGTGCTTGTCACTAGACAACAGAAATGTGAGACTCTAGGTATTCAGTTTGGTTGGCTTAAAGAGCAGCCATTTCACAACCCATGCTTAGTATTTTGGACAGAGGAAGCCAACAATCTTCTGGCTTTACCCAGTCAATATGCAGCTGAAAGCATAAACAGGTTTGGTCTTTGTCCTCTTTCACACTTCCCAAGACTTTTCTTTTTCTGATACATAGGAACAGTGCTAGTTACTTTCTACAAAAGGAATTCTCTTGTCCTTTCTAAAACCAAAATGGATGGCAGAATTTAAATATCATATCAGACTATACTCCACCCATTTATGGTAATGCTGCTGAATTATTACTGAACAAGGAAGATCAGACTACTAATCATGTCAATAATAGTAATAACCATAATGTTTTGGGAACAGAGAGATTAAAGAAAATGACCACTTGCTTTTTTGGCAAAACAGTACTGGTAGTAAGGAGGACATAGCATGAGTGTTTTGCTAAAGTTACTTTCATACAATGGGGCTTCTTATTTAACTGGAGAAAAATTGTCCTGCAAATCACTGTCAAGGAATCATTGATATTCATCCAAAATCACCCTCAAATTCAATCTGATAGACTTTCAAACATTCCTATGTGCCAGCTCAAACTGTTCCTCTTCATTCTTCTGCATACAGTCTGTCCACAACAGTTTTTTTTTTTAATTCCCTTTGCTAAAACATAAGCATGCAGCTGCTTCAGTTTTTTTTCCAGCCCTTGCATTTTTTCCATGTGCTGTCCACCCCCCCAAACTCCACATTAGAATCCAGCTGATCTTCCTTGAACACTATCCAATTTTTCAATTGTCAATGCCAGAATGCAATGAAGTGGGCTTGACTCCCTTATACAACTTATTTGGAAGTAAAGCAGAAATGTCACTTTTGGGCTTGAGCACAAAGAAATACCTCTTCATGTATGGCTCCACAAGAATCAAGATGAAAACACCTGCACCTCTGCAACCTCTGTAACCCACAAAACAATTTCTGCTTTGCAAGCAGCTCAAAATTTTTTGAGCCTCTATTTGTTTATGCGATGTATATATTTTGTTACTACAGTCACTGTAGCAAAATGGTTCCTCTTCTGGGCCTTTCAATTGTTTTTATTAAATCTTTTAAATAGGAAAGAGAAGAGTAAAAAAAGGAAGGCTAGACAAAAATGCAAGGTTCCTCAAGACTCTCAATTATAGCAACATGACAATATAACATAAACACAAACAACACAACAACTATCACAGTTGTGATGCTGTACTCTGTTTGGCTAGACTGCCTTTTGGAGCTCACCCAGAAATCATAAAATACAAGCTATTCCATAAAAAAAGAGACAAAATGGTTTGCAGCAGCCTCCTCATTTCTAAGGGGGAGCCCCAAGCACTTCTGATAGCTACAGCCCCAGTTACAGGAAAATGACAATACAGTCCCTGATGTGCAGTTTTGAAAGTCTTTTTTTCTTCTAAAGGCAGAAAGCTGTTCCTTGTGAATATATTTAAATGCTCTTTATTCACAATTTCTATAGTTTTCTGCTGTTTCTGCACCTCGAGTAATTCAGTCTAGTGGCAACTCTGGACTTTTTTGCCATGCAATTTATTTTTCTTTCTTTATTCTTGTCTGATAAGGTAGAACTGGCAGATGTACCTTATCATCAGACCACAGGAAAACTCACAGAGTATCTAATCCTTATGGGGGGGGCAACCATGTGTTCTCTCTTGACTCCACCCAGTATTCCTGCACAACCATTTACACTTTAACAAAGTTTTGTATGTTCAATGTTCAGAGCAGATCCCACTGGAATAAGGGTTCTAGTCCAGGCAAACCTGCCCAACATGATGGTCTGGATCTGGGAACAGAAGTCACCCAGTGTGGGACCATTCAGCTGAGGACACACACATCGATCTAGGCAGAGTCCAAGCCCTCTTGCTTTCAGGGGCATTTCCCCCAGGAATTGAGAATTTTAGGGAAGACATCATGAACAGAAGACACTGCTGCCAAGGTAGGGGAATGTGCAGACAGAGGTGCCCCACTCTGCAAATAAGTCAACATTAAGCACTGGCTTTTAGCCAAATTTCCTGCCCCATCCTTTATTTCAAGTCTGTGATGATGTGTACAGACATAGCCTAACACCAGAGAGCAGAGACTATTCTTGGACTTCTCTCACACTACTGCATCTTTAGTTCTTCTCAAAGGCTTGCAGCAGCCAATAAATTAATAGTTTCACAATTTCCAGTTGAAATGCTTTTCATGGGAAGATGATACTTTGAACTAAATGAAAATTGCTGAAGAAAGTGTCTGCTACCCTGAGTGGAAAATTTCTTTTTTCCACTCAGGAATGGTACACCTCGGCTGTTCTGCTATAGTTTGCTTGGTTTTTCTGTTTTGCTTTTTTTTTTTTTTTTTTTTGGTTGGTTTTAGTCAAAAAATTTCCAGCTCCAGACTGCTACAGTGTTTACTGCTCTTCCCTACACCATGTTGACTTTTCTCCCCCTGCCAAAGTGCTTCTTAAATCTCCTCTGAATATATGCTCTTACTGGTGGTGTTTAACAGCCTTTTCTTCCTCTTTCCCCCATTGTTATTTAAGACGATGCTTTTATGGCTCAACAGATTCCAAGAAGCATTTTGGATAAATGCTCTGTCAAAGAACACTTATGTACAGTTGAGCCATATTATATTCTATATGAATCACTGCGGATGTTTCCCAAACAAGGTTAGATCAGCCAGATTTTCCAACTAGATTACACACAGCTTTTTCAGACATAGTCTACTACCTCTGCCATTAATTCTCCTCACTGAGACTCACCTCAGTTTTGGACCATGTCATGTCTGCCCACCAGGGACAGGAGCATGCTGCTAACACTTTCTCCTAATGAGGATAACAATCCTATGACAGAGTAGCCTCGTCCAAATTTTATCTGCAGAATGTAGGGGAAAGGCTGATTTTGCAAAGCTAGATGGTCTCTCACCAGCCCTCACGGTTTTATTGTCTGTGATTTCTTCAGACAGAGACCTCATTTAAATGGCCAGGAAAAAGAAAATCTGCAGGATGAAGGAAGTCTGTTTCACCAGCTAAGGACAATTTTGTGTCATTTTTTATTTTATTTTATACTATTTTATTTTATTTTATACTTATATATATTATATATATATTATTATATTACTTATACATATATATATATACTTATATATTTTATTTTATACTAATGAAGATTGCCAAGAGCCAACTGATCAGTCCTTCTTCCCTGCCTTACCTGACCAGATATATGGAGAAGCTCAGGGAATACTGAATTGCTCTCTACCTGCCCAACACATTTTCAATGATGCATCTGCTACATTAAATGTGGTCCTTCAGGAAAAAACTGAAATTCCACCTAAAGAACAGCAGCCTGACAGAGAAGTCTGCAATGGAGAAGCAACGAAAACCCCATGGAGAGAGAGAGAGGAAAAACAGCTCTGGGGGAAAATTAGCTGAATGAAATGTTTCTTTAAAGAAACCATGGCACTTCTGAGCTGGTATAACGAAGCAGCTGTGATATAAATAATGTCCCCAAGTGGAAAAAACCCACAAAAACACCAGCCATTCAGGCTCCATATGTTTCCAAACTCACACAATGGATGCTTTACAATGCACTTTTTGTCTGGAAATTGGGTGGGAAAGGGAGGTTCCTCACCCACCTCCTATACTAATGCAATAATCTTGCTTAGTCACAGAAAAAGGGAGAGAAAAAAGGAGAGAAAGTGATTAATAATCTGTGGGCAGCTGCTTACTTTCCAATTGGTTGTCCAGGAGGGGTGTGCTCCACTTCAAATCCTGCTTGTCTCAGTACATCAATCACAGTGTTGTTACCCAGGAAGTGACCTAAAATACAGGTAGAAAATAGCACTGTCAATCAAACTACTACTCTCACTCACTTGAGTTTCTCCTGTTGGAACAGCAGCTTTGGGAGTCAAGGGTACCAAAAACTAGACCAGAGGGACAGCATACAGCCCAAACACTTTCTTCTTCCATCTCATTTATCCCTCCCTCCCCTCACATGGCCAAGGGACTGGGTGGATAACAGGAAACCTAGATGGGATGGGTTGCTAGTCTTGTCTTCCACTGTGACCATTTTTAGGATGCACACTGATTAAATAAATTTCCAACATGGAGATCAGAATGACCCTGCACTGGCAAAAGGATATTTCGAGGGCTTTGACTTTTGAAATGGAACAACTTACAACCCTGACCATCACTGCTCATGAACATCTGCTAATGAAGAGACTCAAGCTGCTGTAATGCATGTTCAGCACTTGTCTGACTAAAACCACAGTGATTCAGGAACTGCCTCATCAGCCATTCAGCCACCTGCACAGTGGGGCTGGGAGGAGCTGGGATGGTAACCTTATCTCTCCCAAAACATGAAGATTTAGTCCTGTAATTCAGGGCTCTTTGTTAGAAGTGTAAAGGTCACATTCCTATTCACAGAAGTAACAAGGAGCTCAGTAAGTATTGCAGTGTGTACAGGCCTTGAAAGAGTTTACTTAAGGGGGTCCCATATACTTGAAATCTGAACCAAATCCCACCGGAGTCAATGGGAGCCCTCAGAGGGCTTTGGGCACAGACTCAATAAGAGAGTGTAATCCAGCCAAAGCTTTCAACTTATTGTCAGAGTCCCACACTGTTTGCAGGATGGGTTGGATATATAAAGTAAGGGAGCAAGAAGTCCACAAAGAGATTTATTAAAATCCACATGGCACTGTAATCTCTCTCCAACTGCAGCTATGAATGACATGGAGGAAGAACAGAACAATTCTCCTCCATTATATCCATTAACTCCCAGCTCTACAGGGCTGGGTGACCCCCATTTACACCCAGGTCATTGCACCTCACTGCCAGCTCTGAACAGACCAATTCTCCAGGAATGTGCCCAAGCCACCACGTGCCTGTGGCATCTCGGAGGAGGGAGATCCACTATGCTGTGGGGTGTAAGAACTCACTCCTCTGGTTTGCTGCTGCTGCTTGGAGAGCATGTGCTTGCCTGAAGCACAGTGAAAGTGTTTGCAGGAGATGTTTTTGATTGTCTGGCTCCACAGCACAGCCAAATGGTGTGCACTGAAAAAACCAAGGCAGGCAAGAGGTGCCTGAGTCCCCCTCCAAGGACACCGCCATGCAAGGAGCTGGTGCAGCCACCAGCAGAGTCACCCCCGGGATTCTTTGCCCACCCTGCACAAAGTACTGATGAATTTGAGAGCATTCAGCCCCCAGGATTTGCTCAGCCTGCATCCCTCTGCTCCCGCTGCCAACAAGGGCGCTAACTCGCCTCAGTTGTTGGAACGATGTAGCTGTATGGCTTTGAGTGCAACTTGCAAGCGCTGGTAAGAGCTTTTAGCCAAAAGACATTTCTTTAAATGATTAAATGTACATTTGCAGAGCCCTAGTGTGTTCCAGGATTCCTCCACTTCCTTTTAAGAAAACTCAAAATTTGATTTTCCCCTTTCTAACTTACTTATAACAAAAGCCAAAACAGCAAAGAACAGTCCCAAAAATGTGTTATACACCCTCAGAGATTCAAGAAATGAGACATTTGTGAATGATTAACTGGATTTGATCATATCCTGTTTTTTTATGCAGTGGCCAAGGCAAACAAAGGTCCCTATTCTGTCACTGGCAAAGTGACACTGAGGAGCCAAAGTCAAAGGTATCAGAGTCCGAGACGTTTCCGAGTCCACTTTATTTTCCCTGAGCCAGAATCTTAAATGCCAAAAGATTTCTCAATGTAAATAATTGTCCTGAATCCAGCAAATCTTTGACAAGATGACAGCACAAGAGAAACCAATTTTAACTCTTTCAAACTCAGGGAAAAAAGTAACTATGCAAAAGCTCTGACTCCTCATCCACACAATGGTAGAACTGTCAACAATGTCAGCTCTTCAGCAGAGCCTGCAAATCCCTTCAAGTGATGGATGAAGACCAAAAGATGACACTTCCTGGACTTCCCATTCCTGCCCTCTGTGAGGATACCAAGCTGAAAGTTGCCAGCTGCTGGGACTGGTGATCTGCTGGGCAGCATGGCAACAGGGATTGTTCTTTCAATTTTGCCTTTCCTAACTGGAAGGAATGCCAGCTTCCATTAAAACTCCCTCAACTTCAGATTCCCAAATAAATTAAAATCCTAATTACAAATATCCATGCAAACATCACAGTTATTTCATTGTACATTCACAATCCAACACATACTAAAATATTTTCAATGCTCCAGTTCAACCAAGAGAACAGAAATAAAAAGAAATAAAAAAATCAAAACCAAAATCCAACTTTGAGCTGGCCCCCAAATAATTCTCCATTCCACATACATTAACAGAGCCCAAAACTTTAACAACTACTAGGAGATGGCATGAGCAAGTCTTTACAAAACTTAACCTTTAGACTCTGCTTAAAATTTACCTGCTTGTATTATCCCTCATACATCTGGGTAAGTTGCCACCCATCTCATCACCAGCTTGTCCTGTAAATGCATTCTCTCCATCTGATTGAAGAGTTCTGACTTCTATTTGTCTTAACTTCTCTGTCCAGTCAGAATTCACATGTCAAGGTTGTTTTTGTATCCACCTGTTCATTTTACATCATGGTAATACTGTTGAAGCCAAATCATGCACACCACAAGCAACCTGAAATCATGTTCTACTTTAGTGACTGAAAACATGAAGTTTTGCATGCTCAGACCAGCAGTCTTTCCCACCCAACACAGACATTTGCCAACATGATCCATGTTATCCCATGGCAAGGAGTTCCTCAGGAATAGAGATGTGGAAGAGGAAGGTTTAAGGAAAAAGGTGGCACTGGAGAGGTCCAGTGTAGGTAGGTAACATGAAACATGAAAGGTTAAAAAATTCCTGGAAGAATTGTCTTGACCTGCCTCCTGCTGTGAAGTCCATCATAATTATCCTTTCCAGCTTTAAAATCCAGGAAAATCTTCTATGTGAAAAATATCTTACATAAAATAACTCTCCCTAGTCACCCACAACTTGAGATAAGGACTCACTTGTTAAATATTAACAACAGATTACTTTGACAGCCTATGTGATGAAAACAAAATAACCTGCATATTAGAGGCTGCTCATATGTGCAAAGAGAGTATGCAGTAACTGTCACATTCTTTATAAAATCAGTGGATTTAATTTTTATTTATAGATATGAAGAAAATGAGCTTTATATATATAAACACACACACACACATATATATATATGTATGTGTGTGTGTGTGTGCATGTATGCTTCTGCTTAAATATTTTAAAAATTTCTCTTCCTGGCCTGGGAAAAACCTCAAGAGTGTATAACTACTAAAAATTTAGTGCATCTAGAGATATATCAGACAGGTTAGAGAGGCAAGGGAATGATCTTGCATTTCCATCACTATTCCCTCTTCAGTCTAAACCTGAATAAACCATTCCTGCAATATTAACCGAATTTATCTTGACAGCTGATGAAAAGTGGATCTGAGAGGTCAGAACATCAGCTGCCTTGGGAAATCCATGGAAGTGGAAAAGGAGAGAAAGCAGACATAAAAGATTTTCTACATAGGGACCTGAAGAGAAAGTCTGTCCTTGGGCATGGAGATATGCAAAGCAGCCACCCCTAACAGTTTAAGATTAAAAATGCCCAGGTGTGGATGCAATTCTTCCACCCTCTGAGGATAAGGAGATACTCATGGGATTTGCTAGAGGACAAGACCCAGTGCTAAACACAGTAATTTTGTAGTTTGAACACAAACACAAACAGTGCAGTGGTCAGTGTGGCTGCTGCACTTAAGAGGGGGTTTCTTACTAAATTTGATGAGACCAAGATTATTCTCCTTTCACTCACATTTTGTTTTTTCGAGACAAGGATCTGGAGACAGTGGAGGAACACATTATATAGCATGGCTGCTAACATTAATCACAGATATTCCCTTTCTGGTTTGCTTTTTTATTTTTAATTAAGAACTGTTCTTTGGACTACAGAAAGCAGATCCATGTAATGTGTTTCCTTATCTCCCCACAGTTTCATTTTTCAATGGAAGAAAGAAAGAATAAACCATCACTTAGGAGGTTTTTAACTACAAAACATGCAAAAAATATGTGAAATATACGTGGTTTCCTTAAAGCACGTCCATACACAAACACACTGCTGAAAGAATGCACTTTCTTCCTTTCTTAGTGGAATATCCCGAGGCAGAGAGAAAGACACTTCTCAGCCAACTCTTGACAGCCATGTATTTTCTAATTGACCACATAAACTAAAGCTCTCCTTTTGCATTTCAGACATCCTAGTGACCCTCATCAATAACCTAAGCATCAGGTTGCATCCCTCAAAAGTTACATGAACTTGGGTGTTCCTACACAGAAAAATTATAACCACGTTTTGATGACAGAGGCAGAAAAAATGTTTTTAAGCAAATGTTATATACTTTATCTAGGTTTAGAGATCTACTACAAATTACTTTGTCTATTCTTTTCACAATTCTTTGTTCCATGGCTTAGAAGGATAATGGGGTACAAAGGAGCAGGAGATAATTCCCTCACAAAGGACCTCCATTGCCAGAGCCTTTGAAGTTGTGCTAAAAAAGCCTTGCTAGCCATTAGCTGACACACAGCAGAAATCTGAACTGTTTCCATGCACACTACAAGCAGAGCTATTTTCTGCACAATTAGTCATAAAAAGGGCCAATGTAAACTGTGTCGGGAGGTCTCAATTCTTTACATTCTCCACACAGTGAATCAGACATTATGTATAACGTTTTGTTGCCATTTAGACCTTGGGCTGCTCTGCAATCAGGAGGCGGCAGCCTCTATTCCTCTTCTCCCTCGATGCTGATTCTCAAGTCCCTTGGCAGCACCAGTGTTTATGGCAGGAAAGCATCACAAGAATTAGTGTAGGGAAAAAGGCAAAAGGCTGAGAGCTGCCCCTTTAGAGTCAGGGTAAATACTTTGTGGTCCCTTTGCCTGCTGCCTCTAAAACTGCATCTCCATTCCTCTTATTCTACAATGGTCAAAGCTCAGTATTTTGGAAGCTGAAAGATGAATTTGTCAAGATGCGGCTGTAGTAAGGAGCTACAGCAAACACTCCAGGCAATGACTCTTATTTGAATTTGATGATTTCTCCACTATAGCATTCCAGTCTGACCCAGAGGTCTCTGGTAACAGCAGGAATTTACTGGGAACCACATGCCATCCCACATTACTCTCTTCGGACATGACACATGTTCCAGAGACCCATGGTGGGGAATCAGTGTTGTGGATAAACACTCCAAATTTTAAATTCCCTTTCACTCCTTGTCCAGCGTATTTCTTTGCTAATGAATAACATGCTTTAAAAACTGGAGGCTCTTCAGCATTCCTCATGATGATCCTCACTGCCAGACAATTGCTTCTCTTTGTTCTTGAACCACTTCCTTGAAATCTCACTCTGGTGGTAAGGATGGTCTTGAAAAAGTATCTTGAATGCACTTTGACAAGAAGCCAGTGCTGGATTTGTGCAGATCTTGCTCTTGCAAGCTGCTTCTAGATGTATCTGAAAGATTCCCCCAGCCCGAGTAACCCTCTTATGTGAAGTGTCTTATTAAGGAATGACACCAGGTAATGGATTAGGTGGGTGATCTGCACCTAGGCATGAGTATGATGTTAGGACAGCCTGAATATTTGGATTTTAAATTTTACTGATAATGTGAACAAAACTCATGCTTGTGGGGATCTAACAGGGGAAGGAATTTTCTGGAAATGGCTTGAAGGAACGCAGCCTAGCCCAGTTAGTATGAAATGTGAGCCATACCATGCCAGAGGATGAGACATGCAGCCCTACCACACCACACTAGATGTAACAAAAGCTTCCTAGAGGCTGGTGTTCAGGTTTGAATCAAGAGCTCTGTGGGCTTTCCAAAGAGAAAGGGACTATCAAAGGCCCCATCTTCCAGAAAAGTCTGTCACCCCAGGTTGCTGGCTTTTGCTCTGCTTCAGGACACGGTTTTGCACTTGGAAATTGCAGCATTATGCAAAAAACTGTGAAGGAGAGCTGGAGATGCAGGGAATGAGCTTTCCTCTTCCCCTGTTTGGCAGGAGTGTCCAAGCCCAAAGCATGCCTTAAAAAATACTTTGCACAAGCCACGTGCAATGGTCCTGTAAAGCAGGCTTTCATCATAGACTCCTTACATCATGCCACCCGTTCTCCAAACAGATGGAGAAATCATTTTCCCTCTCGTTTGATGTTGTTATTCTATGCAGTTGTGAGGAACTGACTCATAGCCACTTTTGGACAGTCACGGGAATCAGAGCAATAACACATAAGAAGCCAAAGCGTGCAGCATTTCCAACGTCCAGCAATCCTCCCATGGGCTCCCCTTCATTCTTTTCTTGCATGTAATCACCTCTCTTCCCTCTCACCCGAGTGCACTTAGAGAACAAGCTCTGGAGAAAGGCCACACCATAGCCAGAGGGAGAATGGAGAGATGAAGGGCCAAAAGTTGAGGGGGTTATTCCAGATTGACGCCAGGCTAATAGAGCACAGATTTGTGCATCCCTGGGGTGTCTCGGAGATCTGCAATGCAATTCTATACTTGGAGCATCTCAATCTGAAGGAGAGACAGATTCCCACAGACTTCTATTTCCTTGCTGCCCCCAAGTATAATAAACTCCCCCAATGTCTCTCCGTTTCTGATCTTCCTTTCTGAGCAGCCCTTCTGTTAAGGGTATGGAGCTATTGTTGAGGTCACATCATGGAAATCCTTCTCCAGAAGCACCCTGGAGTGCAATGCACACTCCTCAACATAGGGACAGAATTTACCAGTTTGGAGCTGGCTCCTTGCTGGTACAGCCCTCTGTTTCCAGTTTCAATGCACTGCCATAATGTGAGCTCAGCAACTCAGTTCTCTGCTGTCTTCGAAGTCTTGGAGCACTTTCCCTAGCAGACTTGCCCTAAACATATGTGGTAAACAATGAAATTATTTTTCTGGGGAGGAAAAAAAAGGTCCATTTTCTTCCAAGTCTAAACCAGCTGTTTCACTTGGGTTCAGAAAAACAACACAAGCAACAGCTAAAGTGAGGTCACCTCCTAAGAATCTCCTCTGCCCTCTGTATCAGTTTGTAGCTGCCTCAGACATTTCCAAATGAAGTGACTGGTCTGTGCTAGTGAGTCTCACTGAAGAGGATGGCACCTCCACAGAGCAATTAATTCTAACACCTCAGACACTAGGTTTGGGAAGAACATGAGCTCTCTGTGCAAGTCTCTTTCCATTGACCATGTGAGCTTAAGGATCTCCTTTACCCTCGCTGTCTATCAGGCATGGCATGGTGACCCACCAAGCCACTGCCCAGAAGCTCCTGAACACTGCACACAGCCCATCCTTCCCCATCATTCCCTTTTCTGCCCTGTTCCCCACCTCTCTTGTCATGCCAGAGTTTGCACAGGACAGGGAGCTGTGTTGATCGGGGCTTTGGTTGATTATAGGGCCATTTGAGCTATTTCATATTGTTGCTTCACTTATGTGGCTTTAGAGGAGTTTTCCACAGAGAGAAGGTCCAACACAGGATGACAATTTCAGCATATATTCTTAAAGAAAACACAGGATCCCTTGAAAGTCAAACAACAAAGCCTGAATATTTGAAGTGTTTATTCTGTAAAATGTATTGGTGGTGTTTGCTGGTACAAGCTGCATCAACTTACCAGGGCAAAAAGTACGGAGGAGGAAAATCATGTGGGCAGGGCTTAAACAGAAGTTTGATTGACTTTGTCCCCAGGTTTTACTATGAGCAAAGGCAGGGCTTACTCAGTCTGAGATACTGCATGGAGAATGGTTATTGGCATTTTCCCCTCTAGCAGAATGCCATGGCTAGATGTGATTTTATTTTTAAATTGTTTTTATTTATTTTATTTTTTTTAATAAACATGTGACAGGGAACATGTCTCTGTGTCCCTCATGGAACCCTCTCCAATGGACACGGTCAATGTACAAAATCTTGGAACTTCACCATCCCTAACACTGCAGCAGAAGAAAAGGAGACGAGTCTGAGGAAAATCCAGAGAAAACCCAGCGTCTCTAAGAGTCTTCCAGGGTGCTGGAAGCATCTCTGGGACCATCAGATCCCCCAAGTGCAGGCAGTCTGGTGTGAAATGCATTGTCTTAACATTCTTTGCCAGCTGTCACCAAAGCCTCAAGCAATGAGGAAACTGGTGAGGAAATGCAGTCTCTTTTTGTACCCAAGGTGCCTTATTAGTGCATGCACAGGCTTGCAGAAGTAGACACCCCTCTCCCACCTGAACCACAGTTATCAGCTCTTTCCACAGAAGCTGCTGCCGGGCCCTGGACAGCCAGTGCAGGGCAAGCAGCCTCTAAGAGAAGTGTTTCATATACCATTGCAAATCCCCTGAGCCATCCCCAAACAGTCTGGAATGCACATGGACATGCTTGCCAAAGCCAGGTACAGCTCAGGGTAGGGGGGAGAAACTACACTCACTAACTTCTGCCTTCTTTGCAAAGGTGGTAACTGTGAACACTGCACTAAAACACCTCAAGGACTTGGTGGAGTCAGAGCTCAGGGCAGCTTCAGGCCTTGGAAAGGTCCTCATTTAGGAAGACAGCTTTTTGTAAGCAGAGTATCTCACTGAACTTCTGGAGGCATCTCTGAGGTCCAGCAAGGACCAGACCATGTGGGACCTCATCTGCTCCCAGCACACAGCCAGTGTTATGAAATGCAGCACCTTTGCTTGACTTTGACAAAGGCTTCTAGCAGGTAATAAGGATGCACTAAATGGCTTCTTATAGGAAATAAACAGGGGTGACGGCCATGGTCTGTCTGCAGGATCAGTAGTGAGCTGGACTCTTGAGTCTGTCCTTTTTTGGCCTCATGGATGCATGGATCCTACAATATACTGTGTCCACAATGGAATCAAGCCTGGTGTGAAACTGCACTTCACTGTGTTTGCTTTGAACCTGCTTCCCCCAGTTTCTCTAGTTTGCACAAGACAGCTCTAAACTGAATTAAACAGAACTTTATTCTGCTCTAGTGTGAGATCAAACCATTCCAGGAAAGTTATTTGGGGGCAATGTCTGTCGAATCTGTGAAACTTCTTCAAAAGACTACAAGATGAGCTGTCATTTTCTGTTTGAAAAGCAGTTTGGAAACCACAAATCAAAGCTCCCAGTTGGCAGGACACGGATCCTTGCTTGTTCTTTCTGGTTTTGACCTCTCAGTCAATTATTCTACAGACTACACTGCTTTCTTCATCTATTCCAGGAACCCCTTCCTGGTGGTTTATTTGGATTGTGGATGTCTCATAAGTGAAAAACGTGGTGATGCCTAAGCACAAAACAGAGTGATTCCTCAGCAAATTGCCAGCCCCCTGGAGTTTATGGACACAGGACAAACTCCTTGCTGGAGCAGAGAGTACTGATGCTTTCTAACTCATGGACATAAAAAAAACCAGAAACCATTTCACCAGACTTTTTTTTAAAGAAAACTGCTCAAGGAAACCAAAACTGAGCCTCCTTAGTCAGGATTTTTTTTATCTATAAAAAACTTCACATTGTTAAGGCTGACTGTGGTTCGTTCTTTTCCCAGAAAAATCCAGCTGGCCACTGGATGTCACTGTTGTTGCAGAAAAACACCCCTAAAAGTTCACAAATGAGGCTGTGAATAAGGTGAGGTGTCACCCCAACCTGGAAATGGCCTTTTCTTCCAGGTTAATTAGTGCAGCGCTGGTGGCATCTGGAGGCTGCCCAGCCAGTGCAACACCTGGAGGCAGGATGGTCTCCATCAGCAGCTGAGGGCAAGTCCTCCAAGGAGCTCATGGACCCTGATTCACCTGTGCCCAGATATGTGTCCCCTCCTCCTGCTTGATGCCCTCTGGTTTTGCTGAGACATGTCCCTGCTGAGCACAACAGATACGACCTGGTCTCCAGTTTGGACTCAACCCTTTCTCTTTTGCCCTGCAGAGGAGCACACTGCAGCAGGCATGATTCCAAGCCTGTCCTTGATCATGGATTAAAGGCAACTACACGTAGAGCTGCTCTGTGGTTTGAGCTGGCGCTGCTCTAAAGGCAGCTTGGCGCAGCTGCACGACTTGCAAGGCTTGAGCTAATTGCTCCATCAAAAACTGCTCGCTGCTACGTAGATCATTTGCCACCTCACAAGCTAGACCAGGCATCTCCAAATCCATTCAACCACACAGCTGAAACCTGCCCTAAAAGACCATCCTCAGCCTTGTAATTCAGCTAAGGATTCCTTTGCAGCACCATAATGCCAGTGCAGGCAAGGGGATTTTTCAAGGAGTGCTTTGACGCCCTAGGCTGAGGTCCTTTCCACAGAGGGAAAGCAGGAGAAATAAGCCCCAAAAGCCCACAGAATGCTCTCAGACTGTGGTCAGATGATGCTTCTGTGGCATTCTAGGAGGTGTAAACTCGGACTTGTTTCCCACCTTACACTCCATGCCCAAGGCTTGCTGCTTGATTCATGCCTGTCCTGACATTGTGAAGCAAACCCCCAAAACAGGACAGATCACACCAACAAACTCTTGCCCCTGAGGAGCAAAGGAAGGCAGAAACACACTACATGTATTTATGAAGCTGCTGAATATGGTATTACAAGACCCTGAGATACATTTGGTGTTGGAAGAGATCTGGAGCACCTACATCTGGAGCACTCTCTCCTTGGAAATGAAAAGCATGCCAAAGATGTGGACTAATAGAAAACTGGGCTAGAAAGTACCCATTTTAGTGCATCTAAATGTCATAAGCCAGGATCAGCTCTGCCTGGGCATGACGGATCAGATCAGCTTTGACACTAAGGATGTTGGTATAAATTAGAATAAGGACCTCCAGAGGACACTGATGCATTAGGAGAGTCCATGGCCGTGTATTTTCTTAATTATTTTTTCTTTCTTTAAAAGCAAAACTGAAGAAAGAAATGCTTTGTGAAGGACAGACAGTCCTTTGGCTAAAGGTCCTGTGGTGGAAAGATGGGGCGTTTCCAGCCAGCAATGGCAAATGCTCTACCAGAAGGGTCAGTAAATCTTATCTGTCAGAGAGACCATCTGTATAGTGGGAAAAGAACAGAACATAGTCCTGCAGTAGTTAGAGATTCTCAGCTGCAAAGGTGCTGTATGAATACCTATCCCAACCCAGCAGAGATGAGCTTCATCCTACAAATGCCTTCATTTGTGAGCTACTCGGGGCATGCAAACAGTTGTATCAAGCCCCCACATCCCCGTGGACAAAGGATATCTTGCTCACAAATTTAAAATTGAATTGACTAAAAGTCTTGGAAAGCTGTATTCCTCAAGTACTAATTCATATATGCTATGTCTATGGGGAAGTTCTTCTAATTACAAACGTATTCCCTATTAGACTATCAAATGTGTCTCTACATTCCACTCATTACTAGTTATTTTTGTGAGTTTCACCCACACAGATCCACAGATCTATTCTCAGCCACACGGCCAAACATCCTGACCAGTTTCAATTTAGGGTTTTTTTTAATATAAATACACAGAATTTCTATATACATCCATGTTTTGAGCAAGCAGAAATATTTGATTTGAGTCCCCACTGCAGTACTCTGGTTTTACATTGGTATAAACAGTAGTGGTTTCCACTGTTATCTCCTGCTGCCCAGCTGTTAACACTGGGGAAAAGGAGCAACAATGAAGGCAAGCACAATTTATCTGAACATCCCCTCATAATACTGGCCCAGGGAGCAGACTTCTAGTGAAACCAGAAAGAGGGAGATTCAGTGCTCCTGTGAAGTCTTCCTGATACAGCTGTCCACTCTGACACATGGTCACATTCAAAAGCTGACTAAGTTATTATGGAAGTTCAGAAACCTCAAAATATACACAACAGCTTTTGAAAAACATTGTGGTTGTGTGGGTTCAAGCGTGCTTGAGGAACATGTCAAAATCCAAACAAACAATCCCCGCCTTCACCCCTTTCTGTTAACACACGAGCGTGTGAGCACATCACCAAGATTGCAATTTGTAGCCCTGTTATTCACAGCCCTCATTAAAGAATAACAGCCCCTGTTTGAGTATCACGAGGCAAAATTGTTCGCACATGTGGACCAAACAGACTCACCAAGGCTGCACCCTTATGGTTTGTGAGTGACAAGCTTAATAAGATTATGCTTGATCTTTCTCTTAATAAAGCTGGATGACATTCAAGCAAAGCCTGGGGTTTTTTTTAATGGTACATTAAGGGAACCCAAAGTTTGGCACAGCTGGAGGCCTGAACCATCGAACAAAACTTGGCACTGCCAGCACTCCCTTACGATCTCAGACCTCACATAATGAATATTTATATCTATATATACAGACACGCACATATATTAAATACCTATCATTAGCTGGTCAAGGTCAATGCTCTGGGTAACAGAGCTGGATGTAATACCAAGAATGATGATGGCTCTTTTTTTTTTTTTCCTGTGTTATGAATCACACAAATTAAGCAACCCACAGTTTACAGAGTCTGCAACATGATGGACTGCTTTTAAACCACACATACCGAAGGGAAGGAGAACAACTCCAAAAAATTACAAAAGCAAAAGAGAAGTGTCATCACCTTACTGTTTAAACTTGAACACAGCGGAACATGGAGACTCCTGCTTAACTTTAATAACACCAGCAGCCTCAGCCGGCTCCAGGGAAGCAGTCATTTGCTTGAGATAAGTCAGGGATGGTGTGCTTTGAAGCTTTATGGGTTAGAAGCTAAATAGTGTTAGCTGAGTCACACTGATTTAAACCATCACTGCAACCAGCCCAAAGATTACCAAAGACAGTCAATGAAGAAATCACTCAGAGGAAGAGGAATTACTGAATTTTTATTAGGAAAAAAAAATAGATATATAGATATAAAAGAAAAGTAATCCCTCCCCAGCTAAGACTTTACTTTTGGAAAAGGAAAGCTTCCATAAGGAGAAACTGAACATTCCTATCTTTCCCTCATCTCCAGTGGCTATGCTCTCAAGCTGAGTGTCTTTGTATTAAGTACCAGCTCTACAGATAAATCAGTGGGTCTCAGGATTAAACAGAGTTCATGATGTACATGGGGTGGGGATGGTCTAGTTCATCTATCAAAAAAAATTTTTTTTGATAGCCAAAATAGTTCCCAAATTACATTAGGAATACTGATGAGGAATTTAAGAGTACTGGTATACTGTCCTTTGCTCTTTCCAAAACAAACCAAAAATTTTTTTTAAAATCAGTTTTATTTCAAAGCACACAGCAATGACTTACTGAAATGGAATATGCGTACATCTAATTTCAAAAAGAATACAAACACAGACATTAAATTAAACACTTTGCAGAGCCTGAATTTTCTTCCAGGCTTTTGTTTTGGTGAGAAAATGAAAACGTTTTTGTTCAGCATTGACCCAATATAACTTTTCCTTCAATCATCTAGTTCAGCCAACAAAACAAGACATACATCATTTCCACTGCTCTAGACTGAGCCCAGATCTTGCTAATGTGGATGAATTCCTGATCCTTGGCATCTCTCTTTTTCTTGAGATCTACTTGCAGCACCTTAAAGCCTGAACATGGTGCTGGGACCTTCCCTGGCTGTTGAAGTCATATCCACAGACAAGAGGTTCAGAGCCAAAATACCACTTTGCAGAGTCCCATCTATTTCCCTTAAAGTCAGGAATGAGACTCCCATTGAATCCAAGGGAGCTGATCAGAGATTCATGCTACAGAAAAGCACATGAGGAAACTGTGCTTCCTTCTGTCTTCAACTCACAGCACTCAATTTGCTTCTGAGGCTGCAAACCTGTCCAGTCTAGCTCTTTACTTTCATTTATAATGCTTCAAAGTTTTTCCTTGTGTGCAACCTGATCAGAAGCTCATTGAATTCAATGAAAAATGCCCAGAAGGCATTTCCTGTGCAATGTGGGGTCCTTACTTCCAGCTGGTTTGAAGACACCAGAGCTCCAGAGCACTGGGCACACACTGTTACAGGTGAGCAGAGTGTGAACAGCAGACAAGATCCTCTTGCCTAAAGAGTGGCCCCTTGCCACTTGCCTCTTGTGGCAAAATTATGCCTTCTTGAAGGAATCCAGCCCATAATTACCCAGTTAAGTAATTATCTGCTCCTTTAAGTGGATGAGACTGAGATAATCCTGACTGAAGTAAGAAATTAATTGCTGGCCCTACTGGCATTTCTGTGCCCAAACCCTGCAGAACTTTTCATTCAACTGAATTCCACCTATGATGCTCTCACACTATACTCTGGCTGACTATTCCAGGCTATTATATAAGCCCTTTGACACTGGTCTATCCCAAATTTCCTCCAACTTCCACACTTTTTGTCACAGCCAAGTTTCTGCAGGAAACAAACCACTTTTTCATTGAGGCCAATTAGCTCAAGAATGTCAAAAGAAAAAAAAAATCAAAAGGCTTTGGGTCAGTGACAAGAGCAATAGAGAGGCCAGCAAAATGAAAGGGACTCGTTCTGAACATGCTTTTGACTACATCAGAGACAATTCCCAATGGAGTGAAACAAGAAAAACATTCCTTGAGAGATTCAAGATCTGTCATGAATTCCCAAGGCACATTAAGAAGTCTCACTCTCCCCTCTGTCTCTCATTCCTTTCTGAGGTACATCATGAGCTCCAGAAGGAGGTTGATAAGTCTGTACATCACCCACCCATTATCATACAGAGGATGATAAGAGATCTGTACAGTGGCCCCAGACATTCGAAGTCACAATGAACCAAGGGTTAGGAAACCCTACAATTATGCTCCATAGTTGATCACATTTTTGGGGGAAAAACAACAGAAATCAAAATTTTATTTGATAATATTTTCTTTGTGGATGAGATACCGGGACTCCTTCTCTCAAGAAACACTCACTTGGATTCCTTGCAAAGTAACTGCTTTGTGCCCCTACTGCTCCATCCTTACAAGAAGCATAATCTGTTTTCCTCCCAGAAGGACACATTTGTCCCATTACGTGCCTATATGTTGATAAATTTGCTGATGACTGAACTTTGGAATGAACTTCAGGATACTGCAATCTCTGTCTTTCCCACCACCACCACAATGCTCATCACTGACTTCATGTCCAGGATGAGGAGCCCCACCAGAGCAACAGACACCTCTTTTTTCCAGACTTGGAGACATCAGACTCACAGACTTGTCAGTATTAGAACCAAAGCTCAGCTTTCAAGTTGTTTGAAGTATGAATTCAAAGGATTACTAAATATCAGTCTTAGAAGGAATAAGGCTTCTATAGAGGAAAAAAAAACCATCACTGGTTTCCAGCTGAGCTTTTTTTAATGACAGACTTTGCACTTCCTAATCTGTTTGGGAAATAAATGCCACATGGCATGTTAATATACTGAGTAAGGGACAGTCAGGCTTCCAGCAAATAATTCATAATGACATCTTTTGGGTTAGATTTTATGATGCTCTTTGTAGGACAATGCCACGAGTTGGTCTTGAGTATTTCACCATGAGAACAAAATATTCCTCCTGACATCTAGCTCTGTTTTCATGGGCTCATTTTTTCTGATGATTAATTCTGAGTTCATGTAGAGTGTGTTCAAGATTACACGGATTCATATTCAGTTGACCATATCTGAGAGGATTATTTTAGTGTGCCCCAGTTTATGGCCCATGAAACATGATCCCTCTTGTCTCTCCATGTCTCTCCCTCTGCCAGCAGTATTATTCTACACAACCAGTGCTGAGAACTTGTATTATCAGCATGAAAGCAGAAAACAGCTATTCTTTTCTATGAAAACCAGCCCTCATTCAGTGCCTTAAACTTGCTTTGCTCTCAGAGCCAACAGCCAAGCAGAAGACATCGAAATATCAAAACGTTTTGAAGGAAACGCCCTTAAGAAAAAAAATCTGCATTTCAGGTTTGCCACAGTCTTGATCACTTTTGGTGCATCTAGCACGTATTTCTGCTGTTACTAGGGTTACTAATCTGAACAAGATTAAACACAGTGGAAATACCCTGATACCACCTGAAGCCATTGTTTGTGTCTCTGAAGAGCTGTGACACATGGATTACACTGGAAGGTGTTTCCATCTCTACCCAAGAGACTGGTGCTGGCAGCTCAGCGCTGATCCTGGCAGCCAGCAGGCAGATGTGCTGTCTAATAATTTTGGCAACTTCTGACTATCTTTCCTATCATGGCATCATTATCTTGAGCTGACTGCCAAGTGGCCTGAACAGTGCTGGATACATGAAATGCAGAGAAGCTTTCAACTGACAACACCCTGTGAATTGTACATAGCACTGTTATTTCATGTGCAGCCCCCTAAGATCTCAGAGCAGTTTAAGGACAGAAATCAGGTCCAAAGCTGTGACCCTTACTTAACAAGCGTTAGCTAATTAGAAACTGTCCCATTGAAATAAGCAGAGTTCCTCGAAGAAGTCTGTTTAACGCGCAGCTGCACAACTTATAAAATGAAAATAAAAGTATTACTTACACTGGGGTTGTTTCTCAAAGCCACAGTTCTACTATATCCCCTTGGTGCTGTACCAAAGTAACAGAAATATGGAGTATTCCTATTCAAAAAAACCCCATTCCTGGTCACTAACACAGTTACTTTGGAACTGACAAATAATCGTTTCTCCAGATCTTCAGGCATCATACAACACACTTATGTTTTGGTAAGTTCCTAAGTTCCCACAACTCAACAGCTGAACCAGAACTTCTGCTGCACACAATCGCCTGAACCAACAGGCAGCGCAACTTGCTCGTGAGAAAGAGATGGATTTGAACTCAAACCTTTAAAGCAAAATCCCTCCAGCAATGAGCCGTAGTAAGCTACTGTTGCTCAGTATCACTACTGCTGTGACCAGAGCTGCTGGGATTTTCTGTTGCTATTATCACGCATCCCTTCCCTCACGTGTCACTGCGACTGCTCGCAGAAAGCAGAGGTTATATGCACTGTTCTATTGGAACAGAGAGCGCCTTTCACAGCCCCTCAGCAATTTTATTTTCCTTTGACTGATGCTGTCAACACAGTATCTGAAGTCTGCCTGCAGAGCAAGGGCTCGGTGAGAGTGTTTGCATTGCACTTGTGCGTTACGCTACACCCTGCTCGGGCACCGTCTGCCCATCACTCACCGAGCCCACTTTCTGATCACTTGACTGCCATTTGGACAAAGCCCAACTCCAGCCCTCTCTGAGCACACAACACAGTCAAAGAAGGAAAGATAGTCTTTTTCAGTTCAGTTTTCAGCTGCAAGTCAATGAGTTGTGTGGTTATTGGTCCTTTTTTGAATACAGAGCTTTTCTGTAAATACTACATTTGCAGGAAAGATCAGAAACCACTTTTTTATTCACTCATTTCGGGGAACTTCAATATGCAGCCTGCAGAATGCTTCTTTTGCAGATAGGAGTCAGACTAGTTTTCAGTAACTAATAAATACAACACATACACTTCATCAAAAGATCCTGAGTACAGTACTGCTGTGCAGTAGCAAATCAAGCTTCTTTTTTGTTCTTGTCTCTGAGCATTATTACTGTAGTTGATGTATTCATGGAATTCCCTAGCTGATCACAGAAAAGAAAGCACACCTTAATGTTGACTAGCTGACATTAGACTGTGACAGTGAACAGCAAGGAATACTCTGTGCATCTGGAATCGCAGTGGAAATGCATCTTATCCAATTTTCCAGGAAAGAATTTGGCCAGGACATCAGAGTACAGAGTCTCTTTGCTAAGTGTGCTACTGGAGCATTACTCACAGCAACTCCTGCCCAAGGCTTGTGAGTCACCACCAAAGAGAGGAGAGACCTCACCGTCCCCTGACAGCGAATGGGGGGACGGCCAGTGCAGATGTACAAGGTAAAGAATTACTTCTGAGCTGCCAAGAGCTCCACCAGCACTTGGTTTTCCCTGCCATAGTTTTCTTCCATCTGTGGCTTGTGACAACTGAGAGCAGTTAATGGACAGCATGAAAGAGATTTGCCAGTCCAGGGCACTGGAGTGGCAGAAGTGAGAGGCAAGGACAGGACTGCCACAACAAGGTTTTGTTTCCTTTCCACTGCTGAGCTCCTTTCCCCTAAAACTGCTTTGCTTTATTCAGCATCCAATACCTGGGTTCTGAAAACTAATAATACTAACAATTCCACATCCACACAAATGCAGATGTAGTATACACACAGATACAAAAAGCATGTATATATTTTCCTGCAGAGGAAATATGGTATTTATGCTTTATAAGATGAACAAGGAGAAGAGAAAACCAAGAATTCTGGGCTATTGCCCAAACCACACAGCTTTGAAATCAGCGGTACATTGAAAAAAAACCCACATAACAAAAAAACCCCTACACTTCCTTCCAAGAAAAGTGTCTAAGTTTTCCAATTTGTTTACGACTGATGTCTACCCACAAGAGACTACATTCTGGGCTGGATGAGACTGGACTGGCATACAACACCAAAAAGCTCTCCTTCCTGAACTGGGGAACAATATCTTAAGTGTTTGTACATGGAGGCAGACCTGGTGTTGCAGAACTTTTTCCCCAAACTGCTCTGCTTTTAATTTCCAATGAATCAGCAAACACATCTGTAGGCTACTACTCTTCCAGACCAATGCTCTCATTTTTTTTATTCTCAGAACTCATCTCTCTTTTCCTGACACCTGCTCACTGCTCCCTCTGAAATACAGTCCAGAAGTATTCAAGTACTTAGAAGAATTCAAGTTTCTTTCTCTGGAAGTCTCTTCTTAGCTCTGACTTTAATTAAATTGTATTGTATGTGATGTAGAAACAAGTGAAGTTAGAAATACAGTAATTAAGGTAACTTGACTCTCTAACAGAGAAAGACAGGATCGCTAAATGCTTAAGCTTGGCAAGGAATCTGATACAGTTCTGCACAGGAACAATATCCAGATGATACAAATACAACTGCACTATATCCCTAATTGCCCCAATCTTTAAGTAGTATTTAACTCTAAGAGTCTGTGCTAATATTAGCATCATTTCTCTGGAAAGCTCCGTTATTGTCTACCACAATGGAAACAATCCTTAGTATCAGCTACATCTTTGCTCAGCTTTGAGCCAAGGAATCACTTTGGTGAATCCTCCCCTAAGACCCTAAGTCCCAGATCTGTCAAGATATTGAAAGTAAACCTAAATTGCAAACACTATCACTTCCCACTTCCAGACGGCAGGCGCCAGCCCAGAAGCTGGGTTTGGAAAAAAGCCTGGTCTGTACCCCAGGAGCTCTGAGGGAACATCACCTACTCCTCACATGCCACTACTGTTTTCAACTTAAAGCCATCAGGGAGTTGTTTTTCCTCTGAGGCAACACCAGACGTGTGCTGGGGTGTCAGGCCAGAGACCAGCTCCCGCTAATGGCTTGTTCTTTCACCTGGGTTTGGCTGATGATGCTACTGCAAACTCTTTGGTCAGGAAGCCAGGGCCAGGCTGCATCTAAAGAAATGACTTAGCCTTTCACCTGACAGTCACCTGCCAGCTGATTTCATTGCTGGGGTCATTGCCCAAGACCTTGCAGCCTCCAGATTAGAGGTGGGACTTGCAGGTGGGGACGTCTCCATAGCAGGACAGCAGCATAATGCAGCTCCCTTCCACCCTCCTTAATGCAGTCTCCAGACATTACTGTGCCATTCATGTTTTTGGTGTTTGGTTTTGTTTTTTTCACAGCAGAGGAGGGAATTGAACTATCTTCATTTACTCAAGGCAGAAAGAAGCTAAAAACCTGGCCCAGGACCAACAGGTGGCCAGTAGCAGAGTAGGAATAGGAATACAGCTCTTCTGAGACTGATGTCCTGAGCTCTCAGAGGACGCTCTGCACACTCAGATGAAGCATGGCCTGATAACACTATGTATGACCATTTCCCTGCTTATGCTGGGGCCTTTCATCTCTGAGACTTCACAGCTCTTGCTGTCCTGCGTTTAACCTTGAGCTAAGTAGATAATTTATGGCCATACCAATTCCAAAAAAGCAAAGGAAAAGCTGCAGTGCTATATTTGAAGTGAAGTCTGGCAAGACGTCCTGCTCTCTCTCCACAAGTACTTTATGGCAAAGCCCGAAACGGTTTCCCGGGATGTCGTATATCTGGCATGAATCCCTGCCAGGCAAAAATCTTGTCTTGTTTAATTAGCTCTCACAAATTTTCACCATCCAGCTTTCTCACTGAGGTCTGAACCACAGCTCCTGCTGTCCAGAGACCATGGGGAGCGAGACACCACGTCCAAGGCCACTGCTGGTGGCCCGGCTGTGAAAACGCCTGATGGAAACTCATCTCATTAAACTTTCGAAAGATGGATGCTCTGGCATTGGACCAGCTCCGAGCTCTCAGCTGGAGTTTTTGCTGGCCTCCAACTCTCTCTTTGTAATATTTTAGCATTTGCCTGCTGGAAAATGACTTGTAAGAATGCTCTCTAGTGCCAGTGTTTGGAACCAGAGCCGTTTCCAGCATTCCCGAATCCTGGGATGCTCAGAGCTGATGTGCTGACTCAGATCACTCGAGACAAGCAAGTTAGTGAAAAGTTCAATCCAGTGGTAATGAGATCTGGTGGAATTAGACATCTGTATGATTTATTCTGTGTTTTGTAATCAGTGTAGAGTGTTAATGTGATCCATTTGCTCCCAAAACCCGGGTTAGAAAAGAGCACGGCTAGTCAAAGCAAATGGCTCCAAACCTTCTAATGTCAGCCTCTTTTCTTTGTGAAATTAGTGATTCCAGATCTCTGCAGAGTTGCCTGGCAATTTAATCCTATCCTCTCAATAAGTATTTATTTATATTGATTATTAATTGGTTCAGCCACATGATGTTTCCCAGCTCCCTGCTAGAGAGACTGACATTTTTTATCAAGCATATCAGTCAAACTTAACCCAACAGGTGTTGAGATGAAAGCTGTGATCAGGAAATACAGACCTTTTGTGAATGAAAATTCACCACCTTCAAAGGGTTTTGAAGATTCACTGACAGTAAACGATATGGTTTGGTGAATCCGAAAATCATCAGGGTTTTCCAGGGCCCCCTGCCTTCTCAGTTGCCTTCTGCACACCACAGAATCTTTACCAATAATTCCTGGAAAACACATTCTTGTCTCCTGAGCTCTGTGGTCTCCATTACATAGGTTTTTCAAGGCCCAATCTGTCATATAACATAATCTGTTTATAACCTAGAGAGAATATGTGATGGAGCAAGAAAGCTTATGGCTCTGGTAATCTGGAAAGCCCTCTAGCACACAGCAAAACATCAGGGGAGTAACACAACACCAGGGCTTGCCACAAGCATACAAGGAACTGGATGTGTCCATGCATCACGGAGCGGAGACCTTATTTTGTTTCCTGTAACTCAGTTGGAACAAGAGCTCTTCAAAGCACATCTTTTTCTTCAGTTTTCATTGCAAGGCAAAGTTAACACTGAATGACAATCACTCCAATTACTCAATGGGCTTGTCTTCTCCATCAAGGCAAACAGAGTTGGTGCTTTTGAGGTGATTTATCGTATTTAACAGAATCCTACATGTCATTCCCCAGTTTTTGATACAAATACTTTTATTTTTCTCCCATACTGCTTGTGATCAAGAGGGAATCTTTCGTTATTCTTGCCTGTAATGTTGGATATTTCCCTTGGATTTTTTTTTTTTTTTTTTTACCGTGTCCAGCACTTTCATAGGAAAAGAACGACTGCTAAAAAATCCATTACCATGGTTTGGCCAGAGTCCAAAATTTCAGCTACCAAGAATGTTAAATCCTCCATCTGTTTGCTAGTTAGATAATGTTACCTTTGAGCTTTCCTTTGGCTGCTAAAGACACTTTATCTGCCTTAAATGTTGCAGAAAATTACACTTCAGGTCAAAGCCTGTGTGCCATTAAATAAGGGGGGGAGGGAAAGGTTCTTGCTATAAATTTCCACCTTTAGTTCCTCCCAGCTCTTGGTACATTCAAACACAGAAGAGTCCCTAGCTGAGTGTAATCATACTAGCGACCTGGGTAATTGATGGTGAATGATGGATATGTTGAGCTAGACTCTAATCCACTCTTAAATATTTGCTTGACTTTTTAAAAATCAAGGGAATACCCCAAAGGGAAGGAAGTTCTTTTGCACAGGAGAAGCTAAGCAGCCACGGTGTGCTCAAGCGAACATTTGGCTAAGACATTACTTTGTGCCTCAGCTGGGGATGCAGCCTGGGCAGCGAGGCCCAGCTCGCTCCTCAGTGCCAAGTCCTGGCTGCAACATCCATCAGACACCTCCAGGGAGAGGTGACTCAACTGCTTTCACTGACGTGATCCCACTGAGGGCAGGCCAGGAGGTGAGCTTGCACAACTCCTGCCTCCACCATTTATCTCCTCACTTCTCATTACAGCTGATGGGACACACAGCCAGCCACCTTCTCCCTGAGGAGTGTGCTGGATGTGGAACTCGCACGACTGACATGCATAGGAGTTTTCCTTATGGCTTCAACCACAACCTCTTTCCACCCACTATTTCACCAGAGAACAGGGGCTGCTCCCAAATCACATCATAACTTTCCATCTGTCCATGACCCCATTTTGGCTCTCTGGCCTGGCGCATCAGGTGCTTCCAGATGAGTGCTGGACATTGTCCAAGCTGCCTCCTGTGCTCCCCAAGGAGGCAGCAGCCCCTGCTGAGAAAAGCTAACAAGGAACCACTAAGCACAACTGCATGGGACACTGACAGCTAGTTATCAGGAAGGATTAAAACATGACCCCAAACCCACAGAAATTCAGGCACTGCCGGTAGCAGATCCAGCACATATCTGCCTCTGGTTAGGTCTCCACACTCTCCAGAGCTGGGTGGCTGGATAGGATTGGTCAAAACCAGGAAACAATGGTTGACCAGAACATAAAAACCTGAGATGGAACTGGTCAAGACCAGAGACAACTGTTTCAGGTCAGTATGAGGATCCATGCATTCCACACTTGGGAGGACAGCAGTGTGAGGCTGGCCTTGCCAGTCAGTAACTCTTCCTGGGTAGCAAGAGCAGCAGGGATGAGACTCCATGCCTGAAACAGGAGGTACAGACCAGCCCGCTGCCTCTCTGCAGCTGGGAGAAAGGTTTCCATGGAGCCCTGACAGGAGTTTCCCACCATCCAGCCAAGTTTCCTTTGCAGCAGCTGTGGGACTTAACTTTTAGGGCTAGAAGGAGATTTCTAGGCACAGAGCCCCACCTGCAGCAAAGTCAAAATGACCCTGACAGCCACTGTGGGAGATCAAGAGAAAAAAGCCTGGAATACATGGAGTTGTCACTTCATCTTCCCCATCAAAGAACGAGCTGGCAGGCAAGAAGACTGGCCTGGCTGAACAGAGAGCACTGGCTGGAATTCAGGAAAAAAAGAAGAGTTTATGACCTTTGGAAGAAGGGACAGGCAACTCAGGAAAGCTACAAGAATATTGTGAGGTTATGCAGAGAGAAAATTAGAAGTGCCAAAGCCTAACTAGAAATTAATCTGGCTAATGCAATAAAAGACAATTAAAAAAGCTTTCTATAAATACATTTACAGCAACAAGAGGGCTAAAGAGAATCTCCAGCCTTTACTGGATGTGAGGGGAAATGTAGTGACTAAGGAAAAAGTTGATGTACTCAATGCCTTCTTTGCTTCAGTCTTTAATGGCAAGATCAATTGCTCTGTAGGTACCTAGACCCCTGAGCTGGAAGACAGGGATGGGGAACAGAACGAAGCCTCCTTATGCAAGGGGAATGGCCAGTGACCTGCTACACCACTTCAACACACACAAGAGCTAAAATGACCTTATCACTCTCTACAGCTCCCTGGAAGAAGGTTGAAGTCTGGTGGAGATCAAGCCCTTCTCCCAGGTAGCAAGGGATAAAACAAGAACAAATGGCCTCAAATGGTGCCAGGGGAGGTTTAGATTGGATAATGGAAAAAAAAATTCTTCACCAAAAGAATAAAGCCCTGGCCCCGGCTGCCCAGGGCAGTGATGGAGTTACCATCCTGAAGGTATTTAAAAGACGTGTAGATGCGGCTCTTAGGGACATGGTTTAGTGGTGGACTTGGCACTGATGGATTAACAGGTATACTGGTTGATCTCAAAGGTCTTTTCCAACCAAAACAATTCTAAGATTCATTAAGAACTAAAGAAAGCACCAATATAAGCATGAAAGGCATAGAGGTGGGAGAGTTGGAAAGATACTAAAAAGGTCATCCTGCAGCTCAAAGTCACAGCTCCAAATCTGGCCTTATACAGAGCAACCACAATTCATTAGACATTGCTGTAGTTGTGAGTGCCTTAGGGAAAAGTCCCCGAATAATCTGTAATGGAGAAATATCTGCAGAACAGTTGTGCAAGAAAGGCAGCTCCCCAGTCAGAATGATTCCCAGGTATACACAGGGTATCAGGGGTTACCAGTTCTCTTGAGCATATCAAATGCATGAAAAGAGAAGCAAAGATAACATGTGACTGGATTGTGCAAATCCCTTCTTCAGTACTACACCAGCATTGTGTAAATGACCACGACCAGTCCTGCTCCTTCCACAGAGAAACCAAGCCTGGTTGCTACCACTGACCTAGGAAGTGTGAATGAACCGTTTGTTTGGAGAGAGATGAAAGGAACCGTGCAAATGAAGCTTGTCTCCATCACCACGACAGATTTACTTCTTCAAGTGGCCTGAAGTAGCCTTGGAAAGGAAATCTGGAATGTTGTAACATTCATAAATATTTGACTGTTCTGTCTTACCTTGAAAACAGGCAGAAACTCTATCCTAAAGAAAGCACTCCCAGATTGAACAGTCATTTTGTTAAGCAGGCCATGACCTGGGGAACTAGGTATTGGTGACATTTAATCTGTATCTATATCTATGCACATGTACAAACACACACAATAAAATGCAGTGGTTGTCCCAAGGAAAGCCTGGCAAGCATTTAAAAACAGAGCTTAATCTAAGCTTGGCTACTTAGACTTACAAATGAAGTCTTGTAAGTTTTAGAAACAAATCAGAAATATTTTAAACCTGTTAGAGGCAATAAATCATTAGTTCTTCTTTATTTTAGTTACCCCCAGAAATCGAAAATATTTCATTATTTTCATTAGAGCACAATATCCAGTGTTTTAGGTGTCTCCTATCTGATCTAACACCGATCAGTTATGGCAAACTCCCACCTTTCATTCAGACTTCCCACCTCACCACCACAGTTGAATTTGAGAAGAAACAAACAAGAAGTGCTTGTGGAGAGAATAGTGAATGGGTATTTTAAGATGCACCATGTAACGTGATATGCAATTTAAAATTTCCACCACTGAGCAGATCCAACACAAACCCCTTCTGCTCCTGTTGAGATGGAGTAATTCAGTACCTGTGGTGCTGCTGGCAGTTACAGAAAAGGAGAAAAAATAAATAAACTCAAGGAGTTTCCTTCTTGAGATACTAAAGAATCTGAACACACTCACCCAACACAAGCCCCCCTGCTTTCAATGGGTATGACTGTATTTAAAACAGTTTGGTTGCCCAACTAACGAAAGATGCTGGCTCTTTAACTGAAAAAGATGTAATTTGGATCCACAGGAGATTTCCTCCACCAGCTGGTTTTGAATGCTGTGGTACTCTCTCCTCTGGGTATAATTAGATTGCTGTAACCTAAACAGCCCTTCCACTCCCATCACTTTAATGTCCCCCAAGATGATAAACAGCATTAAGGCTTCATTTCTGCAGCCTCTAGATCAAGAAATATGTATGATTATATGTATATCTTAAATGCTTTTCCTTGTGACCACAGAATGAGCAACAATTATTTCACTGAAATGAATTGCAAAATCTGACACACTCTGCTTTAAGTCTTTCAAAACCATATTAACCACTGGTTTAATGATGTGGCTGGAGCCACATCTTATTCAACATAGTGTGATATCAAGCTCAATGGAGCCAGGAACCAGTCTAGCCTTCATGTCAATCAATAAGAATAATAAAGAGGAATGCCAAAAAGGAAAAGCATTTGTCATATCTCAATTGCTTCTTTTACAAGAAAATATACTGTGCATTGAGTACTATGATAGATGCACACAGATATTGAGTCTGCTTTTTCCCATTCACAAACATTTCAGTAAATCAATTAAAAAAGGAAATAAAAGAGAAAACTGGTTTTGTTTGTCCAGGACAAATGTTTTGAAATGTATTTGCAAAATTATTTTTCTTCAGTTAAATTACAGATTAAGTATTTTGTTCTTGGGTTTCTATATTCCTCTGTATGCTATAGAATACTCACTGAGTAGAGAAGATCCTTAGAAAAGGAGTTAGGTAATTGTGGTGGTCAGTATGACATAAGAGAAAATAATCAAGTCAAAAAAGAGTTGTTTTCTTTCTGACAGAGTTGTTTTTCTTTCTGTTTTTCTTTCTTTTTCTTTTAGTTGGTAAAATGGCTATTTACAGTAGTAAGCCAAGGGAGATTAAGTTCCTGCTTATAGAACTAGAAATACGTAATATTAATAGAAAACACCTCAAACAGTTTGAAAATTGACTATACTGAAAGATGTCAAAAAGTAGCTGTAAAAATAGAGAACCATCTGTGGTGGGAACCTTTTCTAGCAAAAAAAAAGTTACAGGGATTGGTAACAAGCCCAACACTAGTCAACATTTTCATCCATGATTTGGAAGTTCTTGAAATGCTGCCAATAAAATCCACATGCACGAGACAGACTGTCAGCATGATGAATTCTGAAGACATGGAGCCATCTGAACAGATTTGTCTCTTGCACCGAAGCAGGCAGGAACACACCAACACCCAGAGAAACTTTTTCAGATGGGGAGACCAGGTAGAGCTCCTGGAAGGTGAACCTTGATGCTCACTGCTGACCACTGACCCCGCTCTCATCACGCTGCTCTCCTGGACTGGATGTACAGGATACCTGGCTCAGTATCAGAGCATGGTAAGACTGAGCTGCGACCATCATGCACAGCTCCAGGGATGTGCCTTCAAAAAAAGCATCTTCAGGAGCAATGTGAGTCATGAAAACTTGTGGCAGGTCTCTCCAGTGTGGATTTTTTGATGCCTAATAGCAACTGAGCATACACACTCCTGCTTTTCCTTCATTAGGGCACTACCAACATTTCCCTTCTCTTCCTGGCTGTGTGTGTTCAGGTAAAGTACAGCTTAAAGATCTTTAAAAATCTTCCTGTCTTTATGAAATTAATGGAGAGGGAGAGGAGGGTGACCAGGCAGACACACAAATGCACTTTCAGTACATAAGCCTTGTTTTCTTAAGAAACCACAAATAGAAAGAAGATCAACAGGGTAATTCAAGGATCAGGAAACAAGCCTTGCAGGAGGAGATTTAAGTAGGTTGGTCAATGTAGTATGAGATGGATATGGACTGACTGCAGTTATGGACAGCTTTGGTAGGAAAACTTGTGGAAATGGACAGATTCCTAAGCTCAGCAGAGAAAGGCACAGCTCAGTCAGGAGTGAGATGAAACATATGCCAAACAGAAAGAAGGTACTACATTGATTTATTTATTTAGTCAGTTGCAAGTAAAAACTACTGGAAGAGCCCATCAAAAGGGAGGTGGAGAGAGATCCCCCCATATCCTTAAGATGACTCCAGATGCCATGAAGATAGATTTTAATATACTCCATATTACTGGTTATCTGCAGGACAGGAGCAGATGACACTGTCCCAGCTGGTTCTGGTATTCTTTGTGACATCTGTTCGCCTTAGGGCCACACTGACTCACACAGGATGCAACTCCACAGGGGCTCCCATTGGCTCTTACAGTCTCCTTGTTGTGGACTGGGACAGGGGGTGAAGAAAGTGGGACAACCTCTACAGTGCCTCTCTGAACACAGCAGCTCAAGGTAGTTCAACAGGAGAGCTGGATCTTCTGTGGACCTGAAGGCACCCAGCACCCTCCAACATTTGGTCTTTGACACCTTCCTAAGTCTTTCTATCCTTCCCCCTTCATCCTGAAGACATTCTCATGCTGACCAGTGAAGCATCAGCCTGGGGACGGAGGGCAGCTGAAAAGCACTGTCATTCCCATATACAATACCCTGCAAATACTCAGTGCTGCTCCTGTCAATACCATTACCTCTTTTTCTGATGTTTCAGAGGGAGGAAGATTGAGTTTCTTCCAGAGTAACATTGCAGAAACACCACTCTGCTAAAGAATGGCTCTGATTTGTTGCAGAAAAGGCCTCACAAACTGACAGTTTTTGTCTGATTTTCTCTGGGCAGTGGGGGAAGGAACATATTTTCTCCTCCAAAAGCATTCAGCAAATTTGTACTGCGGTCAGCTAATTTTATTACTTCTCATAAATGTCTGTTCCTGTAATGCTCTCAAGGTATTTTCATAATTCTACCCTGGGAATTACAAATCAACTTTCTCTTTGATAAAGTAACCTGCAGTATTTTATTTTATTTTTTATGTTATGAACAGCTGAAAATGTATGACATCCCATAAAATGTCTGGGTTAGGCCTTTGAATATTGCTTCTTTTAAGGAGTCTTTTAGCATTGAAGCAGAGAAATACAGTCCAAGGATTGGGGTCTATTAAGCAAAAAGAGGAAAGGAAATCCTTAAAGCCCATGTCTAGAGTGTCTTTAAAGTTGCTTTTCTGTATTCCAAAGGGATCTAACTTCCATTTAATTAAATTCTTGTTTAAGAAAAAGGAACCTGGATTATTTTATTTATTTATACATTTTTGCAGAAGTTTATGATGAAGTGTATTAGGGAGGGGAGAGGAGAGACGTGCTCCCCAAAGACAATACATATTTAAGTAATGAAGTATTTTACTAGAGAGCCTAAAAATTGGCCTCATGGCCTCAGAGGCAGAGCCACAGCGTCTCTCACATAGCAACAACTGCAAGCAGAGGAAAGAGCCCTCTACACTTAAACAAGCCAGGCTGCATTTTCATTTAATTACCTCTGAAATCACAGGCTGGGGAGCATGCTGAGGTACTTGGCCAGTTTTCTGTCATGCAACTGTTATGAGAATTTTACAAGGCTAATTTTGACATTTTTTGATCATTTTATATTTAATTCTGACTTCAGGCAGTACCACATCTGTTTGTAAACAGGAGAGGCTGTATACAGAGTTAGCCAGCATTTTTTTTACTACATTTAGGGATATAAATGACACCCAAAGGATTTCATATTTTAAATTCAACAAGCAAACCATTTTCCCCAGTAGTAACTCTGGCTCATGATTGACTCAGTATCTCTGCACTTGGAGAAATAATAGGAAAAAAAAGACATATGTCCCAGAGGAGCATTTCTCAGCATATCCTTCCACTCTCCCTACTTCAGGGAATTCTTGAACCAGGGGTTACACTTCAATCATAACTTTAATGAGCCACTGGTGAGCTTCTCTTCTGTGCATGTGTCAGAACTTTCTGTGGAACCACTAGAAAGAGCTATTAACAGAAGAGGATTCACCAGCTCCCTCCTTTCTTGACACAGCTGTCCCAAAGCAGCAATGGTCTGTGACTGCATGTTCTCCTCTTTCGCTGAAGTTTGCATAAAGAGTGTAAGAGGTAAAACTTCTTCAGATTCCCATAAAAGATTATTCTCTTCTGTTTAAGACTCAAGATGTTTCATGATAACAGATCTAGCAATAGCTCCCTCTGTCACCTATATTTAGGGGGATGGCGGTCACCTGGTTGCTCACAAAACAGTCCCACAACTACAGTGAAGTCCAAGGATGCTTCACCACCCCGACCCCTTGCCCAGCCCTAATGAATGTACTACAGACACAGTTTTTCAAATATAAATACCTTAATCATATAATTTCTGGCGCTGGACCTACTTAAAGGTTCAGAACTCCATGAGAATAATTTCCTTTAAAAATGCCACAGATCCAACCAAGCCTCCTTGGTTTGCCATCATCACCATCAGTTGCACTGACCATATCAGAAGAGAAAAAAATGCCCATTTTTCAAATGTTGAGAGTGGAGACACTCTGCAATCAAGCAAATCTTTGACTGAGGGATGACTGGAAAATTTCTAAAAGCCTTTGGACTAAAAGGAAAACTAAGGATACACACACACTGTGATTTGAGAAAAGACAGGGAATGCTTTCAACACTCCTGTTTGGAGGCTTCCTCTCTGAGGCTGCAGACACGCCTGCACATGCCAGGCAGGTTAACAGGGCAGTTAACAGGACATCAGGTACTCAGCACCACAACCTGCTCAGGGAGACCTCAGGGAGACTGAGAAGCCAACATGCTCTCCATTGCTCTCAGCTTGCTTTTTAAGAGTGATGTAGACATTTCCTATAAATCTGAGTTAACCCTATAAGCCTGGGGAGCCAGAGTCCCAGACTCTGCTTAGGATTAAGAAGGTCTTTGCAGCATTAGCTCATTCTAAACAACCATACCTGTTTTTTGAAACATTTGTGGAAATTTATGAGGCTCTGGTGGGTGGGAACCTGAAATAGACACCGTGCTCTTCTTTTCAGTGCAAGGATGATTTATGCTGCCAGGCAACTCCTTGGCATGAAGCCACAACAGATCGATCAGATGCGAATAACAAATGTTGTAAAACTGAGTAAACCAACTGCAATGTGAGCATTGGCTCCCCGAGCACGTGGGCCCTAATGGGGAACAACAGGTGCATAACATAATTACAAGCAAGGAGGAAAACAAGAGGTATGTACACAGAAAACCTCCCAAAGATTGCACTCATTCCCATAAATCACTGTGACAACTACAATACCAACAAGAAAAAAAAAAGTGAAGAAAAATAAAGGAAAAAAGAAAAGAGGGAGATACATGTATGGAAAAAATGTCACAGCATATTGAACAACAGAACAACAGAATTGGAAGCAGCCGTGTTAATCCCTCATGGACTATCTCACCATAATGATTATTTATTCCTTACAAATGGGAATTCTAATCTGCTGATTTTGTGGTTGCATTTTTGTGGCTTAACATTCCACATGTCAGAAGAAACATCGGCCTCCCCACCCTGCCTAAATCCTCCCCTGGTTAAATTGATCACATGTGTGACACACAAACTGAATGGCCACATGCAAACATCTCATCTCTGATGGGCTGAATCCTGTTTATCCTTAAAATAAAGAGGAGTCTAATTGTCCTATCCTCACTTCTGCAATGTGAATTTCTTTCTAAAATGCCACTGGAATAATTTTGTCCACCACAAAAAAATCCCATGGAAAAAAACCCAAAGAAAACACCATAACATTATCTTGGATCCCAGCAGCTATTTACTAAACATTTCTTTACCTAACCAACCAAAAAACCCCAAAAAACACTCCCTCCCTGACCATACACATGTAAGAGATTTGCATGTGATTTGAGAGGTGTTCTACTGCCCATTGGTTTGTAGCCAGGACAGCACCCTGGAGCTCAATCTTTCAATGAATCCAGAATTTGCCTGTCTACAATTAGACAACTGGCTTATTTGATTCCAAAATGATGAGAACCAGAGGATCAGCACCATACAAAACCTTTCTGGCAACTCCTGATACCAAGCCCCACCAACCTCACCAAGACCTACAGCACTACAGATTATTCCTTGGTAATTTCTCCTACCAGGAGTAGCCAGGTTTGTCTCAGCATAGACTGGAGGATGCTCAGAGTCCTTAGAGGAACATTACACATAAATTAACTTTCTGTGGAGCTTGTTTGGGTGGGGAAGGCTTTCATAAATTTTGTTGTTGATGATGCAGAGCAAAGCTTATTTAGATATCCTGCTGCTGGACAGTGTCTTGCCCTTCTGGGATGAGCAATGCAATGCCTGGCTCTGCTTTCTCACACCCTCCGAAGCATGAAAGAAAATATATCTCTATTGCTCTCAGGTTTGGCAATGTAGCATAATAAAAACCATTTTAATAGAAAGCAGCTTCCCAAAAATCACAGAAGATCTATGAACTGATTTCCCCACACACGCTGTTTGCACTTCTGGTCTTTACCACAGAGTCTGGTGGCTTTTCCTGAGCTTTGAGCCACATCAACTGCACAAAAGCCACATAAAAGCTCCAGCTCTGTGCTTCCCTGGTGTCATCTTGTGAACCTGTCTTCCCCGAAACAAAAAGCTGCCAAACTGATGGAGAGATCTGATAAAATTGACACCAGGTGCCTCCTCTGCCCAGGTCAGCCAGGACAGGCTGATGGGATCGCTATCCTGTGAGCTCTTACAGCTGGAAGCTCCGTCAGCATGTGATACTAAAGTACAACTGATGGTGCAGAAGGGTGTGCCAAATAGCTGAATTGTAGCCTTCCTCTAACATACCAAATAACAAGGCAAACTCAAACTAAATTAGAAGGCAAACGGTGGATTAAGTAATATAAGAATCGTCATATGTATTAAATTTGGTATTTTACTACACCAGGATGTTAGTAATGAAAACAATCCTTTCACTGCTCAGCCTCGTAAACCCACAAAAGAAAGTGTGTTCCTCAGATCCCTCTGTCCTATCATCCAGGGGATGGTTTGTAGCAGCAGACCGCATGAAAATGAGAGTAAAGATAAAGACAAGTGCAAAGTAGGTTAAAACACTCCCAAATCAGCTGTCTGCATCCAGTTATATCAATGAGAGCATTTCCAGCCAGCTGGTACTCAGCTGCTGGAGGACGTGGAGAAAGATGGTGAATCAGAATAACAGCAATTTATTGATTAGAAGTTGCACTTCATTAGAACAATTTGCTATTAAATTCCACAGTGCTTTTCTCTTGCAGACCTAAACAGCTATTAATTTTCACAATGCACATTGAATCTGCCTAATTAAATAATTATTAAAGTGATATTTTTCTTCTGGGAAATGCTGTCACAGCTTTCCCAGATTTTCCCAGACATTTTGCAGATGATGTTGGTTTTGACAAAATTATTGAAAAGGAAAATTCTATTTCAATCAGTTGGACACCATAATGTCACTGTTAGAATTCTCATAATTTCTAATAGCATTAATTTACTTTTTGAATAGCACTCACTTTTGAATAACATGATATTTCAAAATATTAATGTCAATGTTAAAATGATCCCACAGATCATACTGCTGCATGATCATACTACATCATACTACCTTCAGTGCTTGGCAGTGTGTGGTCATCCTCAAGAGGGAAACAAAGTCAGGTTTCCACTAAGGCTCAGTTTGGAGCAGGCTGGAGTTTCTGTTCCAAAACCTTTTAAGCATTGCTTTTTTTGATTAATCTTAGAGTACAAACACATTTCTTTCCTGGGAAAAAGCAGAAAGACAAATCCCACTTTTCAACATCCTGTGTGTGGGATGATGATAACAGCATTCATTTCCACTGATTTTCAACCACTGTTTTACAAAGAGTTGGAAAAAACCCACAAGGAGAATTCTCCTCTTGTGCCACAGCCAATGAGATTCCTGCAGAATACACAGCACAGTAGTGGACCCCTGCAGTTTTACCTCCTTTAATAGGCATGGCCTGGGAGTTTGCCAAAAACTCAGGAGCCCTTCCTACATCTGTTGACCAAAACCATCTCTCCATGGAGGAGCATCCTCTTCAGATCACACCTCTGCAGTTGGGCACAGGGATCCCAGCACCAGGCATGTGGGAATTATGGCTGCTTCTTCACACTGAATTTTTGCATCCTGTCTTAGATGTTTCAAAGTGAGATTCCTCAGGCTTCGCAGCCCCTGAAGGAGAGTTCAACCATGGGCAGCCCTGGCAGGCAAGTCCAGCTACAGGCAGTGAAGAACAAACACACAGAAGAATGAGGCTTTGCCTCTTGGTGAAGCAGTTTTCCTTCATGTCCTACTGATAGTCACCAGATCATGAACTCTCTTTACCTTCAATGCAGAGGAAAGCACAGTGGCCATCTCAAAGCTGGGGACAATATAGAGTAAATGAACATGGGCAGCACTTACTCTTAATTCAGACAGTGATGAAACTACAACTATCCAACCAAGACAGAGCTTACCAATTTCTTTATTTGCCCTGACATTCTCTTCTACCATTTCATGTGGTAGAGCTGTTTCACAAATGTAAAGAAAGGGTCTGTGTGTGAATCTGAAAGCTGTTACCCTGAGTGTCAGAAGGTAAGTAAACTCCAGAGCAGCTCCAAGAAAACTGTCTGCAATGTTGCCTTTATATTGCAAATACATCAGTTGTAGAAATTACGCTGTGACATGTCACCTGCTTTATTCTCTTGATAGTGCTTCTCTTTTCAATAATTTGTATCATTGGTGGGAAAGAAATGCCATTGAACAACCTACCCTCTGCAAAAATCACACTGCCTGACTATGCAGGAGGAAAACACCTGTGGTGAATACAGCAAAACTAAGGACCCATTTACAAATGGCCCCTTTGAGAGGTAAAAAGGTGATAAAATTTCTTATCAGCCATAGCACCACAGGAAAAAACTCAGTATAATGCCTGTTTCAAAGTGGGAACTGTGGAAGGGGAACTAGTGAAGAATCAGTACTGAACAAATTATGAAGCTGGGTTACAAATGAAGACTAGATACTTGCAGAGGGTAATTTAATACAGCTACAGTCAGATATTTGCCAGAGACTCAAAGCTCAATAAACAACCCTATCTGGTTTATTGTTAACTTATTTTCTTTTTTTTGCCCAGGTGTTTTTGTTCACCCGCTCAGCCTCCAGCAATCAAGCAAGAAAACACTTTAAAAAAAGAAATATTCAAAATCCTGTCTAAAATTGTAAAAAAAAAAAAAAAAAGGCCATGGAGTTCACTGGGTTCGTGGGAAAAAGGTGAAGCACATGTAGAGACACCGTGGAGATCTGCAGGAGTAAACTGGCCCTCACCCTACAAAATTAGATCCAGGCAGCTCCCACTGTAGCCCCTTTTGTCAGAGTGTGGAGCAGATGTTGGGAGGAACTCAACTGGTGTGGTGCAGCAGTGAGGGAGAAGCTGCAGAAAGGAAAATAAGTCTACAGCAAAGAAACAACAAGGCTCTGAGGAAAAAAACCACAAACAACTAAACCCCAAATCCCAACCTTTAATCCATAGCTGGCCTGAAAATGATTTTTCCAACCGTTCTTTAAACAAATAAATATTCGGTTTTAGTTCCAGGCACAGGTGTTACAGAGTAGGCCATTTTTTAGGAAAAGATTTTAAGAGATATTCCCTGTCCCCTCATGAAAGCTTCCCCAAGAACCTCCCCCCCAGTTTCTGTTTAATGAGTTATTGGACTTTTCATTTTCCGAAAGGGGAATGGGGGAAAAATCTAAATTATTTGTAAAAAGAGGTTTTTGTTACTCATTTAGAAAATAGTATTTTTGTTTAAAAAAGTAAATTAAAAAAAAAAAAAAAAACAAAAAACACTTTCTCTTCTCATTTCCTGACATAGGTTCAAAACATCAACTGACAGGACAGAAAAGCTGCTTTATGATTTCCAGGGAAAGCTTTGGTTTTATACTAGTGGGGCCACAGGATCTAGAAGAGCAGAAGCAGGAATCCCAGAGCAAGACAGGTATCTGCTCAGTGTCTTACATTCCCATGATGGGCTGCCTCACAGGTAAGTGGATTCTTTAAGCAAATTGTGAACAAACACCTGTTAGCAAGAAAATAAAACCAACCACGGCAAAGGATCTGCATGAGGCCTGAAAAAAAATTGCTTTAAAGCTCTTCTTTTCTAGGATTACCAAGTACTTGTCCATTGTATATTAGACTGTGAGAGGGTGGAGTCACTTATGGCACGCTCCATTAAAGGCCATCAAGGCCGACTAAATGGTTTGGGCCACAGACTGTCAGTGCAAGGGCAGTAACACAGGGCTGGAATTTTGTCATAAGTCATAAAATGTGAACTGTAATCACTGTTCAGGGTGTGACCCTGCCCCTGATCTGGCCATCAGCGTGGTGACGGGAATTGGGAGGTTTTAGGAAGCCCTGCCAAGCCCCGAGCATTCTGCTGCAGACCACTGCAGGGCTTCCCATTCCCCCTAAGAGGAGGTTCCAAACACATGCCAAGAAATCCCCGTGGCCCCAGGATGCCTGTGCCCAGCACAGCCATGGTTATTCCTTCCATCACACCACAGCCTGTTGAAAAGGGAGCCCTCAACTGCTGCCAGAGATAAGAACATAATCCATGTTCAAGTGTGCTTAAGACATTTCTTCCTGGCAGGATTTCTTCCTCGATTTCACACAACAGGACAGACCACCATGGAGAGGCTTGAGTTACTGGTGATGTGCACAATGAAGGTGAAAAACCCAAATGTGATGAACGTCACTGTCCTTACAATGACACTGGGACATCTTCCCCTCGGGCAAAGGCTCATACAGTGGGGCCTGCACCCTGGGGAGAGGAAACACCTTCCTGCACCACTACACCTGGGGTCAGGGTCCACAAACAGAAGACAGCACAGCAGGTCCAATATGAAGCATAGAAAGCTTTCAGCCACACAGCCCAAATCCCTGATTTTCACCAAACACTCGTTTTCAATGGTAAGAAAGGAAGGGAGGATTAAAAACAAGCAAGAACTCTATTAACACATGCAAATGTCAGTAAACTAATGAGATTCCAAAACTACCTCGCTCCCAGAAAGAAATTACCCAAATCAGGTCAATCTGAATAATAATGAGATGACATTTTCTCCTCATGGGAGGCCAAGCCTACGCACATGAAGCCATTTACAGCCCTCTTGTCTGAATGACCACATCAACCTAATAAACTTCTGTTACATCAATATTGTTCCTGTCACTGCACTTAGCATAATTAATGCAGATGCAATCAGGATGGAGAGCAAAACACTCTCTGCAAGCGCCCCCCCAGTGCTGCAGTCAGGCTGGCATTTTAAAAGTGGATTTAATCAAATGTTAATCAGGACAGAAAAAGTTCAGGCAGGTGCAGCCTCAAATAATCCAACAGGATTAAGGATGTCTGGGTGGCTGATTACCCTGCAGCACAGGAAATGCACATCATGAGGAGGATGACAATATGTTTCCATCTCCTCCTTTAACAAGGGGCATTGTAATTACTTGAATATTTATTTTTCCAATGGGAAGCATTTGAAATATTTTGCAACATGTGACCTACCACCTCTCTTCTCCTTGTCTGTGCAAAACAACCTGAAGTTGGAGTGACCTGGTCAAAATGAATTTGTATGAGTATTTTCTCCTGCAGTCACTTGTTTGCATTATCGTTCAATGAAATTCTATTATTAAATGTATGTTATTTTCCCCTTCAGTAACTTAATATGTGGTACAGCCACATTCAAGAGTTTCCCTGCAAGTTTGGTGCTCCAGGGAACATCGTGGATGCTGCCATAGTTTTGCTAGCACCTAGGGCGGAGTTTTTAACAAGTCTGAGCTCCTACAGAGACCTGGGCGAGTGGAGTGGTATGTGCAAAGCCCAGCATGAAGGTTTGGGGCAGCCCCTGGGTCCCTGCCCAGTGTTTATCTGCTGCACAAGACAGGGCTTGGGGACCTTTTAGCTCCTGGACACCACTGGGGCTGGTCTATGTCACCAGCTTTACAGCCTGCTCCTTCGGCTCGTTATCAGTCCAGGAGGGAAATGCCAATGGAATAACTCTGGCTGGAGCTGAAACTGAGCAAGAAAAGCTCATTTAGCAAAAGCGCCAAGGGAGGGAGGGAGCGGGGCTGGTGGGGGCACACGGACAAGTGTTCCCATTCAGATGCCAAAACACATGTGAACAGACAATTTATTTACATTAGCCATTTTCTGGAAGAAGAAATGGGAAGGGGGAGAGGCTGGCTCCACTGTGCATTCTCATGTCCTGTCTCAGCAGATGGAAGCTGCTGGGCCCTGTGCTGTATCCCCTTGGCATCACACCACTGCCTGATGGCGAGGGGCCAGAGCATCCTGAGCAGAACATCACAGCTCCATGGAGCCCTTCCTATCCCAGGCCACTTTGCTGTTGCTCCAACCAGTCCCATCCATCTCCTCTCACTTCCAGTCCCACCACTGGCCTCTCCATGGCCAGGCAGGCTCCTGCTGGAGAACCAGCTCCACCTTCAGCTCAGGTGGAGCTTGGCCTGCAGCCTCTGGTTGCAGGGTGGGATGCAAAGCTACCAGGCTTCACCCCAGAAGGCTTTTAGATGCTTCCAGTGCATCTCTCCAGGTCATCGACAAGGGGAGATGAAAGGAAGCCCTGCAACTGGACACTGCAGCACTTACTGAATGGGAAGTCACAGACCTGTGAGGGTGTCAGCAATTCCCACAGCCACACAGCCTGCACCTGAATGAGTACCTGCAAATAGCCTCAGAATCACACCTGGGCTTCAATTTCAGACACTTGTCCCAGGGCAAGGATACATTGTACAATAAAGGTACAACCTGGAGTACTCATTGCATCCCTCAAGGACCTCCTATGAAAACAGGACTTGGCTCTAGAGCTCAGCTTCAAGCTTCTCTCAGCTTCAAGATTCTCTCAGCTTGAGGGTGCTCAGGTTTGCAGCACCAAGCTTAGGACTGTCTGGGCTAACTAAAGCAAAGGTAAGGCACAGATCACCCTTTTAGAGCTCATACCAGTGGGATGCAGATGAGTCTTTAAAAGGGAAAAAAGAGCCAGCAAGCTCTCTGTGGGATTTGGATAAACGTGCAGTGGCTACACTTATGGAAAAAACTCCTTACACAAACTTTGAGGACACTGTTCAGTAGACCCAAGACAAGTTCAGACTAAAAGAACAAGCTACATTTCAAAGATGGTGGGAATTCATGCTATTTCACCTCTCCAAGGCACGAGTGTATCTTGGATGTATCACAGAAGGGAACAGCTAAACAGTGCCATGTGGCTGATAATGAAGAGCCAAGAAACCAGACTGACATCTGGATGCTAAGCATCTCACAGGCCCAAAAGGATGAAAAATAGCTTTTCATGTGGACTTGTAACTAATTTTTTATATGTGATATTGTAAAATTGAAGTTTAAGATAAAAAGCACCATTATACAATTATAAACTAGGCCCGCTCATGTTGGTATTCCAGTAAAGGAATGTAAAACTTTTAGCTGAACTTCCTTCACAAAATACATTTTTTACCTACCTGTAAGTAATCTTAATTTTAAACAAATGAAATTTTCCTAGAGAAAATTATTACCTGAAATTTTATGCATCGGGTCTTGTTTTCAGTTTGCAAAAAAGAATTTTTTAGAAGAAAAAAAAATAAAAGGACAGAAAAATCCCAAGTTCCCCATTAGACTTTAAATTTAGTATCTGAAACAAATTCAGGACTTAGTGCTCCCTGTCTGATCTCACAAACTGCTGAACTCAGCACCATAAAAACCAGGATGTCTATTCCTGGGAGAACTCCTTGTAAATCCTTAAATCTACTGGGGACTGGACAGGTGAGGTAAGTAATGAGCATGGGGTTTTTTCATGTAATTTGTCTCCATGTTTCCCAGACTCAAAATACCTCAGGGTTCCCAATCTTCTTAGTTAGCTCAGACACACACGAAGGTGCAGAAACAGCTGACTGGAGAGAATGGGAACCAGAACAAACTGAACTGGGAACTGATGCCATGAGACGTGCCATGATCCATGGCTGTGGTGAATGCTGTGAGCATTCCCTGGGCTAATTCTGGCTCACACCAAGCTGCCCCAAAGAGCCAACAGCACAGGTACTGGCTCAGAACCTGGTCCCTGGTAATAATACACATCATAAATGTGAAATATTTACTAAGGTGATGAGGCTGAGAAGGGGCTAAACTTCCAGCACACTCAGCCCCTTACAAAATCCAGATCAGGAAGTCTGATAGCAGCAGTTCTCTCACCAATCTTACAGGAAACCATTCAAAATTGCAATTTAAGGAAGTTTTAGGTGCACACCTATGTCCATCCCTGGAAGTGGCCAAGCCAGGTTGGATGGGGCTCTGAACAACCTGGTCTGTTGAAAGGTGTCGCTGCCCATGGCAGGGGAGCTTGGGACAAGATGATCTTCAAGGCTCCTTTCAACCTAAACCATCCTGTCATTCTATGATCCATCTTATCCAGCAAAGCCCATGAGTACACGTTAAATTTTAAGCAATGTTTATGTCAAAATGAACCCAAGTTGAAGGCAAGCATATGTGCAGCAGGTGCTGAGGAGAGTCAGCAAAGAGGAAAGGACATCTGTCTTGAGAGTAGAACTTTTCTCATGTTATAGTCCCTCCCAACATCCAGAATTGTAGGTCTTGCCTCTGATTTTAGCTACTCCTCTACACTATGTAGCTACAGTTTATAAATGAGTAATTGCTACTAAAATAGAACTGCTGATTTTTTTTGATTTTTTTTTTTTTTTTTTTTTTTTTTTGCCACAGCTGCATCTATTACCCAAGTGTACAAACATTGTGCTAACAAGACCACCTGACTCAGGTCTGCTTTTTATCACAGCAAACATGTTACAGATCTATAATCACAACCATGCCTCTCAACATGATTTGTGGGAACTCTGTTAACTGTTCATACTAAAAATAGTCTTATTCTTTTAAATTTAGCAGCATCACAATATCCTATGAGATTGTCAGTGCTGGATTCTTGAGCATTCAGGGCACTGCAGTTACTGGGAAGTTGAATAGAAATTGGGGTTCACATTCCTTGATACACTGCAAGAGCCCACCCAAGCCCTTCTCTCTCTTTCTGGGCTAAGTTGTGTCAGCTTGTGGCTGATTTTGGGTACATGGGAAGGGTCCATCAGGAATAGGCTGAGCCCGCCAGACAAACACCAGGGGAGCTGTGTAGGGATCGTTTCCCCTGATCCCCTCCCAGCCTCCAGCCTTTTGCAGCTCAGTGACTTCCTGAGCCAAGTGAAATCTTTGGATGCAGTAACTCTCAGAGGATTTACTTCCAGTCCAACACCAGCCAGAGCTGCGTTGGACCTAACAGCCTTTTTTTTTTTTTTTTTGTGAGAAATTTTACAGTTCAATAACACCTGGTAACTGTGGCATTAGGAAATGCAGGTGTTATCTTAGTTTTTATGTAAATATGTACACACACACACACATATCATACAATACATTAGAATATGTGTTTTGTTTGGAGGGGTGCAAATCCTCAGCTGTGAGCAGCAGCAATGGCACGGAAACAGTTAAGGCCATAACTGGACTTCAGAACACACACGATCAGCTCCTAAATCTGCCACAGATTTTCTGGTTTGCTTTGGGCATATTAATTGAGTCTCTTATCTGTCAACTAGGAAAAATTATGCTGTTTTTTTCCCCTCATAAGGTCCATGGGGTGTACCAATTCCCAGCCCAGATTTTGCCTAAGTTTAGGTATTTAACCACAGCACTTTACCGAAGGTTGCATTAAAGTCAATGCAGAGAGACAGATGCTGTGAGAATGAGACCAGTCTCCTAAGAGAGTTGTAGTTTTCTATGGAGAGGTTTACTTTCTACCTGACATAGTCAGGAGAAATCCTGTAATGTCTGAATAACTAATATAATTTGCTGAAGTACCTGGAGTCAGCTACCATGAATATCCAGGTCTCAGCATTTAAAACAATGAGCTGATATAAAGAAAATTTCCAGTAACAGCATGGAACAACTGCATCCCACCTGCTGAGCCACAGCCCAGAGTAACTATCACTTGGATATGCATTCATGGTTGTGCCTGAGGATAGCAGATGTTAAACCCACAGGCCAAATGCATCCAGATGCAAAGGACTGGCCTTTCCAGCATCACACTGACTGTTCCACTAACAGTCCCATCAAACTTTTGCCCTGCATGGAGGTTATAACCTGCAGCTTCTACATCAATTATGTTTATATTACAATAACTCACCTTCTGAACTATTTTTGTTCATTTAATAAAACTTCTAAATAAGCACTTTGGTGCAGTTTAAGTTCACTCCAGCTTACGTATACAGTCAAATCCTATACATACAATCTAAGTGTTTGTTTCATTAAAATTTTCTTACACATTCACACAAATACTTGCACACCCTTGCACACTTTTACACACTCTTGCACACTTCTACATACTCTTGCACACTCTCTTGCTCTAACAAGAACTCAGCTAGTTTCTGTGAAGCCCATGGCTAAGGTACAGATTGATATTACATTCTCTGGTCTGCTGTTCATCTGTAGCATAGCTTGTTTATCTCCCAGAGTATGTTTTGCAACAGCCATAAACCTCACCTCAGCAAGAAGCATCTGAGCAATGCTTGGATGGGGAATTGTAAGCAGCCATGGCAAACAGCAGCCACCTGGCTCATGTCCCAGTGCTCTTCCATTTGAGCAGCTCAGTTCTTTGGTGGCCACTTAGAGTTGTATTTTATTTATATAGTGCTGCTAAACCTCATCTTTATTTGTTCATGTAAATTGCCTGAGTAGCCCTGGACTTGGAAGGGAAACACATTTTCTTCCCTGACAAAGAAACAGATGATCTCACTGGCAAATGGGACACATACGGCATTGTGTTTGCTTTAGAGTAAGCTCGCTTACCAACCAAGCCACTTGACTTATCAAGTTTTTTTGCCCCCTTCTCTATTGTGGGAAAGTCTCCTGTCAATGAGAAGAGGATGTCCCTTCTCCACCTCGTGCCATTTCCCATTCCCTTGCCGTAGGGTTGCTGCCCTGGTTGCCATGGCAGAGCTTTTAAGTGTGGTGCTGACAGGTCACACATTGAAGAGTTCTGATCCTGCCATAATGCTCATGGAAATCAATAGGATTCAGCTCCTCCTAATGAAGGCATGAACTTACTACATAGACTGTCCCTTTGTGCTCAACAAACATATAAAAGATCTCTAAAGCCAGGCTTGCACTGAAACTCAGCCAGGTTTTCAAAACTGCTGTCTAAGGGCTCAGGCCTATTGAAAGTCCAGCCCTCAGTACAGCCTCTGGTTATGGAGCACTTAACATCTATTTGATCAAAGAGTCAAATTGTCTCAAGATTTTGGTTACATGGAAATCTGTCCCTTGGTACTTCATGTACTGAATCCTAAGAGAAAAGTCCTCCAATTAAATTTGCTGCAATAGATAATGCACAGTAATCTGCTATTGGGAGAATGCTTCTGGAATAACCCTTCCTGGGCATGCTCCAGCCATCAGCAGTCTCCTGCAGAAAGTACTCCAAAAGGAAGTCATAAACTCAATTCCCTGTATTAACCTGGGAATCAGAAATGGACATAAGCTTCCGTTTTCCACATCCCAAATGAATCTAGCCACCACCAATAGCAAATAGCTATTTGCAATGGAAAAAGTGTAAAGTCTCACAGCATAGAATACTGATACTACTGTGTTGTGTTTGGCACTGGAGGGCGCCACCCTGGGAGTTTGTGGAGTTACTGTCTCTAGAAGATGACTTAAGGAAAGACTGCATGTGGCACTCAGTGCCATGGTCTGGTTGTGTGGTGGTTTTGGGTCATAGTTCAGACTTGATGATCTCAAAGGTTTTTTCCAACCTAGTTAATTCTGTGATTTTGTGGGTTTTTTTTTTCCCTGTCCCTTATATTCCTACAAAAAATACACCATGGATTGGCATTCTGGAGTGAAGGACCATCTTGTCACAAGGTTGTCTTTCAGCTCTTCCCAGGAGACTCTGGTTCTTAATGGACAAATGGCCACTCATGACTTCCCAAACTGTGGAAGGTTCATCCTGCCATTGAACTCCACAACTTTTCTCAGCAACTCTTTTTAAGTTTGGACAATCTTTTCACTGCACAGAACATAAGGTAACCTTACAAGCCCTCTTCGCTGAATCATCTCTGTTGCAGCTGATACCCATCTGACTTAAAAAGGACAGTAAGTCAATTGAATGAAAGAGTGAAGAAATCATGAAATCATCACTAATCTGAGCCCTGATTATCCAAAAGGCATGATCACACATAGGGAATAATTTCAAATACAGTTCTCTGTTTACAGAACACGTGATCACAAGTGCTCCTCTCCTAATTCATGACCTGTTGCTGTGACACTCCACACAACCTCTGTTCCTTGCTGTTATTAATTAGCAGGACAGTTTTCAGCCCAGGGACTGCTGCCATGAGTGTTACCACAGCTATGAGCTAACACATTTGGAGACTCATAGTTAAATGAATTGCACATGCTACCTGGTAGTACCATTAGAATCTGGGGCTTTTTACAGCTTTTTCTCCCTTTTATTTCCTCTTCTCAAGAACAGAATTTCTGGCAGTTGTAGACCTGTTGATAAAACCATGCAAAGTCTGTTCATGTGGAGAAGTGCAGAAAGGAACCTTTTGTAAGAGCTTGCACAGTTGAGTACACAGTGTTATCTCTATCCATGTGCTGATTCACTTGTTTATCTGGGTTATTCCAGCCATAAAAATATCTGTGAACACACAGGAATCTTGTGCTTGTTTAAATGGCAGCATGAAAAATCTACTAAAGAGGGGACGGGACCAACAGATCCCCAAAGCATACAGTGTGTGCCAGCTTTCCTGAAGGTACTGAAAGTCATTCTGCAGATCTAAACAAACCCCCAGCACAAAATCTCCACTGCAGCTGTTCTTCCACAACACTGGGAAGCGTCACCCCCAAATGTCTTTCTGACAGGCGTTACGGTCCCTGAAATTCATCCCACTGTCCTTTTTTATGCTGCAGTATTCAACAGAAAAGGTAAAGAGCAAAACTCCCCACTCCTCTGTACATGAGTTATTGTGCAATGACCCAGAGGCAGAGCTCGTAACATTCCTTTTATACATCCGCCTCAGCTTAAACCTGTTCCTGGGGTTATCTGTGCAATGCAGGGAGGAGCACTGTGAAAACAGCTGTGGGATATGGTTGGGTGCAGAGGGATGAAGGGTTTCCTTCCCTGGAATCATGACCAGTTGTGCTGTCCATGCACGTGAGCCCTGGACAAAGCCAACTGAAGCCAACAGCTAAGTCTTCTCAGGCACACAGTTCACCCACAATATCAAAAGAGCAATCGACTGAGAACACATTCTGCTGCACTATTTCAGCTGTGTGCTTCAGCAATCCTGACTGATCATCCACCCAGGGGAAAAGGAAGGAAAAAAATGGAGTAAGAAATTCCTACAACATCTGAACTGAATATATAGCTGTTGGCAGCTTTTGGTTTTGTGTTTTACCCTGAGCTTTCACTGGCAAGAGACAGTAAATTCACAAGCTTTTTCCAAGGAACCCAAGAGAGGAGGGAGTCTGCTTGACAGAGTTATATCTCTGGCAAGGAGCAGTGCTGATAATCACTTTCACTGGAGATGCTGTAAAGTGGCTCATAACTCATTTCTTTTGTACAATAAATGCAGGACAATTAAATCCAGCACTCTTCGATACTGTGCACAGAACTGTGGGACAATCCATCACTGCCTGCTTATACACAACAGCATAGAATGAACCCACCCAAAACAAAGAAGAAAAAAGCAAATGTGCTTGGGTAAAGTGTCTCATCACATTTTCCCACAGTCACAGTAATGCAAGGCTGTAACTAGACTGCACTTAGCACAGCTCCCTCCCTTTTAAGACCCAGATATTATTTGCATGTGTTCATTTCCCTTTCTCACCCAGCAGGAAGAGATTTTGAACACAAGTGTGTATTTTGTTAATGCAAGACCTGTTCCTGTGCCACACTGGACTGGCACCCAGCCTCCTCCCTGCTGGGACCCAATCAGCAATCTCCTTCGTTTCAGCCAAATTTTGGCAAAGCCTCCTTGTTTTGTCCTCCATATCCAGTGAAAGGAGATGAGGAGCTGAGAGCCTGCCGGGCCTGAGAATCCGAAACATTTAATTTTAGTAGAAAATATCACTAAAATCCAAGTATTTTTTTCTTGATCAGTGTAACTAGCAAAGTGTGTTTTTCCTACAGATCCATGCTTGGAGAACGAGCTCCTTTTCCAATACGTAGGAAAGAGTGAGTTTCAGTTTATATCATAGTATTTTCCTGAATGGCAACATTACCAGAAGTTTTCTCCTCTTGCCAAAGACACCTCTTTCCAAAGTAGGAACATAACCACAGAAACTTCCACCTTCAATCAAAATTCCAGGGAAACCAGCCCATGGGTTGCAGAGTTCCTAGCAGAGATGAGTAGCGCTAGGCTATTTCCTCTGATGGAAACTGGAACCAAGTTTCCTCCCTGACTACACCAAGTTTGAGGGCTCTCATCCCCCTGCTGTTACACTTTGCAGCCTGTCATCACTGACCTCCCCTGAAGCTGCCCAGGGCACTTTGGTACCCAGATCTGTGCAAGAAAGCTCTCAAAATTAACACATGGTCCTTAATGGCTTTTTGAAGGAAACCACAGATTTTAACAAAAAGTCAGTCTAAGACAGCAATCCTTAAGAGCTTGTTGAGACCTCAGCCAACACTGCCATAGGCAATGGTCTTCAAACAGATCTCAAACATGACCTTCTCAAGAGAGACGTTTTTGTCAGACCCAAAGAGGAGAAATAAATGATTCAGCGCCACACGAGGCTCTGTCACACAGGTGTGAAACCAGGCTGACAGGACACGACAACCTGGGGATGAAAACAGTAATGGGCAACTTACAGCATTTAATGCTTGCAAGCATTAAAAAAAGAGGAAAAAACAAAGTTTATGCAAACGTATTTCAGTCTGCCTTGGTTGCAAGCTGTTTGCTTTGCGTTGTTTGCCATTCTTGGGCTGCAATCAGACATCAGCACGCCTTGGCCTGTTCATACAGTGACTAAGATTGAGAACAAAATCAAAAAGAATAACAAATAGGACAGCAACTAATGAGCAATAAAAGCACATCCACAAGCCAATATCTTTGTGTTCATCAGAACACTGATACAGAAGAACAATTGCTTTCTGCCAAAGTGACATAATCACACTCTCTTTATGGATGGCAAGGATCAAAAGAAGAAAAAATAATTTTTTAAATGTTATTTCTTACACAAAAGAAATTCTTCCAGACGTGTTTACATGTCTAATCTATAAAAATGAAAAAAAACCCAAAACATCTGATGAAGTCAGATTTGTATAATTAAATATTCTACAGGAAGAAATTACCCAAGAAATGATCAAAACCATTTGGTATCCTCAAGTTGTGCAATATTTACACTGCATAAATATGGCAATTTCATTTTAAACTTGCTTCAAAAAACCACGATGCTTACAGGATCCTGCTGTCTCTTTGTGTCTATGTTTTTGTTTTTATGATCTCTCTTGAAATATTCTGAACCCATGGGCAAATTTCAAATCTATTAGACAGAAGAGCAGCTGTCTCCAAGAGAGCCCTTTCTTATATATTTTATGAATACAAATGGCTGGATAGAGACTCATTGATCTCTCCCATGGAATGAAAAGTTGCAGAGTGAGACTTTTTAGGGACATCAGAGACCCATAAAGATAATACAAATGCCCCAATTAATAGAAATGACTCAGCTACAGTTCAAACCTTATTAGACTGCTGGGAATCCAAGCAAATGACCTAAATCCATAGGAAACCAGGCTTCATTAATGTTGCTCCTCACAGTAAGTGTTTGAGGATCAGAGATTTAAGTCCAAGTGGCTTCATGTGAACCCAAGTTTAGGTAGTTAACGCCCTCAGCTTGGGATCTCACTAAATCTGTGCATCTGCTGCATTCAACCCAGCTAAGTCCTACCTCGGTGTCCCTCTTGGGGTTTCTCCACCTGATGTGTGCCACTACCCTGACAAAGTGCAACTTTGGGTGAGTTTTGTGAAAGTTCTGAGTCCCCATGGGCAGTACAGCAGCACTTATTTCATGCAATTTATTAGGATTGTCCTGTAAACTGAGCTTTAAAATAAATGTTCAAGGCAAAACTTGGGGCTTTCCTGCAAGGGGAAAAATGGATTCCTCTGTCCATCTTCAGCCTTCAGTAAAACCCAACTTATACAAGTAAAATCTACTCGTTCACTATTTAACTTTTTACTATTTCATCTTCTAGTTCTTTATTTCTCTTGCCCACACTTGATACTGAAGGAGTTAAAAACTAGTACTTGTGGCCCATGGTTTGAAGTTCACAGTTAAACACATGGTGTTAGGGTCCAAGAAAGAACAGAATGAAATTCCAGGAGACCAAACCAATTGATCTAACAGTCTCTTCTGGCATTAAAAGTTCTGAGGGTATCTCTTGAAGGTTTTTAATTGATTGTTTCAATTTTTCAAATACTTATAACCATCTAAAATATTATTAATTTTTCTCCTTTGATTAAATAAAAAAGCAAGTGAATATAGAAATAAGGAAATTAATCCTGGATTCTACTAAAATATCAACAGGAATTTTACCAAATGTCAATCTCCTCAAACTGCGTGTATTTATTTAAACCATTTTGGTTAACAGCAGACTGAGGGGGTAGCTTTCAGGCAAGGAGTTTTGCAAATATTTTAAGTAGAGTTTTAATTGACCCAGTTTGACATTAAAAGCACTTTTTAAACTCTTGATATTGTTAGCCATTTAAGATAAGTGGCAATAAATACAGATTAATTGTAGCACATGAAATGAAATCTTGGGGCTGTGGTGGGCCGGTGAAAAGGCCCTTTGTGAGGCAGGGAGGTGGAGGATCGTGTGTTGAGGTTAGGCTGACAGAATCCCCCGTCAGGCTCAGCCAGGCTTTTGGTAGCTCACGCTGGGACCAACTGCAAAGACAACAAACTTTGGGCAAAGGCAAGTGGGGTGATTGGCAGGTCTGAAGGAAAACAAAAGCGCCAGGACCAAGGGCTCCCTTTGACGAGAGTGCTGTGCGGAGCAGGACTTAAAACGAAGCCAACACTGGGGCTTTTATTGTGTGGGAGATGATTGAACTGGGAATGTAAATTCAGGAAGACAACTTCTAAGATGCTGGTGTTTCAGAGAAATGCTGCGTAAATACTACAGACCCGGTGAGTGACCCCCACGGGGGAGACTATCTGGTGAGTCTCTCCATAATGCTAAAATAATAAAACAGAAAACCCACCCACACACCTTCTTATTTGTCTCTAAGTCTTGCATGCAAAAAACTAAGAGCTATCAGAAGGCTTTTTCAAAGGGTCTCCAGGTCCAAAACACTCCTCACTGACAGCATTTGCACAGATTTGGCCTGGCTGTAAACGAACAGCGAAAAATCAGAAACATAGGATGCCAAAATATGGGGGTATTTTGGTTTTGACTGCTTGTTTCTTCCCTTGCAGAAGGGATAACCATGCCTGATGAACAGAAATGAGGGCGTGCTCTCCCGTCTGCTGTTCTGTCTCCAGGCAGACCAGGCTGGGAATGACTGCGCTGGCACTGAAGTGGCTTTTGTTCCCTCAAGCCAAGAGGAGAGGAAAGATGGAAACTCTTTACACTTCTGCATGTCCAAATGCACCTCTTTCATGCAACCACAGAGCTGGAGAGTTTGGTTTAAGAACTGGGGTTCAAAAGGACATCTGCACAGTGGACAAAATGTTTGATGAACCTTGGGATCCAACCATATCACACAACAGAATGCCAAAGTTGCAACTTGGGTGTTACAGCTCCTTCTCCCACCCCAAAGAAACCTAGCCTGGGATGAGTTTTCCATAGCTGGTGGCAGAGGAATTTCTTCTCCCCTTGAGACCATGCCAAGATGCTCTCCAAGGCATGATAAAAAGCAATCCTGTGTCAATCTTCTGCTTGCAAATTTGCCTCAGGACTAACAATGTTCTACCATTGTATTGCAGTAATGCAAAACGTTGCTCAGGGAGCGCTCAGTGCACCGAGCAGCTTGTTCAAGGTCAGGTAGAGGTAAGGACAGAACACCCTGAATTCTTGACTTCTGCTCGCAGGGTTCAATAAATCCCACTCATCTGAAAGTCAGGCATCTGTTGGAGGCCAGTTTTTTAGGTTTCCTCTGTGGTCAGTGGAAAGATATCTCCAGAGGACAATTCCTGCCATCTTAAAATATGCATCTGAGGTAAGTGGGAGGATTTGTCCTCTGAGGGTTTCAAAGGAACTGATGGTCTTATACAGAACACACACTGAACTTTCAGACACCTTAAGTTCAAGAGGGAGAGTCCCACCCCAACAGCTGCCACTGTTACCAAGATACTAAATACATAAATTTCAATTTCAAGCTAAAAAGAGTAAAATTAAGCACTAACCCTTGCTTGCCTTTTGTGATCCCCATCTGTATTTTTCTTTGGAAACGTTTCAAGAATTCTCCTCATCACAATGTTTTTGGAGCATCTTCTCCAACTGCTATGTGACAACCATCCCCTAGTCTGATAAGCTAAAGTTGCAAACCCCTTTCCTCCTGGTCAGTCTTTACTTTTTCCTTTGTTTCTTAGTTTTGTTCCCCACTGCAGTGAGCTGCTTCAGCTCTCAGGGGAATGACCTTGGTTCTGGGGAAGGTGTTCCCGAACTCTGCACACAGGAATGCTGCCCCAGGCTGCCTCCTGGACTCACAGGAGTTTCTGATGCTCTTTTCACCCCTTGTCCACTTAAGAACATTTCTGGCCATGGTTGATGGCACACTTGGCCAATTAGCAGTAGTGAGGCTGCACAGTTTGAGTGCCCACGACTCATTAGGTTTATAGAGTCCTGGAGCCATGCCTCGGTCACATTTATTAACTTGCTCCCTGCTATTGCTCTGGCCTTGAGAATGAACACTTCATTAGAGGGCAGCCCAGAGGTAATGTGGCTCCTCAGATACTCTAAATAATAACTTTGCTGTAAACATCATCATTACATTTAAACCATGCCATGTCTCATCTATTTACTACACACCAGACCTTCCCCCATGCAGAGGAACCAGAAAAATGCTGTTGTCTAGGGGGATGTGGCTCACCTCCCTCTCCCATTGGGACTTTCTGCGCTCTAATAAAAGTTGAGCTCATGCTGTGCCCTTTCAGTGGATGCACACTATGAATGTCTTTTTCTTCTATCCAATCACTTATTTTCATGAAGCATGCAAGAACTTATTATCTTGGAGACTCAGCCATCTGTCAGGTTTGGTTATAATCAGCCAACAGATGAAAAATTTACGAGGGCAAAGGACATAGTCACACACACCTATATATATACACACACACACACTCACAAACACTGCCGTTGCCTAAGCCTCATTTCCTTAGGAAACCAGATTAAAAATAGCATTGATGTCAATAATGAAGTCTTTATTTCTTTGGCAGATCTCTGTTCCTTTTAAACCAATCCTCCCAGTGAGAGGTACTGCAGAATTTTCAACTGGAACCAGACCAGATTGCTAAGTGATAAGAACCTCACAGCAGTTTCACTGTACCTCAAACACCTCAAGGAAAAACACAAAGTGAATGTGAATTCTGTATAAATACTGAAAACTGGTGCTGAATTTCATATCGAGTGAACCCAGTGGTGGCACTTGATTTTTCTCTCCATTTACCTCCAGTGTATAAATACTATTTTAAAAAGTTTGCAAACCTCAGTATTTAAGGAATTTCCCATAATAAAGTACAGAAAAATACTCAAAAATACTTAAGTTATTAATTTAAATACAAGTCACATAGGTTTCACTGCTGCAACATTATTCCAGGAAAATGATAGGAGATTTCACTTTTCTGACACAGAGTTCCAAACCTGAACTCCACCAAAATGTTGTGTTTAGATTAAAAAGGTGTTTGGAAGCTCTCTGGCAGAATAATTGTCAGGCAATGAGCAAAACTGTGTCTACATCTAAGCATTTGGTAGGTCTCATTGATTATCTCTTGCAAACTAGAAGTTACAAGGCAGATCCATCTGGCTTTTCGTTTGTTCACCTACCGCTTCATTCCCACTGCCTGGATGAAGGTTGACTGGGAGCAAAGCTGGGTAAATCTGAAACCGTATTTTGCCATATTTCAGTTCACAACTCTTTAGCAAACTTTGCTAGGAAGAAGGACTTGTCTACCTCCAAGTCAGTCAATTTTTGCCAAGAATTACCATATTTTCCAGTTTTGTGAGTAATCTCTCCAAAACCCAATTTGAAACAGCAACAGTTTTCCCAGATTGAAGTTTCTTCTCGCTCCCCATCAGTCCAGTCCAGATTCAGGTTTTCTACTAAAGAGAGCAGAAAGGGAGCTGAGATTCAGGCACGAACCCACACTTTTTCCAGTTTCGGATGGCAGCTCAGCTATTGGATTTGGGCTTGAGCCCAGTTTCAGTTGCCACCAGAGAAATTTTGTCCAAGAGAGCTCTGTTGCTTTCTGCAGGCCTCTATAAAATGCCTGAACGGTGGCAGAGTTTGTGTTTTGAATGTCTAAGAGAGGTGAATAACTGAAGTTTACGACATCTCGTCTTGCCGGCTGGAGCTTTAATTATTTCCCTTCTGCCCCTCTAAGTAACTCTACCTTCACTTTACATTTCTGATGTTTAAATATTGTTTTTGGGCAGAGGTATACTACGCATACATTTTCTTTTCCTTGACACATCTCTTCTGATCTACCAGAGAAAGTAACAATGGACCTGGTATTTAATAGGCTTATAAAGAGGGTATTGATGTGAAAGTAGCAGCCTAGATTAAAGACCTGGAATGACAAATAAATAACGTCTCATCCAGATGCACATGCCAGTCACCTTGATGTCAGTTGCAGAACTACCATTAATTCTGTGAGAATAGGATCTGATCCCAAATCCATAAATCCTTTCTCAGCAAGTTTTCTCTGATGATATTCCTGGCACAACCATGACTAAGAAAACCTGAAACTCTCACAAGAACGCCCAGTTTAATGAGATTTCCAGTCCCAGTTTCCATACCAGTAAAAATCCTCAAGAAATCCACATAAATTACAGCCAGGCTTTCTAAAGCTTTCAGCTTCAAATTCACTTTTGCACAACAACTGACTCCAGCCAACAGTTGTGCCCTGCCTTTCCAGGGCACCAAGACTACCACTGGTTCTTCTCCATCTGCAGTCCTCCTGCAACTTGGCTCTAAAACTGGTCAGAAATGGCGTAAACCTCTAAGAGACCAACACGACAAGTAGTACAAACTGGTTCCTAAATTCCTGGCTTTACTAAACTCCCTTTCCAGCTTCTGCTCCAACAGCTGGAGGCTCCAAGAGTGGAGCTGCAGGGAATTCAGCTATGGTGGTCCAGGATGCCTTGGGACATCCCGGCTCCTCCTCCGGAGTACGCACCCAGGCAGGAGGGACAGAAGAAAGGAACATGAACTCAGGCCAACCCCATCAACTTGCATTAATTCGAAACACCACTGAATGATCTTTGCTTGCACTCCAGGCTCTGAATTCAAGGAAAAGGTGTAACCAGATTTTCTTCTGCGCTGGGACAACACCAGACTGCAGAGGGACTAACACTTGGGTGCAGAGACATTTTAATCAGGGCAGGCAGCACACAAAGGTATGTCAGCTGAGATAAGATCCTTGGGCACTTTGCAATCTGCTTGCCTTTCACAGAACATCCCACAGAAACCTCAGTGCTAGAGGAAGGTTGCCAGTCCTTGGGTTCACCTCACTGTTCTTTTAAAATCTTCCCAACAGCACTGCTAGAGCTGGATGAGAATTTTCAGCTGAGTTTTGGGATGGGAAGTGATGAATTGTCTGGCATCCATATATTGATTTCAACACTCCCATTATGAAACCTAGAGTTATATGGGAGCTCTGCCTGGTCTCCTGAGAGCTTACAGGGTGGCCTGTGGATCCACAGCAAGCTCTTGCGTGTGTGTGTGGGTGAAAAAGTATTTCATCCCATGCTTAAGCCCATTCCTGTTCAGCAGAGTGCTTAAGCCTCTCATGCTTCTTCATTTATGAAGAGTAAATTTCCCAAATTATGTCCACATTTTTTACATCTCAGATGTTGAAGAGAAATACAGTAAGGATATAACCAAAATCCTTATATTATAGGGCAGGAGGGGCCAATAGAGTTTTCTTTCCTTTGAGAACAAAGAGACAGAATTAGACTTACACAGTAGAACTTGGCACAGGCATAATAATAAATATGATATGAAAATGTCAGGGACCCAGAGGAGCTGACATTAATGTATGTGCTTCTTTAAACCCAAATCCTACAGCGCACAGGCAACTTTCCCTATTCATCATGGGCAAAATTACACCAGAGCTGGTGAACGTACACACTGCAGTTTGCAAGGCTCATTTTAGTTGTTTTCAGCATTTGTTTGAATACCTGCAACTGGCAAAAAAAAGACCAGGATTTGGGGTCGCACACACTTTCAGTGGAACAACAGTGAAAGCGAAGGTGGGCAGTAGCCAGGCAGGACTCCGTGTTGAGCACAATGAATTCTCCACCAGACCACCAAACACAGTCCAGGGCTTGCCCAGCTTACCTCAACAGTTTAGGTGATGACATACATGGGAAAAAACAAATTGCAACCTCAAATATTGGAGGTTTTTCTTTCACCTGCTATGTGTTTTGCCTTTCTTGGTTGGTACAGGTGACAGAGTCCTCAAGACAGCTCTCACCATTGTGTAGGCTATGCTGTATTTCTACAATTAGTATCTTGTTATACAACAGGAATTTCTCAAATCAGAATTACAGGAATCAGCCTTTGGAACAGAAGTTCCCTTTTCACAAAAGGGTGGTGCAGGCAGGTTTATTTTGGCCTCCTTAACTGAGGTGTTCTTTGCTGATTTAAGCTTCAGGTGAAAAGCAAATATTCAGGGATTTCAAAACCCCTGTGTTATACAAGATCAGTGTACATTAAAAAGTTCCCTTGAATTTTTTTTTTAAAGACTGCAGGCTGGATTTGCACTTGGAACAAGCTTTTCCCCAGTGGAGTATCTCCTGATTTACAAAAGAGTGTCTGAAAAGAGAATCAGGCATTGCCTGTTTAATGAAGACTTTTAAATTAATCAGTTGCATGGTTTTGTCAAAATTAGCATGCAAGCCTATTTCTAAAAGCAAAGTGATACTGTGCCTTAAAAACTAACAGTAAAAGAAATCCATACACAAAACCAGGCTGACCTCACTACAAGCATCTGGATGCCCAAATAAACACGAGCAGAGGGAATTCTAGCATCTGCAAACTGTTAATTCACCCTTTTCTTCTCTTTTGTAGGCTGGCCAAGTTCAATCTCCTGGTCGCCAACTTCTTGCTCCACTGAGACAACCCCATTGATGAACTGTGCTGGTGATGTCAGTAGCACCACTAATCAGCATTGGATCAGGACTCCTGACCTGGGGGATAAAGTCTCTTTATATTCCAGCCTGCAAATGCTTTCGTTTTTCTTTTTATCCCCTCCTTTTTTTCCTTTTGTGTTCCACACAGGATCTGAGATGATGAGTGAAAATTGTAAAGAGCTCCACAATTCTGGTGGAGAGAGGACCAGACTTCCAATGAGTTGGTTCCCAGTGACACAACAGTGGCGCTGGTGCCTGATTTGTACTGAATACTGCCTCAATTGGGTGTGCAAAGCAGCTATTTGCATATTCGACATCTGTAAATCCCCATCCCTCAGTGTGCAGTTGGACAGCGGCCTCAAGGCACTTTCCTCCTGAAAAAACACTTCCAAGTAACACATGTGAACCCCAGTGCCAGATCCCATGGCAGGTGCTAATGGCTTTCACAAAGGCTCTCAGGATTTTAATTAGTTGAGTTGCAGTTGCTCATAGTATCTATCACTTCCTTTCCTTTTCCAAACTACTGAGTCGAAATATGGTTCTCGAACAAAATCCCACTGCCACTCTCCTCTGGCCCCTTCCCCCAAAATTCGACATCCATAACCTTCCAGCTCAGTTGTGGCCAGCTCACTACCCACTGATGAAGCATGTTCAAGCTACATCATCTGGATACGTCCTCAGGAATGATTTAGTTTTCAGAGAAAAATAAGAACATCTCTGTAGTGATCAAGACCACTGAAGACTTGAGTCACCTTGGAGATGTCCATAACTCCTGCTCATTGCAGAAGGAGAAGGCTGAGCCTGCCTCTGTCTTTGGTACACCAAGTATCTAAAATGATGTGTGCTGAAATTCCCTTGGGAATCCTCTGCAGAGAGGACAAAAGGGAAAGAGCTGCAGCTGAGGACTACAATGAAGAGATTTTATATTCTTGTGTTCTCGTTCCAGTCCCACCCTAAAGAAAAGTTGCACAATTCTCCCTTTCCCTACTGAAAACAGAGTGCACCCCACTTCTGAGCCCCATTATGAAGAACCACCAGAGAACATTTACTTCTCAAACTGCTGTTTGAGAGCTTGGATTAGATGACCTTTAAAGGTTTCTTTCAGCCCGAACTATTCAATAATTCCTACTAACAGTCTAATTTATGATGACCAGAATAATTCCTGATGATGCTGCCCATCCAGTGATGACTGAGAGAACTCTTGAAGAATGGGCACGGAATTCACCAGTTCTGAGCATAGGAATGATCAAATTCTATTTCTGCTGTTGCTACTCTGGGATGGATTCTTCTGCTTTCATGGCAGCACACAGACATCTGCAACAAAGCCTGTATTTATTTTCTTGCAGAATATCTCAGAAATACCTAATCCATCAATAAATATAAATAAACTCAGCCACCTAAGCCTGCAGATGAGCAAGAATGCTCTGACTGTCACACAACCAGATCTCTGTTATCACCAGCTTCATCAGGAGCTGTGGGCAATCTGGCTTCCACCACAACACAGACAACAGCTGGGTCCTCTCTGACCTCTCAGATGTTGTGCAGGCTGGTGGGATGGTTTAACATGTGCTTTCCTCCACTCCAGAACTGTGGTCCAGAGACAGTTGCTTCCCCTCTTGCTGTGGGAGATGCTATGTTACTTGCATTTCAACTCTGTCTCAGTAAAAGAATATTCTCTATGATATATTTATTATTTTAAGCAACAAACCCCACTGCCGTAAAGCCTACTGATTTGGCTGCTAATAAACATTGTGAACTGGAGCAGCATCTGAATTTCTGAAGCAGTAAATCCAGCTCTCAGCTAAAAAACTGACAGCTCTCATAAAAGAAAGAAAGAAAGAAAAAAAATGCAAGTAAAACATCCTAAGGAAATTATCGTTCAAATTAACTGCAGACATAAATTTATCCATCTGTTATCATAAGTGTTACTTGAAAATTATTTGCCCATAAAAATGAAATAAGCCAGAGTGGGTTTTTTTCTTAAACATTGACTTCATGTGTATGGTCTTAGCTGCCAAAATATTAACTCTTTTTAACAGCCTGTGTGCTCTTGGCTGTGTGTCTCTTGACTGTAAATGGACCTTTATAAATTGTCTGTATAAATGATATCTAAGGAACCTCACTGTTATTGCAGATTAATAATTCCAAGTAAACCATCATGATTTTCAAAACACAAAACCCATGTAAATGCCCAAATTTTATGTGGAAGTGCTCTATTTAGCTACCTTTATTCATTCAAAGGGAAAAGCTGCCCTGTCCATTAAATGAAAAATATCATTTAACTGCACAAACAATAACTGCTGTTTCATTCCTAGGGTACAGTTACTGTGAATACAGATATGGTGAGATTTTCACATTAAGTTTGAACATGGTAAACACTGGCAGTAGTGGAACAAAGTCCACAGAACTGGATACAGAGCTGGGTCTCTTTTACCCAGAGCCTGTATTTTTCTTGGAGAAGAGAAAGAAATGAAAGTAGAAAGAAAAAATTGCTATTTTCACTTCTACGTGTTTTATAAAGGAATAAATTAAAAGTCTGAATTACTTCAACACATTTAAATAATAAGTAAAGTCATGGAAGACGGAAAAGGCAGACATCTATTGAAAAGTCTATTTTTTATTTTTAAGAATGACAGAAAACTGAAAAGTTCCTTTTAGAATTGTGTAATTTTTTTGGTTTGTTTTAATACTTTTGACTGAAACAAAACCTCCCATCTTTCAATAGCATAAAAAAAACTTTGGTTCACTTTATGAAAAACTGTTTTATCTCAGCTTGGATATTCAAATGTCTGTCCCCTGCCTACTCCTTTGTCCCCAGGATTTGTCTGCAGGATGTTTCACAGCCTTGTGCTGTTACAGGCCAGACTCAGAACCAGCTCTCCTAGGATGCACCACAAGGTCTTTACAGCACAGCTCTAAGTGGCACATAGTGAAATTTTAGTGGGAATCCCAGTTTACAGGAGAGCAATGACACCCAAGCACCTGGGATTTTGATTGACAGCTGCAAAAATGGACTTGTTTTTCCAGAAGAAAAGAGAAAAATTTTGTTTTCCACAAATGCCCATTTTTTTTACCAAAAAATCAGACACTTGCATCCTCCAGCTCGGTGGCACCAGGCTCCTGCACCACCAGGCTGCCAGGATATCATCATCTTGTTTTTCATTTGAAGCCACTCACTGGATTTGCTTGGGGTTTTTTGTGTTTTTTTTTTGGTTCTGCAATCATGGAGCAGGATACACTGAGCCAAACCTGATTGCAATTTGCAAAGACACCTGCGTGGTGCCTTCTGCCTTAGTCAAACTTATTATACTAATTAATTATTAGATGTTACAGAACTACCCATCCACGGCACTGAAATCTTACCATAAGCTGAGGATGATGTCCCAAGAGAGCAACAGAGCCTCAGGAGCTGCATGCCGCTGTGCAAAAGCCAGGTAAAACTTCACTACAGCAGCATGCACAAGGTACAGCTCCCTGCAGGGAGGCCACCAGAGGAACAGGCAGGGCTCAGCCTCAGGAGGGCTGTTTTCTGGGAGAGATCCTATTTCCCAGCCCCTTGGCTCCAGTTATACCTGGGAGTAACAGGATACCTCTGAGTCCATATGAATCATCCTGCAGGGCTCGGGGCTCCCTCCTAGAGCAGCCCTGGTCTGTAAAACTGCATTTGTTGAAGTACTTCCAAGGTGCTTTTCTCATAACAGGCTTATTTTCTTACTTAGGAAAATACTTATTTTCCTAATTTTATTTGGCAGCACAGTTTTATCCGATTCTTCCTTTCCCAGAAACTATGATGGAGATTATGAAATTTGGGAACCAATTCATAATTCACATATATAATTACTATTCATTCATTAGTTCCAATATCCTCAGAATTAAGGGATTAATGCAGACATGATGCTTGGCATAAAGGGCATTATCTTCTGAAGCACATTGTCCAGAATATTTTTTTTCAAATTATTTCCCCTTCATCATGTCAGTCTTAGAGATGCACAATCTCAAATTGCATTGCTCTGGTGGCAAATAAACTCCTACAGACTATCATGCCTATCCTAACTGAAAGTGCATTTTGCACTAAAATTTTGCACTTCAGAATTCATGGGAATATGTGAAAGCCTCAACTTTCATCAAAAACATCCTTTACTTTTATAAAAGGCAAAAACAAACCCTCAAAGTTTTATAAAACAATTTGAATTCATGACCCAAGCACATACCAAAGAAATCCCTCAAAATAAAAGAACTTGATATATGGACGCAAAATAAAAGATTTATCAGTAAAACCCACTCTTCAAATTCAGTGCATGGGGGGAAAAGAGGAAACAAAAGTCCTTCAGAAAAAAAAATTGCATTTGAATCATAAGAAGAAATGAACTTGCCTGCACTTTGGTCACATAGAAGTTTTGGCATTGAAAAAAAATTAATATTCTTAGTGTTCTCTGCATGAAGAAAAAAACACCCCAGAGAAGAAAGCAGGAATTAATTGTATTTAAAGGAGGGATAGCCTGCAGGGATGGCCCAATTTGGTGAGAAAAGCCAAAGGGACGCTGGAACAAAGAACCCAAAACAAAAAGCTTCCCTTGGCATCTCCCACACCCCAGTTTTCAATAAACCCGTTTGTCTGTTCTGTCCTTCCACGCTCAGTGCTGGGAAAACAAAACAACCCAGCAACAAAGGCAGTTTTCAACATCACCAGAAATGGGCCTAAAAGACAAAGTGAGCCTTGCTCTTTATGAGCCAGCTTTCCCAAGGGATGCTCGCTGGGAGTTTCAGGTAGGTGCCCTCTGATGGGGACAGGGGAACAAAGTTAAAACCTCCTGTAAGTTAGAAGTGCCTTTCTAAAGAATGTAACAAAGAATTAGCTTCCATTGGCTTAATTTCACCTCTGTTATTTGAACAAATAGCTGCAGTGGGTTGGATCCATGACTCACCTAGTCCATGGTCTGTGGACTAGGTGTAGAGCATGACAAGTAGGCAGTGATGCCCAGTTTATCCTCTGAGCTCCATTTATGTACTGGTTAAGGGATTTCCAAAACTGGAAGCAGTTCTCTAAACCATCGTGTTCGATAATCTCCGATAAACCTCGCTCCTTGGGTTAGACAGGCTGGTTTTTATGAATGCCTGTCCAATTATGAGCCATCATGATATATTTTCCTACTGTAACAACAGTTAAGCAAAACTTCTTGGCCAGAAATATCAGCCAAGCCTGAGATTAAATAAGCTTGGGAAAATTCAGTCCGGATACACTCAAAAAATAAATACATCAAAATGCACGTGTCTCTGCTAAAACCCAGTCTTTAATCAAAATTCCCACTGAAGTGAGTAGCGAAAGGTGAGTTTTTGCCAAAGTTCATAGCGAGAGCCATGGGATGAGAAGAAAAGTTCTGTCAAAAATGAGAAATTGCCAAGGAGAGGGAGCAGGAGGAGCAGACTGGTTCTCAACACAGCAATCTCAGCCTGCCTTGAAGTCGAGGGAGCTCAAAGAGACACTTAAGCTGGTGCTCAGGATTCTGCTGAGCTGGGGCCTGAATGGTTATTATTTATACTCTTATCACACAGAAATATGAATTCCATTGGATAAGGGAAAAGAAATTTAAAAAGGGAGAGAGAGGACAGTAGCCTGTACTGTCGCAGGCTCACAGAAGTACTGCAGACATCTTTGTTCTCCAGACTTCAGGGAGAGCACTTAAACAGGAAGAGGGACACTTGGGACTTTTACCTTATGTTTTAAAATGCTGGTATTCAGCTACACACACAACTCATGCACTCATGCAAAGCCCCAAACCAGCCAGTCTGTACAGACATAGCACCAAAGCTGCTCAGTCACCCATTGAGAAGGTTTAACTGCAGCAACCCCAGAAGGTTTCAAATCCTGGGCCAGTGCCTGGAGCAACACACACGTGCCTGTGCCACCAAAGGGTTTGTGTTCTGCCACTCACTGCCATCAGCACATGGGCTTATGAATTCAAAGGCACTTGAATCATCTACACCTGTGGCAAAGCAACCCACAGGTCTGGGAAGGGAACAAACACAACACCATGAAAAGTGCTTACAGCTTCACATTTCCACAGCCAGATGGAAAACAAAGTAAGTGCAGCCTGTGTGCAGCCTGCCTGGACCTAGATCCACCTCCTACAACAACTCACTCAATTTTAGAAGTAGGTCTGGACAAACAAAATTCTTTCAAAGGAAAGCCTTGTAAGAAATTTTCCCACAGGCTGAGACCTGAATCATTCCAAACACTTTACTTCCAATCATAGTAACAGAGTAAAACAGAAAAAAAATCATGCCATACCTGCTCCAAAGGCAAAGAAGAAGCTCTTGTCTCTGTTTTCCCTTAAAAGTGACATCACTCTTCTCCCCATCCTCTCATTCCTCTTGTAGATGAGCTCCTGTCTGAAGTAGCTGTCTATTTCTTGAGCTGTCACCTGCTCATGGGGTGGGAGTGTTGTGTTGATGAAGTTTGGTACCTGAAAGAGAGAGAGAGAGAGGCCATAGCCCAGGTGGCATTGGTTAAGGAACCCACAAAACACTGCATGTTTTAATTCAGCCTTCTTGAAGCCACCTAAGCACCACTTTTGCACACAAACCCACTAGAGGATCGGAACACAGGAGGTAATTAGGAACTCAAAAAAAAAAAAAAAAGAAAGAAAGAAAAGAAATTCCCAATTAATATACTCTCTTTTAAAAAAGTGAAACTAGTATTTTACTAAAGGAAACTTTAGCTAGTTTTGATTTTGCTCTGTCCCTTCATGAAAATGTAGTTTCAAGTGTTACATCTGGGTGAGTTACTTGGACCTTTATTCTCTGGTTGTTCAAAAAAAATTATTGGCTGTTTAATAACAAATTCCTGTGATGTGTTCTCAGCTGAGGTCACCATGGACTAAGTAAGGCCTGTAAGATTTGGCTTGTATATGTGTTTGTTTAAGAACCTAACAGTTTAAAAAGAGGAAAGTATAGCAAATGCAGACACAGGAAGATGCACACAGGGTAAACCCCCTTATCCTTACATGCTATTAGGTCTGAATAGAGAAGACCATGCATTGAAACACATAAATCCCTGGAACATTCCTGGTATATCTGAGGAAGGGACTTCCACAAGAACTGCTCCTTCAGTCTCTGCTTTTGTGAGGAGAGATGTTCACAGACATAGCAGAAAGGTTGAAAGTTCAAGGACTTTGGTCAGGGCAGCAGACCCAGGAATGAGCCAAGATCCAAGCTGTAATGGACAGATAATCCAAAAGTCTCTGATTATTAGGATAACAACTTGTTTTGAAGCAGTGAAAGTCCCAGGTCTACCACAAGGGTTTAGGAGCCCACATGCCCTGCAGAGAAAAGAGCTGTAAGGGGGCAGTCTTTGATGATTGCTAACAGGACCCAAGCACTTTCTGGTGATTTTCTGTGCCTTACCACTGGAAAGCAGTTTAAGCTGCAAACCCCAGGTTCAGATTTCTGAGTCCCTAGGTACATGTAAAGCTGCCAGGATTTCCAGTGTTAATCTGAGTCAGTGGTAATGACATTGCATGCACAGCCCATGAGGGGAACATCCCTCACTCACTATGCTGAAACACTTGGTACAGTGACTCTGTTACTTGGGTTAATTCCATCTCTGGTTTTCTACTATACAAAATTCCTGTACTCATTTTCTAAAACTTGCCTTTTGTTTTTGTTTTTTAGCCCACCTCTTCCCATTCCAATTGGTCACATTGTTTTATCACAACAATTTTTGTCTGTTCCCACCCTGTTTGCTTATACTGCATCTCCAAAAGTTTTCAGCAAGTCTTAGGGAGAAAAACTGATTTCCACCTTCCCAGTGACTCTCCTTAAAATTTTTTCATGGCAGCCCCATCTGCATCACTCCTAATATATGTGAGGGACCAAGCAGCAGGGATTTCTCATCATGCATTATGCAGGATGAGTCTACACCTCACTCTGGATTCACACTAAAGGCTGTTCCCAGTTGACTGAGACAGAAAAGTGGACCATACCTCCTGAACCAGGGGATCCTAAGGAGATGGAGGTAACACTCCATGTAAGAGACCCTGCCCCAGCCTATTGGGTCTCACAGACCAGCTGGACCTTTGATTTTCCAAACCGCTTCTCAACCTGCTTTGCCAAATCACCGTGCTCCTCACAGCATGTCCTTCTTTAAGGGTTCAGTCACATTACCCTGAGTCATTCCTTCCTCCAGGCTTTCCGGCATGGCTTGGCATGACCAGTGTAACCGGTGAACTCCTCAGAGTATGCAAGTACTTTGCACCTTGTTCTCAGTTTAGCCCTGAGCCAGCACTCAAGAAGCAGTAAGTCCCACTAAGTCAGACCTCTTGGAGACACCAGTTTCCTGTGAAAGACCAAGGAAGTTAACTCCTTGTCTGGCAAGAATTCATGTTTGTCTCAGAGGGATCGAGGAGCAGACTGACAGTGTCAAAGAGATAAAATGCTGCTGGCTACAGCAGCAAAGGACATAATGGCTTCCATTCCTGGTGAAAAACAGGGAGAGATTTATATTGTAGGAATCAAGTCTGAGGAATGAGTAGCCATTTTACACTTGCAGTAACCTCTGTAATGCAAAGCTGCAAATTAATTGGTCCATGGAGATATCCCAAACCTTTGCATCTCCCTATACTGGAACTCTCAGGCAGGAGTCAGGGAAGCCTTCAGGCACTGAAGTGGAAGGTGACATTTTGAGGAAGCATCTGAAGGGTCAACATCCACATAAGACAAGTCTCTTCTTCCCTGCTTCTGGCTGAAGGGAAGTGAAGGCTGGGTCCTGGTTTTGAATCACTTGAGCTGCTTTGGGGAATGCAAGGTACAGCCTTGCCTGTGAGCACAACCTGCTCCTACACACAGCAGGAGCAGCAACGCTTGGGGACCAAGCAGCTTTGTGCATCTCACTGGTGATGGAGGTCTAGATACCCAAAAAACAGATGTTGTATAAGGTCTTTGCCAAGAAGGGAAGCACCTTTCACTGCCTTGTGCAATTCCATCACTTGCAATCCTACATCCACATTTAACCTTCTCTCTATCTAACCTAAAATACAGTACACAAAACAGACATTTACTTGCCTCTGCCCCCACACCCCCCGCCCCTTTCCTTTTTTTCCTTCTCTTCTGTGGGGAAAATTTGTCAATGGCAGAGAGATAAACTTAAAACCAAGGACTGGGTTTTGTCAATCTTTCTTTTGCTTGCCCAAGGAACAAGACAAAAGAAGGCATCACTTAGAGAGGCACAGCATCAGCTACAGGTCCTGCTGCACTGTGTGCATTCCTGAACTTCTGATGCCTGGCAAAAACAAAATCTGCACGTGTGTTTCAGTGTATGTGTGGCAGAGGAGAGAAGATAAATGACTGCAGTAAGTATGCCCCTACACAGTAGTGCAACCACACTCTAAGCTGTGACACTTGCCCCATTAATCACCTCCGCTCCTCCCTGTATCCAGGTCCTTTCCACAGTCAGTGACACACACCATGCCTGGCTTCAGGGAGACAGCTGCTCCTGTTGATTTAAGAAACCCTTAAACCAGACAGGGATCAGGAAGTCAAGAAACAGTCACACACAATTAGGAAACTCTTAACTGGAGCCAGAATTTAAGTTTGGGGGGTTTTTGGAAAAGAGAAGATCTGTTATTTTAAAAGGATGGGCTCAATATGCACCAAAAGGATGTACCTTCCCCCTTTTATTTTATTGCCATTTTGTGAAAAAAAAAAAAAATTAACATTTTAATGATAAGAATCTGTTGGTTTTGAGCTGAGAGTGAACGATTGAGACATTTGCTGTGCCCCTGGGATGGACTTATCTAATAATACCTGAATATTGCTACCAGTATTTAAATGTACAATGGAGTGGATTATGTGTCCATTGAAAAATCCAAGCTTCTAATTTTGCTGTTCACATAGGAGAGTAACAGCTGGATCAGGAGAAAAACGCATGACCTGGGGTGTGCTCACTTCTAGTGGATGCACATGATAAGAGACAAATAGATTCTTTACATCCAGTCTCTGCAAGCCGTGCAGTTTTCTAAGAACCCAACCAACTCATATTTGTATATAATTCTAGTGGAAAACTGAATAATGTATCTCACTGAGGCATTAAAAATAAAGAATATTTTGTTTTACTTAGTAAGGTAACACTCCTTTATTCTATTCCTATTTCTTTCAGGTTACAGCTCTCCTACAGACAGTACAGATGGACCACAAACTCAGTTATTAGGTACACCCTGCATTTCTCAGTTAAACTTTTAAGGTTAAAGGAAGGGACTATGAGAATTAAAGAGAAATCCCAGCCTTGCAAAAATTTCTTTCCCTCCCCACTGTCTGTGTAGTTTTACTTGAGTCAGTGTCCCTGATGGAATATATGTGTGGCTAAAGCTCTGTACACACGTCTGAGCTCACAGTGCTGTGGGATGTGGGCCATAATTCTTCACCTTTGAAGTCAGTGGGAGCTTTAGGGAGAAGAAAGAGGAAGGATTGTGGAGTGGTTATGACACTACCCTGAAAAAATGGTTCTGCTCCCATGGGTGATACAAATCTCTTACATGATCACAAGCATGTCATTTGGGTTTAAACCTTCAAAGGAAACTCAGCACTTAACCTCCACTAAGTGTCTTTGAAGCATTTGGCTTTATTCCTCCTGTGTCTCAAAAGTCCATCTGTAAAATGGGGACAGAGACTTTCTAAAGAGACTTTCTAAAAAGGCTTTCTACCTGGATGTTACATATGAGGCACTGCCTAAGTCCATCTCTGGAGGGACCCAAAGGAAGATCCAAAGTCCAACACAATGCTCAGCAGTAAGCTCTCTTCCCATAAATTTCCACAGAGGCTTGGATTCTGCTGCAATCATTAGCATAAGAGCTAACAAGATACTTTAGCTTAGAAAAATACACCAGCCATAACTCAAGATCTATGCTATGCTTTCAGCTTTGCCTGTGGAGACAAAGAAAAGATTAAAAAAAAAAAAAAAAAAGAGAGAGAAAAGCAAAATGTAATGGTGCAGAGTCTTTTATCACATTTAGGACTTACTGCCAAAGTGCAGCTGAAAATTCATGGACACGGGACTACATTAAAAGTCCATTTTTTATATTTACTATTTTTTAATATTTGGACAAATATTCTGGGCAGAGGCACAATGCCAGAGTTGTGAACATCTATCTGCAAATAATTTTTTTTGGACACACATAAGCACCATCATCTTTGATTACATTTTTTTTTTTTTTTTACTTTGGATTTGTTATCTACAGTGGAACTGCTCTAGACTCAGTCCAGTATCAAATCATTATCATATGCGGAGTAGGAGTGTTATCGTTCCTACTCCTATGCACTACATTTCCCAATCCTTTGATAACCTTGTTTAGCCTTGTTCTGTTCCAGTGATGAGACTATTTCTGGAATGTGCATTCAAATTGTAATATTATGTCAATCAAAAAACAACATTACCAACAATGGAATAAAGAGCTGTGTGCCTTTCCTCACCTGCTTGTGGGCAGAGGTGATCTTCAACCATAATTCTACTTGCAGATGGAGAAGAGGAAGTTGAGATAGGGAAATGGGAAGCCAGCCCCTGCCATGAAACACAGTGATCCTAAAACTTCTTCAGCAATTATCTTCCTGTATCCTGATCAATCCTCTAGGCTTTTGAGACTCCTCTCTCTCATTGTGGTAATCAGGAGATGACTCAAGGATTTCCAGTCTCATCTCCTGAGAAATATCCAAACTCCAGACTGCTGCATGTACAGCATCATTACTGACAGTTGTAGGAGAATCTCTTAATAAAACAAATGGCTTATTTCTTTATTTATTATTCTTTATTTATTATTCTCTCCTCAGAGGGTTCACAGCTAAATAGAAAAAACAGAAGGCAGCACACCCAGGGTCAAAAGGGACAGCTATGGCAAGACAGGGAGCTGGCCATCAGCTTCCAGAGTTCCAGTCCAGCACCTCAATACAATCCCCATCCATCCCTCCCTGACAAGAGGGCTCTGCCTCCACACTCGTAATCCTTATCTCCAGTTGTGAGCGGGGAGTTGTTCCCACATCACGACAGCTACATTAATTTTTTTAAAATGTGATAAAGATTGGGTTCTCTTTATCAGTCTTCTGGTTTATGAGCTTTATGTGGGCAGAGGCTAGAAGACAAGTAAGGGATCCTGCTTTGAAGGATTTTCCCTGCACCATGCAGGTCAGGAACCTTTATACACTTGACAGCACTATGAAAGATAAGGATCTCATGAGCTGACAGGCAGCTTATGGGGGCTGCCAGGGAGCCAGAACAGCATCCCAACACCCACTGGCTCCTCCAGCAAACCAAACGGCCCTAAATTCACACCAGCCCTTCTTGGGTCAGAGGCTTGACATCTGAGATCTAGTTATCATTCCTTTACGAAGGGAGGATACCCTCCTGTTAACCAGCCTTGACAAGGCATTGTGGCTTTTACTGCAGGACTGCAAAATATACTGCTCTGGACTTGGAAGACACCTGTTTTCCTCTGATTTATGGATCCTTCTGGCATCTGGGAGAGCAATATCCTCTTACTGCAGCCTCTGATAGGAAGGACTGAAATAGTGCAAAGTGAATGGGCTGTGAGAACAAGTATCTCCACAAGGAGGACGTGGCTGCCACAAAAGCAAAAGATGCTGCCAACTCAACTGGTTTTCCTCCAGCACTCCCAAGCTTCCTTCATGAGGGAGACCAGTAATAGCCAAGGAGGGAGTGTCAGTTTAATGTGATTTAACACAAAGGCCAAAGCTGGCAGCTGCCAAGAAGATAAGCTTCCAGCTTGGAAAAGGGAAACCAGGAAGGAGCAGTCTCCAGTTTGAGCATGTGATTAACCCATTATGGCTTTCTCTTAAGCACCAAAATTTAAAGTAATACATTAGAAGTCTCAATGGACTGTAAAAGGAGTCTTTCATGTTTGAAGTAAAGTTCAGTTCCATCCCTTCTTTTCCTTTTCCAGAGTTAGAGGGGGGGAAAGGCAAAAATACTTTTTGCTTGATGGGAACTGAAGAACATAAGCAAGAACATTTCTTGGGACCAACTCTGGGGAGCCACTTCTGGCCATGAGCTAATCCCTGCCCAGCTCCCATCAGTGCTCATGGTCCATAGATGCTGCAGTTACATCACAGTTCAGGTTAGTGAGGTTTCTGTAACTGGCCTCTCTGACTTAAAGCTAGTGGGATACCCCTCAGCATGCCATGGCAACTTGAGTGTGAAAACAGAGTTTCAAACTGGCTACCTCAGATCTAGGGGCCACTGGAGCATCTAAACTTGTAAATGCAGGAAAATTACAAATAGGGGAAGATGTGGAGGGGAAGAGCAGGCCGAATGCCAGTGAAGTCTCTATGGAGAGTGAAGAATACTTTTAAAAAACAGCTCTGTAGGTGACAAAAAAGCTGCAGGAGTCACTGCTGGCCTGAGTGTAAAGCTGCCTGCAGGCAGGGTGGGCTGCAGACCATGGACACCCTGTATCTGCAGTTTCAGCCCTCGCTGCACCTGCACGGACACCCTCCCTGGGAGCACCAAACCCATCCTGCCAGGGCTCTTCTTCCAGGTGGCACCTGGCCAAACAACAGCTGTGTGTCCTGCCTAGTTCTATCTTCTGGCCAAAGCAAACCATGTTAAAAAAAAAAAAAAAAGGCAGAAAGGCCACAAGGATGGGCTGCGCATCTCACACACTCACAGCTTGGGGGGTGATATTTCTATCCCTGTTAAAAAACACTTTCAGCAAATCCCTGAGAAGTCATGACCTCCATGTATGTTTTCTATTTGTTTTTCCACACCAGTTAAATAGCTGCTTTCCAAGCACTTGGGAAAAAAAAGGAAAAGAAGAAGCAAGCAACACCAACCCCTCCTCCAAGGCCTCCCTCCCCACCCCAACCCTGTCCCTGCTCCCCTTGGCTGCAATGCCAAAATATGCAGCCGGCCTCTCTATCTGAATGAATGTTTTGATTAAAGAAGTCTTAACAAAACATAGTCAGAACAATGATCCCGGCCCCCTTTCTGCAAGCTTCACCCAACTATGCGGAGTATATTTAGGACCAGATTACAGAGACCTGTAGTCATTAATTGACTAAGGATGACAAGCCTGCAGTGTATGCAAATAAAGGTTTGGGTTTCAGAGGGGAGGGTAAATCTTAACAACCTAATGATACTCCTGCCACACTTAAAACCCTTTTAACATTGGGATTTTTTTGAGGCCAGCTTTCACAAGCTTGCAAACATATGGAAAAGTTCAAGTTTTTCTATTTCCCTTCCAAATGCTTTCTTTTCTTTGACAAAGAATAATTTTTTTCTGTTCAGACACTAAAACCATCACCTATTATATTGCCATGACACCCAAGTAAAGACACTGATCAAAGGGCAAAGCAGGGCAATAAAGTGAAAAAACTGGGGCCAGAAGGTTTGGGTTTGGGGTTGGTTTATTAAAGAACTGTAATTCTTTTTCCAAAGGTATTTTTCATTTTGTCTTCTGTTACACAGTGGGAAAACAGTTGGTTAGTAGTGGGTACAAACTCAGGTTTGGTTGTCTTGGATATGTATTGTTCAGGGCTCTTCAATGAGTTTCTTTCCATCCCTGCTTAGTGAGATTCTAGGAAAAGCTCAAATGTGTATGTGAAATTTGCAATATTATTTTAACCGGAGGCGAGTCTGATCCAAAATATATGATTTGCACAGTATCACATAACTTAGCAAGGAGCAGAAATCTGGTTCATAACACCACAGCAGCTGGGCTGGACAATGGACCTCTGGAGATGACCCTCAAGGGAGTGCACTGCAGAGGTGGCTCTGCCTTCCTGTTTGGTCCTGTAGAAAGTTCAGCTTCTCCCAGTCCAACCAGCTTTCTAGTTATGCTGGCATCTGAAACAAACTGCTTATAGCTTTTGAACTGATTTTAACTCTCTTTAAGATGGGGTTACTTGAGACTAGTACCAGATGAAAAGATGGAGAACATCTCCAAGAAAGCCTTTAGGAGCGGAACAAGAACCAGGGAGGAGAAAAAAAAAGGAATTAAGTTACCTCTGAAATGGATTTCTTTGCATCCAAGCTGGTAGAACTCCACAAGCCTTTGGGTTTAGAAGGTCTGTGTCTGAAGTCACTATCATAGAGCTCAATCAGTTTACACTGGAGATACCTGACCTATGGCATTCACCATTTGGTAATGCACACTAACAGTGTCAGATGAGGAAATGTTGTGTCCAGGCGTACCCAAGAACACAGTCTTTTCAATAATGTCTAACACATTCCTGCCAAGGAATCCTGCCAATCCCTGCAAACCAACCAAGTTGTCCCTTTGTCTCCCTTTTCTCCCTCTCACAGTCATAATGAGGAGCAAATATAACTTCTAGATAAAACAAGAAGAAAGAAAAAGCACTTTGTACATTCAACCAACAAGATATGATTTAAAATACTAACAAGTCTTTTTCATTTCTCTTTAACAAGTATTTCCAAAAAACACTTCATAAACCAGCTCTTTAAAAAGAAGGGAAAGTAAATGCTTTACAGCAAACATACAGCACTGCACAGAAAGCAGCACCTTCAACTCCAAATATTTTTTACCAATCACTCATTCATACTCATTTATAGTCTATTCCTGTACTAATAAATACAGATAGTCAACAATCCCTAAATGTTTTAATGTAAAACAGCCCTTTTCTGTAGGTGAATATGTTCTTTTTCTTATAATGCAGCAATCTGAAAGAAAAATCTTAGCTTTTAAATGTCTTGTTCCAATTTTTCCATGACTCTCTCTCACATTGCTTTCTTCATGGAAAGAGGAGGGAAATAACTTCCAAGGTAAAACAACTCCAAATGTAAAGATGTCATGAAAATTTTCAAGCAAGAATAACCTATTTTCAAAACCTGTAGCATGAAAATTATCTGGGCATGTTCCAGATTATTAATAAAAAAAACCAATCTCTGCAATGTTTGCCCCAGCACTGTCATCAACAAGTAGACTTCACTCTCAATCTGGATCTGCAACCAATTTTCTGAAATGCATAAGCCAAAATACAATATTGCTCCAATCTGGAATCCTGTTCTGACATAATATGAAAATTAGACTCTGAAAATTTTGGCTACACTCCTGTTTTTTCGTTCACTTCCAAATGCTCCCAGTGTACCAAAACACTGAGCTGTAACTCAGGTGCAAGTGGAATGAAATTATGATCCCATCACACCAGAGCAAGAGCTCTTCTGAGCTACGGGAAGGCAGCTCCTCTGCAGCAGCATCTCCAGAGAGCAGAACGGGTGGGGGAGACAGGCTCTGCTGGCTGTGGGCACAGGCAGCACTGAGCACTCGTGTCAGCTGGCACCAGGACTGCCATCAGCATCCTCCTGACAAACACTCCTGAAGTGAGACCGACCCTCTGCCTGGACCCACAATGGGAAACTCGTGGGATGGCTCCCCTGGTGCTGGAGACAGCCTTGCACTGACTTTTCTGGAAAGCCCACAATCATTTTCCCTGGAAGAATGAGAGGCTGTGCAGGTTGGCCTGCACTTTGTTACGGCTGAGAACGATAAGATGCTTCCAGAGCGTTGCGTTACAATAGCTATGCCTTCAGTTCATGGATTTATCTTCCTCTGCCCTAGATAAAACTCCATTCCTTGGACAAATTAGGTCTGCTTGTCATTCAACACTCTACCTAATGGTCTCAGCTGTGTGTTTCTGCAGTTACTGAAGCTGGAGCATTCCACAGATAGTTCTCATTGATCTGAGAAGTGAGCCAGAATTCCAGTTGTATTTTATCCAAAATGACAATGGGCAAGTTAATGATGTAATTAGAATTATCAGGACCCTTACATTTTAAAGGACAGGTTTCAGTGAAGAAAGATAACATTTTTAAAGGGGTATGTAACATAACCTGGTGATTTATAAACAGCAAATGCCTTGTGAAGTGAGGCACTAAACATTTTCTTCTTTAGTTTAGGGAGGCTGATACCGACATGGGCTTAGTTTATGAATCTCTAATGTCATGTTATCAAGATCATCATAGGATTTTCAGAAGGCAACACTCACTATCTAAATCCACCCATGATATTTCAAACTGCAGAGACAATTTGAGATATGAATGGCATCATTTGATAAGGTATCCAAAAAGCTTGGCTGTTTCTGATGGACACAGCTTGAAGGAGGAGGCACAGCACCTGAAAGGGGCTGAGAGCAGTCTGTAAGCTGTGGTGACCACCAAACAACTTCACTGCACAGCTTGTTTAACCTTATGGGATGAAGTCAAGACCTTACACATGCTGTCAGTGAGAAGATCTTTATGCTGAGCAGAGCACAAAGCCTGTAAAATGGGTTAGTCACTCACTTGATTTATTCACTTTGATATCCAGTGATGGCTGAGCTGCTGGATGAATGCAAACTGCTGAAGGCATGGAAATATTCTCCTTTACTTCAGTGGGCTCTTGATACAACCTAACACACAAACCATAAAGGCTCCCTGGATGAAAGATGCTTTGGAAGTGTCAGGTATGACTCTTGCCCCATGCTGTTTACCCTAAATGAGACAGACAAATAATAAATAAGAAACCTGGGTAGCTGGGCCAGTAGAAATTGTCTACAAAGTGATCACCAAAGCTCAGGTCACTGACAGGCCAGATCAGCAATGAGAAAGGAAAAATCATCTTCTCCTGGGAGAGGAGCCTCTCCTCAGGTCAGGAGAATGGCTGGGGACAAAAGATGAGAGACAACAGCTGGAGACCACAGTCACAATTTTTGGGAATGGCTGAAGGACAAAAATCTAAGACTTGGATTTTCAATTTTCCTCTTAATAAAGAGTACATAGGGGTACTCGGAAACATAGAACAAGCTAATTCAATGCTGGCAAAGATTAATTTGCTTTACAGAACTGTCCTTAAAAACTGAATAGCTCAAAACTGACCATAGGAAGTAACTGGTGCGAAAAACCCAACACAATAAATTGCTCTGCACCCTACTTTTTCTTCATGAAGGCTTTGGGTCATTAGGCAATTTCTCAGCTGTCTCAGGTGAAAAAAGTTTCATCTGGAGGCAGATAATTTTCTGATTTTGAATGAACAGATTTTTTGCATTTTAATACTCTGAACACACTGACCTCAATTCCCTAGTGAGAGCTTCAGACAGAATACAGAAGTTAAAACTACTGATCTAATCTAATCCAATCCAATCCAATCCAATCCAATCCAATCCAATCCAATCCATTTTTGCTTTTAGGGAACATTTACAAAAGCAGAGAAAGAAGCTGACTTCTTTAAGGGGAAAGATAGTCTGGAGAAAGAGCAGAAAATACACCCATCCTATCTTTAGCTTAGAATACTTTCTCTTTGGTATCATTTTGACTCTCTGCCCAGAAACCTCAACATAAGCCTCCTGATTGCAAAAGTCACAAGAGAATCAAGTGTTTGAAGAAGGCTATTGAAAAAAGAGAGATGTTTCCTACTGCACTTTTGGGTCACAGTCTAACTTATTAAACTCACCCCCATAAAATTTTACTAAGTTTAAATAAGGATTTTCACATTTGGAAAAATGCTGCTTGCAAACAAAGTTAAAAAAACAGAGGGAGAGGAATGATGAATGTAGTATAACCACAGGAAAGCAGAGGTGTTTCCTCTTTCACTGTTCTTAATTAAAATAAAATGTTAAAAACCCACTGAAACTGAGAAGGATTTGTTTATTCCTCTGCTCTCATCAGGGCTGATGGCTCTGGGACAGAAAGAGTCAGGGGCATGGGGCCCTGCTCACAACCCTTCAATCTGGGCACCCTGGCTAAGCTGCACTTCCCAAGCCCAAGGTGAGCAGAATCTCCCTGGGGTGGTCCTGTCCCTACCCATGGGTGACAAAGGAGCTGTCCTCTGACCTAAAAACTGCTTTGGACTAGGAAGTACCTTTCCTTGCACTTTCCTCCCAGCACATCCTGTCTGTGCACCCCCTTGGCACAGTCTTGGTCACAGAAGGACTCTGCCCTCTCCTCCAAAATGCTGCAGGACCCAGGGATGAGCAGAAAACCTCACACTTCCCAAACTCTCTTGGAGAGGCTGAAGAGACTCAAGGAACGTATCTGAAACATGTCAGGTCAACGGTGCTGGTGTTTCCTCTTCTGGTCCTTTCTGCTCCAAGATGATTTTTGCACTAAAGGCACCTCAGCATCTTGCAGACAGCTACTGAAGCTGCTTCATCTCTGAAGAGTCACACTAGAGGCATTTAGGAAGTTACTGCACCCACATAAATACTCTCCCTATCCCTGCCACTGTCCCCACAGTGACCTTGGGCTTTGTCACCTCCTTCCCAGTCCATCACAGCCGCCTCAACCATCAGCTCTGAGCTGAGACAACTGATGGACAATTTACCTTTATTCAGCAGCTCCTGATAACCTTCAAGGGACAAGCAGACATGAATAACCTTAAACAGCATCCCAAATTAGTTCTCAAAGAGTGAGTCCCATCCTTTTGCAGTTCTCCTGAGCTGCCCCAGATGGAGCTGAATTCCCTGGCCTCCAGCATTCACATAGGTGTTGATTCTTGCTGTTGATTTCAGTCTCATTTCTGATCTTTTGCTCCATTCTATGGGGTATTTCAAGGATGTGGTAACAGTATCAGCTTCAACTCTTATCAGACCTCTAAAGAGCTGGGCCAGCAGCTGGATATCATGGAAGAAGGGACACACCCTCTAAAATCACTGTGGCACTCTTGTCCCAAGACTGGCATGGGTATCTGCCCTGAACTGCAACAGACTCAGCACATGATAAATCCCTGTGCCTACATTTAATGTCTCCAGAGAGGGATCCCATGGGGAATCTTTCATGTGTAATATCTGAGTCAGGCTAATCTAATTTGGTAACCAAATGGCAAAAACTCTCCATGACAGACAGTCTTTCATCCTTGCAAAAAAACACAGAGAACAAACTTTGGAATGACCCCAACTGGCAAAACCTGACTTGAATAGGGAGTTTATTTTACATTTTAATTTTCTATTTTGTTCTGCTTGCAGTTAAAATAAAAGGCATAGAGTTGGTTTATAAAAACACTACCAAACAAAAAAACTCTTTACCCAACAGTACTGCACAATATTTAGAGTTCTGCAGGGACCAGTATACATAGAGGGATTTTAATTTTCCATGGCCTGTAAGCGTTATAATCTCCATCAACTGTGTGCACTCTGGGACCATGACTAACACCAGTGCTCGAACTCTGACTGGTTGTTGGCTTCTTTCTTCTGTCTTTAACACTGTTTTGAAACTCACACTTAATCCAATAATTTGCAGGAATAAAGAAGTTTTTACACCAAACGGTTCCTCTCAAGTCTAGCCCACAGGTCTGTTACAGGACAATGTGTCAATAAATCAGAGGTGTCTGTGAGTCCATGCAACTGCTATGAAGGACCACAACATCTTAGGGATAAAGGCTTTACTTATTAGGAGAAATTACACTGGTGGAGATTAAAAAGTGACACAGAACATTCAGACACCAGGACTGTCTTCATGGGTTTGACTACTAGCAGTCCTTTCACAGCATCCACAGCAAATATTGCACTATATCTTGCTTGTTTATTCCTTGTTTATTGTGTGTGCTGTGCCTCAAAATTTCAGGAGTAACTACAACCACTGACTTCTTCGGCATCCTCTAAAGTCATGAGCTCTCTACCTTTTCCAACTCATATTCCCTATCTTTAAAGACATATTCCTACTCAAGTTGCTTTCTCCCCTTACTTTTCAGTGCAAGGCTGACCAGAATGAACAGCTCTGGCAGCTTTGGTATGACACACTCTTGTGTTCCAGTGCTGCCACGTTAACCACCCTGGTATGTCCTGCTCAGTCATGCTAAAACAATGCTTCATTTTCTAGGACTGAGTTAACTGGGACACCAAAGGGGTTTTATCCCATGTTGGGGCCTCACTTGCCTGCTCAGGTGTTCTGCTGAGAAACAAGTGACCCACACAGCCCTGTGCAGACCCAAGATAGTGATGGCAAGATAAAAATGTCTGAGAGACCTCTGCCCAATCCACAGACTGACCTTACCTTGTCTCAGTTCTCTCTGGAAGTCACATAGCTCTCCTTGATTTTCATTTGCTAATGGTGGACTGCTATCATGATTTAATTCTTTCACTGGCAAGACACATACAATAGTGTGGCTGTCAAATTTACACAGGTTTGCCCCAAGTGAGTCACTGCACCTAAAACTGGAATCTGGGAATACTGATCCCAAAAAAAAGGAGATGTTTGAGATGACATCCAAAGACCAAGTTTTCATAGAATTAACTGGAAAGGAGAAAGAGGAATCTCAGTTTGACATGAAGCATCAAACTGCTCTGGAAAGCAGATTTCTGCTCCCTTGAGAGTTTTTAATAGCTTTGGACAACTAAGATAAACAGAGACTGAAGGGCTGTCTGAGACACACACAAAATTATTGAATTATGACATGTTTGAGAGGTTATTTACTTTATAGAGTATTTACATAAGGTCTACTTCCTCCTCATATATAAGCTCAAACATTACAAAGATTCCCCCTCCACCCTTAATGAGGAGTCTGCATTCAACAGCCCCAAACATCCAGAATTAACCTTTTTTCAAGAACATCCCTTGGAAAGTTTTCCAGGCAGTCCATTCCTTGTTCCTAGTAACAAGCAATAGGACAAGAGGAAACAGCCTCAAGTGGCACTAGGGGAGGTTTGAATTGGACATAGGAAAAATTTATTAATCCAAAGGGCTGTCAAGCATTGGAACAGGCTGCTCAGAGAAGTGTTGGAGTCACCATCCCAGGAGGTATTTTAAAGATGTGTGGATGTGGTGCTTGGGCACACGGTTTAGCTGTGGACTTGGCAGTGCTGGCTTAGCAGTTATCTCGAAGATCTTGGAGGTCTTTTTGAACCTAAACCATTCTATGATTCCCCAGAGCCTGAGCAAAACCAGGGAAATTCCACTCTCTCATCAGGAAAATGAGGCACGTGTGGAAAGAAAACACAGGGCATTAAAAGGAAGAGGGGAAAGAGGGATCAGAATATGAAGTGACGACTGGGATACTGCTATTAAAGCAGCTGATTTTTCCTCAATTCTCTGGCCCATCTGGAACAATTCTGCTCACCTGAGAAGTGTCATGGTTGAATATCACAGCATTCAGGTCTCCACAGTTGTAGTGCTTGATGAGATCCTCAGTGGTGTAAGGGGCCTGCAAACTCCCTGCTCGAAGGCTTTCGTGTTGGAGCAGAGTTTGGTTTAGAGCAAACAGCACCTGCAGAAACACAGGCAGGAAAAGAAAGTTAAAGATAGTAGGAATCAAAACAACAAGGACTAAAGGACAAAACTTTGAAAGACTTTCCTGCACCTGAAGTCTATTCCTTTATCCCAGCAACAAGGTCCACAGCAACAAGGGACGGTCTTTAGGCATTCCCAAATGGAAAAGCATTCAGGTGCAAGACCCTATAATATTCTCCACAGAGTATAACTTTACACAGATACATATTGCTCAGAGGTCACAGTCTCAGAACTCTTGGGCTCTCTGTGCTGGTTAATCTGTTTCCTGACAGACACTGGAATGGAAACTCCCCTAAATGAGGACAGGTCTAGGGCTTCTGACTGTTTCCTGTACCCTAGTTTAAACCCAAAGCCCAAAATCAGTTGGCAGGTTTTTGAGAAAAAAATAAAAATCTTATGAACTTCTGAAGTCAAGGGTATTGTATGGGAGCTTTGTTCATGCTTGTAATAACAGAAACTTCAGGAAATACATTATTAGTCTCCCTCCTTTTGTCTTTCCTCCTTCACTCACCCATTTGCAAAGTGAGAACAGAGAAACAGATCTGTAACACTGTCCCAACAGACTGGTCCAGTATCCCCATCATCCCAAACCTAAAAAAAAAAAGTCCTTAAATATTTTAAGTCCCTAATTTTTTTCCCTTGAATTACCAAACAAAGCCTAAAAAAACCCAAGCAAACAAACAAAAAGACCCCCACCACAAAAAACCCTCCATGCCTCCTCAACAACAACAAGAACAAAACAAATTAAAAAAGGACTACTAAATTTCACATGAACTACCAAAAATCTTTTTAGATTTGTGACAGGCTGTGGGAGTAATATTATTACAGTTATTAATTACAGTAACATTAGTACAGTTATTGTACCACTAAGTCTGGGTTTTACATGTTCTGTTTCCAAGAACCTTCTGAACAAACTTGAAGTTTGTAGATTAATAAATCAGTAGAACAGCAGTGAAGACTTTTGTCATGAACTATATAAATAAATAAACACACTTTTCCTAAAATAAAGTGGAATGTGGTGACAGAGAGTGAATGCAAAGAATGATGACAAAAGTCTGTGAATGCAGACTTCTGAAAAATTATATTGATGTGTCATTTTTCATGAAAAGACTCCTGCACCCCTCAGTCTCATATTTCACCAGTTTTTAAGCTTTTCTCATTTATAACAGCAGTGGCCCATCCTTCCCAGAGAATAACAATCATCTCAAAATCTGGGCAAGGTAATTCCTGCTGAGTTTCAGTCTGGGACCTGAATTCTTACCTTCTTAAATTTTAGCAACTGAACCCACTTCAGCGAGTGAACCCAAGAGGAGTTTAAATCAGCAATTTACATATGTATTTGCAGGATGGAAGTTTTTCTTAGTTTAAAATTATGATTCCCATTGAAGTTTATCTGAAGGTGAAGGAGAGGAAGTTGCAAAATCTCATGTATATAATAAAAGGGTATTGGATATTTAATTATGAATAATAACATTGATAATGTTAGTAATATTGATAATAACAAAGGATCTTCAGGGCACTAACAGCCTCAATAAAAAGCTGTTACATGCTAACTAACATATACAAATTGGGTTGAGGAAAAGCAAATGCTAGTTTTTAATTTATATTAAAAAAAAAGATGGTCTTTCAACTGAACCTGTTATACCTCACTTTGGCAATCAGTTCCCCATTAAGAGCCAAGCCGAAAAGATTTCTTTGCCCAGATCTAAGGGTCTCTTCAGGCTTTTCTACAAAGAGACCAAGCTTTCCCAGGACCACGGCTTGAAGTTAAGCATCTTCCTAACTTCGTTTTTCTCTAATTTAAAAAATATGCAAAAGAAAGTTTGAAAAATTTCTAATGTTTGAAAGGATCTGAGCTTTTTCTTTTTGCCCTAAGGGCTACAGCTCGAAGAGGAAATGGTTCATCCCAGGATTTCCTGGGGATTCTAAACATTTTGACTAATAAAAATAAAAGCTTAGAAAAACATTGACAGGAAAAATGAGAGCAGAGGTTTTCCCAAAATGCTTTTAGCAAAATCCTTCTCATTTTTGATTTTTTAAACAATGGATATTACTGGATTTTTATATACAAAAATATGTATACACACAGGCACACACACATATACAAACCACCAACAAGCCCTGAGGCAAGACCGTGTGTTTTATGATAAAATATTAAGAAGGCAATAAACAAATCCTTACTTACTTTACTCCCAATGCTTTTTTCCTTTTTTTTTTTTTTTTTTTTTGTTTGTTTTGTTATTCTGGGGAAACCAGTCCTATGCATTAATGCTGGGTCTTTCTCCTGTGAATAAGTTTGGAACCTATTATATTATTTCAGTCACATTTACAGGGGGTTAGAGATCTTGAAGAAAATTGTCTATGTGGAAAATTGTCTATGGGTTCCTCAAAAATCATCCTGCAGAGTAGTTCACCATATGAGTTCACTTCTTGTAAGACACCAAAGACTCCAAATGAGAGACAATGAGTTATTTTGCACTTTTTGGCAGATGGCCCCCCATGATTTCATTGGTGCCAGGACATTAATTTTCCTGCTTTCTGCTTCAGAGCAGCTTTGGGACCTAGAGGTGATGCTGGCCACCAGCTGAACCCATCCAGCACGCTGCTGTCACTGTGGGGAGCTCAGCACTGCCCCAAAAGCTACTCCAGAGATTTTATTTAAGAAGGAAAGTTAAAATCAGAAACCTGAACACTTGAATATGTAATTAACTGATTTCTAGAGAATTTCTAGAATTTTCTGATTTCTGGCTTAATCAAGCCATAACCACCATGGATTTTGGTTGGGTGGCTCAAAACAAATTTGAAGAGAATCGGGGTCTCATCACAGTCGCCTACTTCCTGGCTGGATTTGTAGACCATTTCCTTCAGAGTCAGGTTAAAGCCAGCTTACAACCTGAATTTATTTTTTCTTACTGTTCAGATAATGCCACAAAAACAATGCTGTTTCCTTCCCTTCTCTCTATCTTAATATCACTGACCTCATGACCCCCAGCCTAATCCTCTATCTGAGTTAAATCTCCCAGAGCTGCCTGAGATTACTGAACTGATGAGTTCAAAATAAACACACTTAGAGTGACTGCCTGTACACAGTCCCACCTAATAAACAGAGCAGACGGGATTTGTTCTGGGAAGCAATGGGAAGTTATGACTTTGGCTCTTGGGGAAGTGCGTTTTTATTCACACAATTTATGGTCCTCACCCTGGTGTGCTTAGAAGACATTTTTGCACGTGTGTCTCTGGCCCCACCGCTTGTGACTGACCAGTCTTTTAATCTAGGTGGCGTCATTCTCCCAACACAGAGATTTTATTTGGAGACACCAGTTCAGCCCTCAGGGCAGTCCTGTTTTACTGCCAGTGGGAGTGGGTCCCACTAGTCCTACACAGTCCCAGGGATCACTGGTCCAGACATTTTTGGAGTTGTTTTGCACAGCCTTTGGACCTCTCAAGGAAAAGGAGCTGGGCCAGTGAAGACCTTCGGTAACAGCTTTACTGATCTCCTTGACACTCAAACAGGTATTCCCCCTCTCTGTGCTTCTGGATTACAGAGCCAGGAGTCACACAAGAACAGAAGGAATGGGTTACAAAAGCAAACCTCCCATATAAATCAACTTGAATGTTTATGGTGTTTAACTTTCACCTTCAAAAAGATAAAGGATTATAAAACTTCCAAACCACACATAAAAGAAGCAGACACAACTGCAGTGGGTCCTGAGATCTTGAGGTTAGCACTGCCCAGAAGTGTTGGTATCAGCAGTTGTCCTTGGGACAGTTTGAATATTGTTCTGCAAACACACTGGTGAGGTTGAAGGTTTGATATTATGTGATAATTTAATGAGAGTTGGATTTTAGGGAAGTAAACATAATCTACAGAAACAGATCTAGAGAACCACTGCCACCTTTTTAAAGAGGGAGGAGAAGTGAATAAATGTGTATTTGAAATGAGTTTAGGAAAACTTCAGCCTTTCCATCAGAAATAACTTTCTTCATTGAACTTAGGAATAAAGCTAGATGAAAATGCCATTTGTTCCAAGGTACTCCCACACCCATTCACATATTGTGTTTTATTGTGCCAGGCCAGCAGCTTCAAATGGCATTTGAAGGCTCCTGAAGGCCAGCACCATGCTAGTGCTGTATGTGATAGCTAAGGAGGAGAAATCACAGCCTCTGAGCCAGACAGATTTCACCTTACCCATGCTCTGTACATTTGCCTCTAGCTGAAGAGCATAAGAAGGTCCAGAAAACAAAAACCAAGCTAACCCTCATCAAATACATTATAATGCCTGGTTATATCAGCGGTGAACAGGTGGACTTGTCCACCTGTGGAATCAAGTGGAAAGGTTGCTAGGTCCACCTCTTCAATTTTTCTAACTAAAGCCCCAAATAATGCCACAATGGGGAAAAAAAGCTTTGTGGGAACATCTAATAAGCAGCTGTAAAATAAGACAAGGAAACCTTATTCACAGATAAAATGCTTGAGTGGTCCCAAACCTTCCTATGAAATATATTGCTAATAAAACAGACAACAAATTCAGGAATTACAATACAAGAAACACATTTTTTGTTAAGCTTAAGACAAATTGGAGCTGTGCTTTTCTGGTGTGTTTGCTATACAGGAGACTTGAAGATGAAAGGCAGCCCTAGGAAAACTCTCAGGCCAAGCTTTGCATTCACAGGACTCCAGTAGCTGGAATTACAGGATGACCCCTGCACAGACCCATGATTAATAACAATACCACAAAAACAAGTACTTAAATTTCACACTATGATGTCAGCTCTTGAGCAGGCAACTTATTGTTTTCCTTTGCTCTCTCTTTTGGACATGTGCCACCACAATGCAAACACTAAATAAGCATTACTGGAAGTGTTTGAGTGACTATATCCTGTCAGTGCCAAGACTGCAATTCCAGAAAAGAAATACCCACTCTCCTACTTGGTTCAAAACAAACTGCAACATAAATATTGAGATATATACAGTTCTGCAGGGGTTCTCCTTTCTTAGTTATCCTAATCTGTGATCAAACAGAAAATGAAATATACAGTTTCAGGTCAAAATAGCTACTTGGGGAAAAAAAAATAGAAGAAAGAAAAATGCAAGTCCCTGATTTTCCAGATTAATGAAAAGCAATAAAAGTGTTTGCCCAAATCTGTTCAGTTCCATTGGTTTCCAGAAGACGGGTTTCCCCTTTCCTTGAATCTCTTGTGCTATTGCTAGGAATTAGTGAGCTGTGAAACTCACCTAATGAGGTCAGCATCAGGAAATGGCTCTGGAAAAACAGGTCCTGGGGGATCTACTAAAGGACTCCCTCAGTGTCCAAACGAAATCCTGGATGCATTGGCACATTGTACAGCCAGGGCTGTGGGAGGAACGTGCCCAGCTTTGTTGTTGTTTTTCCTATAAAGGGACAGCTAAAGAAAGTGAAACTATTAACTCATCCACTGGAATTTCTACTCACAAACCGTGCTCCCTGTTAAAGCTGCTCATAAAAGCCTTTCGGCTAGTTAGTTCCATATGTTCCCCAAATCCACAGTTATTGCTTCTGAAAGGCAAGAGTAGTTAACAGTCTGCGGCTTGGCACTGACCAGGGAGACCTAGGGACCTTACTTTCCCTCTCCCTTTCAAACTGCCAATTAACCAGTTTAATAAACCAGTTTGAATCTGGCTGAGGTGCTTGGAGAAACCCCAAACCACCACCCATCCTAGGGCTCAGCCATGACAGTGACACAGGGGTACGGCCCAGGGCAGAGCAGTCACGCTACTGATGCCCAGCCACTGGACTAAGACTGGTTTTCTTGATGCTGGGAAAGCTGCAGGGACATTGAGGCCCCAGTTTTCAGCCCTATATGCCCAAAGCTCCAGCTGAAGTTGACTCCAACAGCTTGACTTTAGCCTCCTGACTTTTCTCCTTATGGAGACATCCCATGATGAACTTGCACAGGTGAAAGTAATTTTATTTTTTATTTTATTTTTGCTGTGTTTTGACTGAATCAATTACCAACAGACAATTTCTATACATCAAATACTGCAGAGTGCATGAGAACCCCATTCTCTCAGCCTTAAGTTCTCCAAGCCAGAAAAGGAGTCTCCTGGTTGATGACATTCCCTAGGCTGACCCTCCTACACTATTGCTTCTGCTCCAAGTTCCTGTCTTCAGTAGGGCTGGGGGAGGCACAGGGTTCAGTGAGACCCTGGAGAGCAGCAGTTTGGGGGTCTGGTGGGTTATGTCTTAGAACAGGCAAAACAGCAACAGTTTGGGCTCTTAGGTGCAAATCTTCTCTTGCACAAGGTCATTAAGACAACAAAGACAAGGAATGAATTTCTGTTGTCCTGAAAGCACTTTTAAAACTTACACTATTATACACTATAAATACCCCATCCACTCTAAATAGGTCAATAAAACCCAAATAAAGGTCTTAAATATGTAACCTGAAGTCAGCAGCAGCTGCAGCAAAGGCAGTATTGGAATGAGGGTAGGGTCTGAAAACTTTTCTTCTAGTGGCAGTGACCTCTCTTACTTGCTAAAGGTACTTAGAGTCCAGATTAACATAGAAGAAAGGGTGAGGGGAAAGCCTTGATATGGAATTTCCATCCTTTCCCCTTTTGTGAACCAGCACACTGATGGAAGCACATTGATGTTTCAATGCCCTCTCCACATCATCAGCAGGGTCTCTTTTGCCAGTAACTCAGCTTGATGTCCAACCAGTCACAGTGTGAGTGAGCAGTGACTCTGTAGGATAACTCTGCTTTGGTCAATGCCCACATTCAAGCTTAGGGAAACAAATTAAGAAACAACAGGAAGACAGATTTGCATTTTAATCAGAACTGAAACTGGAAGGGACAGAATTACTTCTGTTAAATTTGCAATCTAAATAAAGGACTTGTGTGGATTTTGTATGCAGGATTTACTTGCATCCAGTACTTCTGCATCGGTCTTGTTTCTCCTGTGCTAAACTCAGCAGATTAACTTTCATGAGCAAATCTATCTAAAAGGCTAAATATTTTCACCAAATGAGTTATACTCTGAGCAGTCTAGTTCTGCAAATGGTTTTACAATGAAGTGCAATAAATTCCAGTAACCAACACCCTGCCCAGCAGTGATGGCTTGCAGGTCCAAGTGTCACTGTATAGACTTCTGCACTGGAGTCTTAGATCTTGTAAATATAAAAGTAAACACTCAGTAAGATCAGTTCATACTTCTGGCATGAGAGCACTCTTCCTTCTTGAAGGAAGGTTGAACTCAGAGTGGTTCTAAAGCATATTCCTCCTTCCTAGAACTCACCTCAGCTATTCAGTTATGTGACTTAAAGAAAGGACATACTAGACAACAAAATACTGCATATGAAATGCTGACCAGTAACCTAAAAATCCCATTTTAGTTTTAATCAAGTCAGACATGATGGTGTAACTCGCTTCAGCTTCTTTCTTTACACTCTTCATGTTAATTTGTGAAAAAGCAGTAACAGGTCTTCCAGGGCTGAGTAGATGGCAACTGGGTTTGATTTTAAACAACCCGTAAAAGATATCAGAAAGACCATTGTGAGGGCAAAAGGCTGGAGTGCTCAACTGGTGTGAATGGACCCAACTCCACAATGAGAAACGAGATGGACTGTGTGACACTGGATGTCTAAAGCAGCACCTGGATCATGTGAAATCCACAGTCACAGAGGAAGGCCGAGACATTTCTCACCCAGACAAAGCAGGCAGTGTTCCAGTGGGACAAACTGGACAGGGCCCTGCTGCCCATCTGGTGCTGCCCTGGGCTGGCTGCCAGCCTGGCTCCTGCACATCTCTGGGTCCCCACAATTTCCCCCTGTGCCACCACCCCAGCAGCCTTGTTTGGACTCCAGCTCCACTTTGCCATTCCTGTTCTTGGGGTATCTCACCACTTACTAGTCAAGACCAAACCCCCTGTAATTCAGAAAGCCCAAATGCTGCCTCAGTGTCAGGGAAGCCCACCCCACACATCCCCCATGTAACACAAGAGCTCTGTGGGCACTGGAAGTTTGTGAGGAGGTTTCTGGAGAAGAGCAGTGTTCCAGCAGAGGTGCCGCAGCGTCTGCTGCACGTTGCTCAAAGGTGTCATTGAAACAAGAACAGTCAGCTCAGATAAGCCCAGCATCCCCAAAAGTGTCTGGTAGCAGATACTTTGGGAAAGCATGTAAGAAATGAGGTGAGCAGAGCGTGAACTTTTCTCAGACAACACTTCCCATCTTCTGGAAATCTGCCAGTTGGGGACCTTGTGGATGAAAATACCTCTTCTCCTATCACTCCTTCCCAGCCACCTCCCTGTTCCCCATGCCTTCACCTCAAAATTTTCCCTGTGCTTGGCTGCACCACTCTTCTGAAGAGCAGCCATCTGCCTGCTCTGCGCAGAGAGGAGCTCTCAGCCTGCTGCTTTGCTCAGCAGTTTCACTCCCAAATGGAAGCCTGGCAGGACGCCCGAAGGGCAGCACCCATGATCACTTTTCTCCACCTTAAATGGGCACATTGTCCCTTCACCTTCAGAGGGGGCACATGAAATCCTTCCCAAGAACCTGAAACCACATTTGCGCTTGGCTCACAAGTAAAATTGTTACCGGGCCCTTCTGGGGTTTCGATTTTTCTTTTTTTGTCTCCACTGTAACAGAAGGAATGTGGGAACATGCCCTGAGTGGAGCGGACCAGTTGGCCCCGGTGACGAGTGAGCTGCAATGAAAGGGGCACCCTTATGGAAAAAAGCAAAGCTCTGGGGTGGTTTGGGGAACTCCCAGCTTTAGACACCCAGCCTGAGACTTTTTTCAAAAAGTCTACTTTCATGATATGCTAAGCATCCACCCACTGAAAAATGCAACCTGTCCTGGGTATATTTAATTTGGGGTTTATTCATATTACTGCTTAATTTTGAACTGTTGCTTTTTAATTACCAGCTGAAGCTACATAGTAAAATGGACTAGCCCCACAGGCATGTTTTTCTTTCTATTATATTACAGTGAGGCAGCAGATTAACTCCTTCAGCCATCCCAGCTTAACACCTCGTGATGCCAGCACAGCCCCTTTCCAAACTGCTGCTCCTGCAGCAGGAACGGCTGGAGGGGACACAGATCTTTCTGTGCTGAATTTTCAACTCCCAGCCTGGGGTACCAGCACAAGCAGGTGCCAATTTCAATATACATCTATCCTGGAGAGTAAATCACAGCCCATCAGGAAGGGGAGCACTTTCCAGGGCACCAGATGGAGCTGCAACTTCTGGCCAAGGACAAGCACTTTGGGACAACAACTGTCTCAGCTTTCTAGTCTCTATGTGAGCACCACTGAGTTAACAGCTGTAGAAAAGGGAATGTTTCCTAAGCCTGAAGGAGGGTGAATCTTCATGAGGTCCAGCAGAGAAAGGGGAAAAAAATTAGAAATTACAATTTAAAACAGCATAAGTAAAGAAAAACTTCAAGAGGAAGCAGGGAGCTGAACTCATCAGGGATAAGCACTTGTTTTGAACTGTTGTTTTTTCCTTTAGCTTAGCATTATCTCAAGATGAGATAATTTTATTATGCAAGATGTTTCTGCCATTGGAATACATAGTGACCAGGCATGGAGTACCCCATGTCCCTTCAGAAACACAGGGCTTGATCTGGCAGCTGCTCTCTGTGGGTCTTCCCCACCTGGAGCAAACCTATGCCCTTAACCAGGACAGATGATGGGACCCCATCAGTGCCAGCTGTTACAGGGCACACAGGTCCCTGGGTGGCCTTACCAGGACAGCCCCTCTTTCCTCCTGGGAATCCAGAGTTATATCCTCAGGGTTCCAGCGCAGACCTTGTAAAGCACAGGTGATGGGCAGTGCACTGCTCACCCCTCGTGCTGCCTCCCACCGCCAGAGCTGCTGCATCGAAGTATGAAAATGGCTGAAGCTGGTGCTCCCCTCCAGAGTGTTGCAGCCCTGGTGCAGTCTACATAAAAATTACTCAAAATTCAGTTAGCCAGGGAAAGAAGGTGACCTACCCATCAAATCACAGCAGCTCAAATTTCTAATATCATCTACTTGCAGCCAAGCACTTGCCTTCAAATTAAGCAGAGGCCAAGAATAATTACTTACTATTCACTGAGATATTTACATCAATTATTCAGGAAATAAATTCAGCTAACAAATAGCTTCAAGGAAACCGCAATCTATTCACAGTCAAGTTGCCAAGCCAGAAAAAAAAATTATAAAATTAATTATTTGCAACAAACTTCTCTGTTAGCTTTCAAAGTCAGAATGATAAATTCAGACACTTTATTTTCTACTATATATTGGCTCCCTCAATCTAATGCTCCTGTTTATGAATTATGGGAGATTATAGCTGTCTCTTGAAAGATAACTATAATTATATTTTTATTATCATTGGAACTAAAAGATCTTTTTGCTTGAAGGATTTTTAAGCCTAGCCTAAACAGTCTCCACTCCAGTCAGAGAACACCTATGAAATCAGCTACCAGTGAGGATATGCTGCTAAATAACCAAGAAGAGTGTTCTCAGATTCTTCCTCTCCTGGACAGAGCCGTGAACCAGATGCTGCTGCAAAACATTTATTTAAATTGGCAAATTCTGAAGAAAGCACTTCATTCAAGTAACACTTTAATTTTCTTTCTTTTCTTCCAACTAAGAAAGGATGTCGAAGAATATTCTTTGCACAGCTTCATATATTATTGAAGGTGGAATATTTCCTCACATAAACAAATACCAAAAAGAGTCATTAATACTGTTTTCAGGCACCATTCTGATCTATGTACATAAGCAGCAGAGAGAATACCTGACAGAAATCTGCCTCAGGTTCACCTTCAGCCCCTTTAGCTGTATCTCCTCACTCCTTACATGAACTCACAGAATTTGAGCCAAATAAACTCCTTCTTTCCCCTCCTCCTCTTCTTCCTTGCCTGTTTAATACTGATGTTCTGTAAATACACCCACAACCAAGTAATTAAATGCTGCCAATCCCTGAAACACTCCATAAATGTCCAGCAGGTTTTTCCCTCTCCAGCTGCGCTTCACCAGGAAGATTCCCAGAAATCCTACAGCCATCAAAGGCACTGAACATGAAGATACAGCTCAGACAAGTCCTAAAGACCCCAAAGGGAGAAAAAGCAACTCCCAAAAGCAAACGTCTTTTCTCTTGCCCTGGAATAATATGGACGGATAACAGCCTTTTGCACAATCATGACAGTGGGGCTGGAGATCAGAGGCTTCAGTCCACTATTCAACCTCAGGACAGAAGGGAAGATGTCCAAGGAGAAATCCCAAAGCAGTGGTGTGGGTACTGAGCAGAGCACAGAGGACTACTTTCAGGTTTGACTTCACTTCCTAAGGCTGACTCCAATGAGTACAAGGAGGCTCATCTGGTGTAATTTAGCATTGTCCTGATGATTGACACTCATTGAAATCCTGCTCACACATCCCACAGGAGGAGATGGGGATGGTGCAGGGGGTAGGAAATTACATCCTCCACAGCCTGTGGGGGATCAGCTCATTTTGAAGATGATATCTGATCTGCATTTGCCCCGTGCTCTGAGTCTTTTTACCTTCCATAAACCAGGTAGGATGGGAAGTAGGTTCAGGTGGCTTTATAGGCTAATTTCCTTGCACATGGGAGTTGATCAGATTGCCCCAACCATGCCCCAATCATCCTTTACTAATTCACTTGGCAGGGAATTTTGCTCTGGGTTTATATTTTGTGCATGGGCAGCTATGCTTTTCATTTAATTGTTCCTCAAATTTAAAATATAACTATAAAATTCTAAGAAACTTAGCTTGGATTTTGAGTAGCAAATGTTCCGGATCACTTAGAGATGAGGTGAAGCTCTGGAATTATTCAGTAAAGACACAAACAATGAACACATCTGAGAAAAATGTCAGAGAGTTTATATAGAGAGGCAAAAATTGAATAGATTGCAAAAGAAGTTGCTCAGGAAACATGGCTTTACTGAGCTCTGGTAACTAGAACTTACTGGATTCAAAGCATTAGGACACAAGCACTACTAAGACAAAGACTTTGTGAAGTCTTGTTTAAATTGCAAATTCTGACTCTTTTTTTTCTGATGGGGTGACCTCTCCTCTTTGCTTTTAGGAAGCTAAATTACACTTTAGTTTGCCTGTTTTCATCACATTTTGCTTTGGGCACAAATGACTGCGAGTTCTGCTCTTTCTAAGCTGATAGAAACTGAAAAGGGATTAACCAAAAAGCAATAAACTATTCCCTCCAAATTGTTAGCCCTATATTTTCTTATTAGTGTCTACCCACACTAACTTGAAACTTAGCAATGCTGGTTTTCTCCAGAGATGTCAGCTGAAATAAGCTGGTTCTGTTCCTTGCAGATTGCATTTGCCAACAATCTCTCTGCTTTCAAAACACGCCCTCTCCACCAAACACAGCAAGACTGTTGCCCTTTCCAGAATTTCCCACAGGTACACTGCGATGTTAAAGAAGGAACAAAACCAGCATGGCATTTTTCAAGCTATTATCATGGGAATGCTTTGTACACAGAATGTCAGAGTGAAGCCAAGCCTGGTGCAGAGCTCTGAAGGTAGATGGATGAGTGTACGAGCCAGTGACTTGCAGATATTACACACCAGAGCCATTAAAGTCTTGAGAGGAGGGGAAGGACTCCTGATGCAAGAAGATAGTAGGATCTGAAAAGATCCACAAAATCCCTTTCAATTACAATGGAAGTTGCTCAAGAAAAGCAATCCCATTGTCTTCTCTTTGGACTTTTCATAAGAGCATTGGGAATGGTGGAACAGATGTGCTGTAGCACGGAATGAAGGCTCCAGCCCAGCCCTAGACTTCTTAAGGCACTTTTGCCAGCCTCTTCTCTAATAAATTTAGACACTCTGGCACCTGACAGTTTCCAGATGATACTACAAGCCAACTACAGAGGACTGACTTAAGTGCCCTTGCCTCTGTTACACTGCCTGACCAAGAGACCAACTCCTAGCTGGCACTGGCATTCTTCAGAGCTGGGTCTGCTGCCTACTCTGCAGTCTTGGGCAGAGTTTGACCCTTAGTATTCACAACTAAATGCTACCAGATGGATGCATCAGTTCAAAGGCTGGTGGAAACAATTAAGATTACAGGAAGCCACGTTTATCCTTCCACCTATAGCACTGAATTAATCATGGCTGATAGGGATCTAAGCAGAGCTCACTCAAGGCTCTGATTTATATCACTACCTGTCAAGAGATGGCAGAAGATTGCCCAGTAGCTGCTGAATGCTTTTCTCCCACCCTCTGCCTCTCCTGGGGAGACAAATATAAGCCAGGACATTCCTGCTTTGCTCAGGATGCCATGAAACCTAACCTCCTGTTGACACAAGCATTAGGCCCCAGGACTGTGTAACAGGTCACTGACAGAAAGATATAAGATAGAGCTTCCAAATTTGGCTGGCCACACACAGGCAGGCACTGGGATACGCATGTTCCTGGCTCCCAGGGCCTGCATACCTGTGAGGGAGACTCGGAGGCTGATGGGCATCACAGAGCCCTCACCAAACCATTTTTCAGTTGTGTCTTCTGGCAAATCCAGTGGCTGATGCTGCCTGAGATTCCTATGAATCCTGTTTCCTTCCTAGGTAGCAAAGGTTGGATTTGGTTCTAAACACAGGGAAGATCCAGGTAGTAATGGACATCTGTGTCCCTATAGTTGCTATTAAAAGAATGACAAAGGAGGAGTGCCAGAACCATCCATGCTGTGTGGGACTGGAAGCCTGAGTGCCCCCATGTGAATCTGAATATTTGTGCTTAAATAAATTAAACCCTCAGTGCTCATCTACCCGTCAGAAGTCCAGTGTCAAGACTGAGAGGGGACTCTCAGCAACTGTGAGCTCAGTGCTTTCTTTGGAAGCAAATCTCCTGAAGTCTGGGTGCTCCCTTTCCCAGGGACTCACTGATGAGCACATTTCATGTCAAGCATGAAATGGGAATGCATCTGTTACCATATGCTAAGCTTTTCTCCATCTGTGGGAGGCAAAACAAAGACAAACAAGGAGGCTTGAGTCAACACAAGGGTTAATTTAAGCACTGAGCTTGCTTAAAATAAAAGTTGTCACCAACCAAAAAGAACAAGTAGCCATTGAAGAGAAAACTGTTGAGATTTATGGGCCCCTTTCTAGAGACATAAAAGGGGAGTCAATCATCATTTGAAGTTTATTTTTTTAATAAGAACTCCTCAAATATTCCCCCCACTTTTCATTGCCAGAAATGTAAGCTTGTGGCTGTGAAAAAGTTAAAAATTAGGGGTTTCTTAAGTGGGAGCAGAATGCATGGTCGCTCTGTGTGACCCCAGCTACTCTAACAGCTACTGCTAATTCCCTGTGGAAGCATCAATAGCTTGTGAAATAGACTCCTTTCTTTTCTTGTACAAATTATTCCTTTATATTTTTGAACTTCTGAACCTCCTGGCTTAATAACAACTCCACAAGAAAGAAGGAAAATAATTGAGTGTTTATAACAGCACGCATCCTTTTTTATTATCATCCCAGGCTGTGGCACTTTCAGCTCAGCAAAGCTTTAGTCAAAGCTGCTCTGCAAAACTATTCAGAAATGGGAGGGGGAGAGGGATGGGAAGGACATCTCCTCCTACATAGGAACTGTAGTCAGTGGACATTTTTTAGATTTCTCAAACATACAGTTTCAATATCTTCCACCTACTCCCTAAATTATAACCTACCCGCTTACTACCTGTTTCAGTTACAAACAGAAATTAAAACATTGCTCCAGCCTCACAGCCTGTGAGCTGCAGTACATCAGAGTGTGGGTCATAAAAAACTGCAAAACAAAGCAAGACCAAAACCTCAACCCACCCACACATGCAAGGAAAGAAACAAACAAATCAGGGGAAAATAACAGGAATAAACTGTCTTTGGCCTCATTCTTTTTCCAGTTTTAAATGGAAAACAATGTGACAGTGCTGCAATAGATTACAGTCTATTTATTTTCTCTAACAGACCTACAGTTGGTGGATTCCCCTCTATCTCCCAAAAGAGTTACATGGCTTGAATTAAAAAGGCTAACAGTAGAAAGTATATTTACTCAATAGCAAATGGCCATGCCAGGCTCAGGAAGTCCTCCAGTGGGCCATGCTCAGGCTCATCTTCCTCCAGCAGTTGGTTTAACAAGCACTAAATCACTAAGTCTTACATTCTAGATAATTTGCTGCCCAGTATCATCACTTTGTTGATTAATATGCTAACTCATAATAATGACAGATTCATAATAGTACACTTGGCAATTCATATTCTGAGCTAGACACTCAGCCAGGGAACAATGCTGTGCCCTTCCAGGTCAGTGGTGCAGCACAACCCAAGCCTTTTATGACAAGATTATGACAAGGTCAGATGAGCATTGTAAGGACTTGGCACATAAAACTGAGCAGCATTTCCTTGAAGAGGCTCAAGAAATGCCACCACCCACACTTCAGCAGAGCCCACTGCTCAGAGACACATCTTCACTCTGCTGTCAGCAAGGACAATGGAAACCTGCTTCACTGGAGCAGCTTCCTGCCAGTAAAACTCACCTCAGACCAATACTGGCTTGGCTGAAATTGAAATGTGCAAATAAGAGCTCGGTATCCTTGAGGTTTTCAAACATTTGCCTTCCCAGTAGTTATTTACAGGTGATATTTTGGGTTTCCACCGGTATAATCCAGTTAAACTCTTACAAGCTGATGTATTTGTACCAAGCTCCTCCACTCAGTTGATTACACCATGAAATAAAGGGCTCCTACCTTCTTTGATATATACTACAAAGATCAAAGGACAAAATGAGAACTAATTTTAACAGTTTCATAATGGATGTTGGAGGTATTTCCTTTGGTCATATTTACCTAGACATCTTTCCTGTCTCCTTAGTGAGGGTTCTTAAATGTAGCTTCTGAGCCCAGGCTAAACCCTCACTAAATTTTCTCCATAAAATGAGGTCCCCTGCAGCTGGAACATGTGGATGGTGTAGGATTCGAGTGGCAGCCACTGCCTGCTGCTCCCCCTACCACTGTCATTTCAATTGAAGTCCATTTATCACAGGCTTATGGTCAGATCTAACTGTAAATGAGCCATTCCATGACTGTGATCTAAATTATTTATTACTTCTGAGTAAGTACATTGAGATGGAAAATAAAAATCCAAACCCTAAACCCAAACCAAGAAATAACACCGGAATCTCAGTAAAAGCTTGACCAGGAGGCTCTGGGGCTACTGTTTGCATTTGTACAGGATGTGTAAAGGATCCCTCTCACTTCCATCACTGGGCATTTATCCCACAGGCAGTATGTGGATGATTTCCATCATATTTCTTTACCCTTGAAAATAAAGTGTATGAGGCAGTGGAAGCCTGAAGGGATGAGACTGCATTAGTCCCTATGTTAGTTTTGCAGCCTCCTTGTTCCATGTGATGGACAGGGTACAGCTCTCCAAACAATTATGTTTCTACACGTTCTGTGAAAAAAGCTGATGAGGCAGAGATGACGTGAAGGGAAACCTCAAGGAATCCATACAGGACTTCATCCTTGAGATGCAAATCCTGGAGAGATGATGCTTCCCTTTGCCCTTCCTCATACAGAAAAGTTATTTAGGCTTCAGGTGGATTTGGGATGAATTAGAAATGTGGTCAGGCAGGTTTCTAGCACAACCAGCCCTACAATTGCTCTGCTGTTCAGCCTACAGTCAGATGAGAGCTCAGTCAATGTGTCTGAGTAGGGAATTGCAATAGGGAGGGAGGGAGGGAGGGAAAGAAAGAAAGAAAGAAATGCACAGGGATGGGAAGGGCCCATCACAGAGGGGAGCTGACTTCAATTAACATGGCATTTTCTGCCACAGCATTGCTGTTTTCTGGGCTAAAACCTCAATCACTGAACAGGAATGGGTCTTCAAATGGTGGATACCTCATTTCTCCCAAGAACTCAAGTGGAGCAACCTTCATACCAATCTTTCCACTTTCTAGCTGAATGAGAAAACTTCCTTTAGCAAATATTTGAATCACTTTTCCTCCTTGTGACACATTAAAACTAAAAAAGTAATAGCCATCATTTGTCAGTAACAGTAAGGAAAGAATGTTAAGCAAAAAAAATCCAAACACAAATAAAAACACAACAAAAGTGGCTTGTTCCTCATGATATAAATTATTCTTTTAAATTCGGTGGGCTAAAATCCACATAAATGGGATTTTGCATTTTGGTACAATTTCTGTATAAGTATATGGCAATCCTAAGACTGATTTCTATGGATCTTGGATCAAGCCCCACACGGAATTCAGCACTCTCCAGGTTAGAACAGAAGCTCTACAAAAACACCTTCCCACAGTTCATAGTAGGTTTAGGTTTCAGAAGTGTGACTGAGAAGGTTTCCAGCAATGCTGAAATTCCCTTCCTGAAGTCCAAAGGGGAAAACCAAACAATTCCAAGTGAAAAAGCTAGCAAAGCTGCTGAATCAGCTCTCTATAGACCTCTCCTAGATGCTGCAGCCTAGATCTGTTCAAGAGTTGTGTCCATACAAATAAACTCTATTTCCAACAGCCCACAACAGAAATTGAGATCCCTCATTTATTTTCAGTATTGCCTTCTCTCCTGGGTTTATTCCCCTTAGACACTGTCTTTCTTTCTGACCCTTCTTCCAGCTCCCTTTGGTCAGCTAAATAAAAACCTCATTTTAGTGATGCAAGGATGCCTCCTGGCTCCGGAGGTTTTGTTCTTGGAGAGCTCCCATTCTTTCTAAGTTCACTTCTGTGCAAGTTTTTATTCCTCTTCTGTGCTGGTTTTGGGGCTATGACTGAACATGTCAAGAGAGTGACCCACAGGCTTTTAGACATTTCTGTCTCTTTGGGTGGGATTTTGAGGAGCACTAAGAGCTGGTCTCACAGAGCGCTGAAATCATCCTGAGTTGCTTGAGAAGAAGCTGTTTGGATAAAACCCCAGAGACATCTTTGGGACACTCTACTCACCTTGTTTCTCAATTATAAGCTTGTATAAAAGGCACTACAAAACCCTTGATCCACATAAACCTCACAAGTTGGGATTACCACTACCACCACTCCCAAACAGTACAAAGATGAAACTTTGAAGGCAACTTCCAAAAAACTTGTTGTCAGCTTTGTGCTGCTCTTTTCCTACTTTCAAACTCAACCCCAGAGAAGTCTCCACCCAGGCTTTCAAACACCAGGAGACATCTCGAACTCCTTGAGTTTCAGTCTGCATCACTGGTTAAGTCTGGCTGTCTACAGAGCCACGGTGTCTGGCCATGAGCAGAGCAGAATTAATCCATCCCTGGCTGCTTGCAGAACCCTCCTTTGCTCCCTTCACCTCCTGCTCTTTCCAGGCACCACTTTTCCTTGACCTCATCCCAGCCAAGCCTGGCTGACTGAGGGCTTGTCATGCAGCGCAGGGAGAGCAGCTCCAGCCAGCCCTGCACGCTGGGCTCTTCCTGACTCCCTGACACTTCTGATCTGATGGATTTTGTAGTGGTCTTGTAAATGGGAATTAGTCATGCCTGGAGGGTCAAGGTTGCCAGACCTCATGCTGAAGTGCACATGTATTCCTCAAAGGAAAACTAACAAAAGCAGGTTCTGTGCCAGGCTAGGAGGGAAAGAAGATATCAACAAATTGACAGAAAACAGCTTCTGTGACTTTTCGGCTCAGCAAGGACCAGGCCCCAGGGCTAGGGGGGAAAGAAAGAAAAGGGGGAAAAAGGGCAAGTAAGGAAGGGGAAAGTAAAAAAAGGAAAGGGAGGAAAGGGAAAACGAAGGGAAAGGTGGAGGAGAAAGGGAAAGGCAAGGGAAAGGGCAAGGACAACAGAAAGGGCAAGGGCAAGGGAAAGGGAAAGGGAAAGGAAAAAGGGAAGAGAAAAGATAAAAGAAAGGAAAAAGCTCTACCACCACTCAGTGTACCAAATAATGTTAGAGAAAGAACTCTTACTTTGGCAAAAGCAACTGCATTCTAGCTAATCACTCACGATCCTTTACTAATGAGGAAGGAATTAAAAGCATTGCAAGATGTGATGAATTCAGACAGCCTGGATAATATAATCCCTTGGCCTTACAATAATGCTGTTAGGACAAAACATACTGATAGATAAATAGGAGTGAACACAAAAATACAGCTAATGAAATTACAATAGACTTAGCTGGTACAAGTCAGCCTAGGTCAGCTAAGAACAGTCAAAAGAGTCAACAATGACAATTTTCCATAGCTCATAGTCCAACTTCCCAGCTTCTAATCAAGATAATAAATCCCATCCCTGTAAGTTGCACCAACTCACATGGACCACAGTGAAACTGAGTGAAAAGGGTTTCTTGTAAGGAGTGAGATGGAGGAGGGGTTGGGAGAAAATGCTAAAAACATCAAAGTCTGAATAGGCTAAATTGGCAAGTAGTGTGGCCTGACAGGAATGGATCAGGGGAGAGGTAGGGCCTGACATAAACATTACATACATTTCAGGAGGTTTATTTTGGCTTAGTACTATGCTGGTCTCATGGACTGAATGTCTGTTGAATCCACAATAAGCACCAAGGTGCAACAGCAGTAACACTGAGGGATATATTTCAAAAGCAAGTTCCTAATCCAAACTAAATGCTGATGTGGACAACTCCAAATTTATTTTCATGTGGGGACTACATTAAATCCTGCTATCATTTATAGGCATTTTGGGGAGGAATGGGGTAAAAGTCTTGTGCTAAACATGCAAACCACAGTTGAAATTACTGTGATGCAGCAAGTTTGATGTCAGATAAAGTGTAAATAGCTATCCACATGCCAACCCTTGGCCTGCCACAATGGCACAGGGAGGTAACTTGACTTAATCATCATTTAAGAGCATTCGTGCAGCCTGTTAGGGAGCTCTGCAGGCAGGCAGGAATTCAGTGAGCTCCCAAAGGTCCCATATACCTGAACTCCTAAATGTTACTTTTGGGTGGGTTGCCAATGCTGAAGGAAATATTAATACGAGAGATCCTGACCCTGCAATAAACACTCAACAATACTTCTTCCTATTATGACTTACTTAAACTTCTGCTGGTTTATCTGCTGAACCACCTCATTTGTGGGTCATCTCTGAGAAGATCAAGTCTGATCATGATAGAAGATACAAGAAGGTTTTCCAGATGGATGCAAGTTATTCACTTGCACAGACAGGAAGTTGGAGACTGCTAACACTGGAGAACTGTCCCACTGGAGATCTCCTTCAGCCTTTGGCACACAGCACCAAGGACACAGCAACAGGGCACATGCTCTTATCTAGTGAAGATACAGAACAAAACCAACACTGCAGAAGCTCAGGCTGTCAGCTTTGTTTGTCTACAGTGCTTACATGACCTTCACTATCAGAGCTTCTCTCAGTGCCTGGCTGATACTGCCCTGAGGGCTTCACTGGCTCTGCCCGATGCACTCCTTGTGATCTGCAGGAACCAGTCCATTGACACTTCATTCGTCCCATACACCTTTCTGGTGACAACATGAGGCTGAAAACATGATCTTGGGGTCCCTTCTCATAGAAGAGAGACATACTGCAACTCACTTACCCAGAACCACACAGGAAGTCCATGACAAGACATAAATCCTTCAGGACAGAACTGGAAAATATTTATTTTCACAGCATTCAGACCAGAGTCTCAAAGTATCTGATTATTCATTTACTCTTTGTTTTCCTTGTTCAGGAGGATCTATCAACTTCATCCTTGGAGAGGCTCCCACTTCATTGGGAGAGATGCTGCATTTTATCTACAGAATGGGAGAATGGGGCCAGTTCTGGGCAGAAAGGGTTTTCAAGGAGGAGGCAAAGCTATGCAGGAGCTTGATGTTTCTGTGATAACAGCAGGATACTCAGCTGAGTTTGCTTTGAATGCCTTCCTAGTCATGAACCACCCAAAGAGCTGTCAGAAAAAAGGTGTTGTGTCCTGATTGAAATCCCAGTCCTCTGACACCTGCTTTCATGTTGATATGAGCCCAAAAAGTTGAAAGAGCAGGTTTTTCAACTCTCAAGTGTGACAAAACAGAGAACATCACTTTCTTTGGTGCCAACAAAAGGGAAAAATTCAAAACAGTCTCCTGACAGCTCTCACAGATTTTCCCTGGACAAGCAGCATCACTGGGTTTCCTGGATTATTACTTTTAGTCTGGAAAACGTTGAACCTAATCTAAACCCAGCCCCAACAAGAAGACACAACAGACTGAAAGAGTGAGATGGAGACACACATGGGAACCCCTCAATCTGAACAACAACCAGCTATGATCCACTACCACAGAAAGCACCACCCTGCCCTGCTGAGCTGCCACCCTCCCCTTTGCTCACAGCCAGACAGAAAGGACTTCATGAGCTGAGCAATAATCCCAGGCAGAGAGACATGAAATGAAAGGGTCCACCTGTGCCTGTAAAGTACACTGAGGCAAAGTCACTCGTGCTTATCAGTGGTGATAGTCACAAGTGTGAGAGTCGTCCCTGAATGGCACAAGTGTTCCTGCTCCAGTCACAAAGACATCATTTCCCTGTATTTTTTAATAGGTATGCTTTTATTTAAACAGCCCTTTTTTTAAGACTGTAGGCTAAGATGGCCTTGCTTCCCCAGGGGTCTCACTAAAAGCCAAACTGCACCCGACCCACCAGTGTAACTTAAAAAGTTAAGCAGTGGTTAGGGACAAGCCACCTCATTCTTTCCAGCCCTGGAATCTTAGTGCATATGAATTTTGGATAGTGCTGCAAAAGTGGCACATTACAAATTAGCAACAGTTTAGTTTATTAGTCCCCGAGTGGATTTATTTATGGCACAGAATATATTGCTGTAGGTTCCCTGAGACCGAGACTGTGACGTTACTGAAATTAAAGGGGATTTCATGTGGAAGACTGTGCCAAAATGGACTTACTCCTATTGTGATTTCAACATGTGGTATTGTTTTACCATATACTTCTTGAGCTTGATGCCTTCACACCTTACAAAGATCTCCTGTTGCAGCAGCTGATGGTGCATTCTGCTGAGCTCACTGCCACAGCATGGAGAGAGCCAAGCACAACAGGAATCTGGATCCTTCAGCCTTTGGTCCACTTCTTCAGGGAACAGCAGCACCATCTGCTACTCACAGCAGGAATTCAGGACTGCTTGTGCCCTTGGCTGCTCAAATAATAGGGACACACAGATTTGTAGTGGTGATGTAGAGGGAAAGATGTTTCCCTCTAGGGACATAGATGTCTAAGCTACAGTAATTCATCCCTTCTCATTAGAACAATGAAAAAAATACCTTCACTTTTACAGCTGGGGAAGCTGAGGCACAAAACCTAGCATATGCAGCCCTTCTCATCATCTCAAGGAAACCATGATGTCTCTGATAGAGAAGGATGCTCAGAGGCTGTCTCAACAAAGTTTAGTTTCCCTCGATTTTCTGAGTGAGGGAGCAGACAGATTCCAATAACATTTTCACCAACACTACAATGTGCAGCTCCAACATCCAAGGGTCCTTCACCATCATGATGCACAGCCCCAGTACCAGAACCAGCTCTGGACAGTTAGGAGCCCCTCAAGCAGGTTAACCTTTGAGCACAGCTCTGAGCATTGCAGGGACATGAAGGGGAAGCCAAGGAGCTTCATCCCCTTTATTCTCACACTGTATTAATGTAGTGTTTTCTGTGAGTTGGATCAGCCCTATGCCTGCCCTGAAAGAAATATGCCAATATATGAACTTCCAGTGTCTGGTGCAATTTGATGGTACACCTTCTTCTCAAAGAACTGGCAAAGAACAACTCCATCTTTGTGTCTGGGATAGAAAGTAACTGCTGCAGGATTCACATTATTATTCACTTTATTTTATAGTGTCTTCCCTCTTAGCTGCCAGTGTAAGAGGTTCTACTTCTTAGCAGGATGCTACTGTTTATCCCAGATGCAGCTTGGCAGGTGTCACTTCCCCGTCCAACAGAAGGAAAAACTGCTGTGCTGCAGAGCTATGTGAGTCTTCCAGGGCCACACACCAAGCAAACAGCAGCTCCAGGACTAGAAATCACGAATGCCAAGTGTCTCACCACAAACACAATCCACTGAGACCACAGTTGCCTGACAGCCAATGCCCACTCTCATGTACTGGAACATAGGAAGTGAAAAAGCAGAGTTTGGTTTTAGTGCTGGCTAGCCTCACTGGAGCAGCTCTCAGCTCCTGGGGAGGGAGTGGGAAGGACATCAGTGCTACAGGGGGCGGAGGGACAATGCCATCCCTGGGTGACAGCAGTTTTCCCCACAGCCATCACTGCCTGTGCAGACTGAGACCATGTTGTGACCCTCTGCATGAATCCAGCAGCAAGAGAAATACAGGGAGACCATCAAATTTGGGTCCCTTTAGGCTTTCCTCCAGGGGTGGTACATGTATGAGGCTGGCTAGTGTCAATTCCTGTTGCTGAAGATGTTTTGGGCCTGATTCCTTGTCCTTGTTTCCTCTTCAAGAAAGGAGAAAATGTTGAACAGGATGGAAAGGTAGGGCTTGTACTTCTTCCTCCACTCTGTCTCCTCAGAGAGGTGAAGCTAATGACAATCAGATTTTCTCCCAAGGAAACAAAATCTCCTCAACACTTCCTCACCCACTGCTGAACTGAAGATGAGTTAAATGAAAGGTGACTTGACCAGCAGAAGGTGGCTTGCACTGTGTGTGGCTTGGTGGCTTGGTTCATCTCCATGGACAGATTGCAGGGACAGGACCCTGATCAGAAGATGTTACTCATACGATTTTAGGCCAAGTCACGACAAAGTTCACACAACCTGTTACCTTCTGCCAGGGACAACAGGCAACAAGAACTGACTGAAATGTTTGGCTTCATCCCCTCCCACGAGTCAACTGGATGCACTGAATTCAGCAGAGCTGCCTCAGCACAGCTCCTCACATCAACCTCCTTTGGTTTGAAACAACTTTTGGCATTATTTAGTACATCTGTTTCTAGTGCCCAAGGCCAAGATACTGATTACCAGATTGCTAATTCTAATTACTACCTGGCATGTAGAAAACAAAACCAGCTACATGTGCTATTTACCCCAAGGAGAAGAAAAAAGTAAAAGGTCAAAACTAACCAATACAATACAGAACACTGCATTGGAAGAAAAACCCAACCCCCTTCTAACAAAATACAGAGCACTGCATTGGAAGAGAAACCCAAGCTCCTTCTAACAAAACAGTTTCTGCGGCATTCCTCCCTTCCTGTGTTTGTGTTTCTCTTTTTCCTAAGGGCTATAAAATTTAGCATACTAGGAATTGTGGGTTGCTTTATAGACCAAGAAGTTGGGTTTGTTAGAAGTTGGCTTGAAAGGGGTACTTCTTTCTGTTGGCTACCTGGCTGCTCTAACTAGTTTGACACCTGCAAATTATTCCTCTTTTTCTTCCCAGAATACATGCCAGTCAAAAACAGCTAACCTAATTCCTCTGAAAATTTGTGCCTGAACATGCAGTTCTCTCTACTGAAAGCAACATGAAAATAAAGCTCTGCAACCTTCAGCACCTGCCAAAGAACATCAACTCGACCTTTTCTGAATTTTTTTGACCAACATTTTTCTCACCCACCTCTAGATCTTGACTTCTTCATTGACCTGTGCTAATCCTTGGCATAAAGGGCAGTTTAATCTCTAGAGCTGGACTTTGACAACCGTGCAGTAACAATGTCCTATAGCACCCTATGTCACTATTCCATAGAGATTATGAATTAATGATTCCTCTGAATGGGAAGCCATGATTAGTTACATATGAAGTAGTACCTCAGCAGTTCAAACCTTGCAGTTCTAACCAAGGTACTGACTGAGGTTCATTGCACTGCAGTCAGTCAACACTACTGCTCATTATCCACAACACTGGGATTCATTCCACCTCCTTTCCCAGACATGAGTTTCACCAGAGAGAGACTGGGGATGTTAGTTAAGCAGTTGTATTGAGCTGAACGGGTCTACTTGGATGATGGAGGAATGACAGAATCAGTCATCAAACAGGCAGAATTCCCACTGGTGGCATAAACATGTCAGGGCTATATCATACTGTAAATGTCACCCGTTTCTGCCGACAAATTTTTATTTGCATTGTTTCTATATAAATATTCTTTTCTAAAAATGTCAGGGAGAAATGCCAGTTAGTTTCTGACAATGATGACAAAGAGAAGATACATGGGAAGCTAAGTACCAGAGTTTCCCAGAAAATCGTAGGGGATTTTTCTAATGGAAAATATTGCACTTTTGTTGAAAAATCCCTAATCCTTTGGCCACTGGCCAAAGTCTCTTGGAATTAACAATATTAGGTTTGGCCAATGGGCATTCAATATGGATCCACAGCAAACAGATTTGGTTAAAGAAAGAAAAGCCCAACAAGTTATACTGTCAAGCACTCAGCTGATCACCAGAAAAGTTCTGATAGCATTTTTAAAATGAGCTGTATTGAGTATGTCACTGGTATTGACACTAAAGTCAATGAACTCACTCCACTATAAAGCATTTAGCACAGAGAACACCAGGGATCTTTCCTGATCTATAATTCAGCCTGGCATTCTGCTGATGAGGATTTTCCAGAGAACGCTGCAACCCATACTGCTTTGCTGTAATGTTGCTGATTTCCATATATATGCACACATAAATATACATACATATACTTTTTGTATATACATATACATATATATTACATTTATTTATATAATTTGATGCGTTGGATTCCATTTATTAATTATAAATAAGTGTTCTAGAAATTGTTTAATGTGGTTATAAATTTTAACTGAGGATTTCCCTGCTTTTATAAGCAACTATATATGAGATTAGCACTTTAGAGACTAAAAGACAGCTTTATGAAGAGCTGGATCATCCCTGGTCACCACAAAGTCTGAATTATGAAGCTTCTAGTATTTCCTGCCTGTGGTAATTAAAGATGAAAACCTAAATTTACAGAACTTTCAAAAATTCTTGCAGACATAACTTTTTCTTTTAGAAGAGATATACACTAAAATGGCATAGACATGGGGGGGGGGGGAAGAAAGCTTTTAACTGCATTTATATAGTACTTTAAGGTCTTTCTTTTTGCCCTTTCCCATCAGGCTGAGAGCAGCTGACAGTAATACAGCCTAAAGATCAGGTGGCAGAGGCAGAGTCAGAGTCAGCCCTTCATGGCCACAGAAACCCCGCTCGATTCACCATTACAAGTCTTGGCATCATGTAAGAAGCTGCTCTGGAAACAAGGTAAAAACCAGTATGTGAACGTATCTAAGACCCCATGAGAAAAACAACTGCTCCTAGATTTTACCCAAGCATGGATCTAAAAGCCAACAGACAGGGATTATACTTGAAAACCCTCTCAGCTCCTCCAAAGCTCCAGTATAGTCTTTGAAAATTCTTCCATTTCTTTGGAAGAATGCCCACAATTCTGTTCAGCTCAGTCTCAGCAGCACCTCCTAAAGTACCCTAGCTCCTAGAAAAAGCATGCTTCAGTTTTCTACATTATTTCAGGCTCTGAATGTGGCAAAAGAAGGATGCCTACACTTCCAATGGCAAAGGGGAGGCACCACTGCACTGTCATGCATGGGGAAACCTCCAGTGCTTGGGATCACTCCCCACACTGAGGTTCCTCTGGAGCTGACCCCGCATGAAAACAACTCAGAGCTGAACTTCCCACTGGAGAAAGGTAACTCTGACAAGGTGAGAGCTGAAATTCCCCCTCCTGGTGAAGCCATGCTGTCCACACCTGCCGATTAGGCTGGGGGCCTCTTGCGGTGCCATATTCCCCCGACGTGCACGCCTGCCAGGCTTTGACACGTCCGTGCTCCAAAACCAACCCTTCATCAAAGATGTCTTAGATTCCGCTGAAATCAAAGAGCCTGAACAGATGTCTCTAAACATATTTCCTCCTTGTAATGATGGCAAATAAAAGCACTGTCCTCTAACATGTTCTGCACAGCATCTGTAACGCAAGTGCCGCAAAGGGAAATCAAAAGGAGCAGGGTAGGATGTTATGTATGCTGTGTGCTCCCAGAGTATTTTAAACTCCCTTAGCCTCTGTAATGAAAACCACACTGTCTGAAAGTGAAACACTGCTGATTGTTAACTGTAGGTCTGTTGGAAATAAAGTGAGGGACACAGGGAAAGGGAATTTCACGTAAATCTAATTTCTTCTGTGTCAAACAGCGCTACTGTATTTCCTCCCATCTGCAAGGATACCCTGTGAAATGTGGACGAATGTTATTACAGTTTGCAATAAGCAGAGTTCAAAGCGGGGAAAATTTGGTTCAGATTTGGATTCAGCAGTTCAGAAGGTTCTTCACACTTTCTTCAAACGATTGAGAAAAAAAAAGTCTCAAGCTCTGACTTGCCAATCTTATATAAAAACTTTTACATGAATCAGGCTGCTATGCAAAGTAGGTAGATTTAAGCAAATATTTAAATATTTTGCTTTTTCAGCAGAACTAAACTAGATTATTTTGCGGGTAGGATGCTGACTGGGATGAAAGAGAGAGCTACATCACAGTTCCCAGTTCTGTCTGTGGCTCCCTGCATGACTTTGGGCAAGTTATTGCTTCTCTTTGTGTTTCATGCCCTTTCTGTAAAACAAAGAGCCTGCTTTGCCTCCAGTCTACCTTAACTAGATAGAAGTAGCCTGTGGTACGTGAGCAGTCAGAGGAAACCAGAAGGGGAGAGAGGGCTAGGGGGCTCTGATGGCAGTGAGACCTCTTGGTGCCATTGTGATGGACATTAATAACAGAAGCTGTGTAAGAAGAGCTCTTTGAAACAATTTCCACCCAATTCTGACTCTAAAGAGCCAGATGACAGCTAATGTTCACTGCGCCTAACTGAAAATCCAAGTTAAAGGCTGGGCTGTTATTTCCTGAGATATGGGCTTTTCTGTCCACCTCTAACAGACTATGCTGCAGTTCAGATGCTGTCAGATGCTCTGGACAGCAAGGCTGCACCCACACCCACAGCCCTGCGCTCCTTGCTCCCTTGGCTCGTCTCCTCCCTGGATGCCCAGCAGCAAAGTCCATACAAACACCACAAAAAGTGCATTGGCAAAACTCAACACCAAACCCTGATGTACCTCCTGGATTTCCTTCCTCTTAATGTCCCCACCAGTATTCCAGGTTCCTTATCACAACACAGCTCTGGCACAGACAGTAAAACTTAGGCTGATAGAGGTCTCCCCACCAAGGAGAAACTGCTGACTCTATCTTCCTGAGCAAGCTTGGCTGACAGAACAGAGGGTTTTGGAGCCAGCTTCCTGTCCTTGCTCGCTGACTCACAGCCCTGCTGGCTGTGGCTCCCAAGAGACCTCTTCTCCCCTACACCCCAAAGCCCTCACCTTGGATGTTGGACCTACTCACCTCCTGAGTTCACCTCCAGGGACCATTAACCTTTCTTTCAGTTATTACTTTCTTTGTCAGCTGGGTGGAATAAAGACCCCTAACACATACACAGATCTGTTCACTCCTGAAGGGATTTGGAGCTCCCTGCTCAGTCTTGAAGGGACCAACATATCCCATTACAAAGTCCCAGACTAAATTCACTACAAACAAAATGTCATCTCCCTTTGGACGGGTAAAGTCTACCTTTTGAAATGTCCACATGTTGTCTCAACAACTCTCCTTTATGGCTGTTTACATTGGATAAGAAGTGCAACACAAAGCAACATTCAGATGAAGAAAGCGCTCAGAGGTAGTAAAATACAGTGTTATCTATTTTTTTAGCTGAATAAATTGAGCTTGCTTTGCATTATTGCTGGCTGTCTTAGCCCAGCTCTGAAAGTGAGAAAGAGAAAGGGAATCTTGAAAGGCAGCTCCCGAGAGGACACTAATATTTTTAATAGTTTGTGGGTTATGAAACAAATCTGTGTTAGCAGTATTATATATCTCAGCCTGAACCACTGGGGTGTTTCCAGGCTCTTTAATGAAACTAAAGCACTCACAGAGCATTGCCAAGAAAGTAGATTTATTCACAAAGAAATGTTTGCTAGCAGAAATGAAAGCATAGGCATGAGCGGGGTTGTAGCATACTAATGCATGGTCTTGTCACTCACATTGCCCCTTATCTCACCAGCTGAACTTTGCTGTTCCTGTTGGATCACAGGTCAAACCTTTTCCTCTTTTTCTGCCATCCAGTCTTGCCTCTTCCCTGATTTTTTGGGGCCCACAGCAAAGCAACACATCAACATAGGCCAAAACCTGTGCTAGGAGCAAAACTTGATCTATAGCCGAGGAGAGCTGAACATAAAAAGAAAAAAACATACACAAACACTAGGGACTTTTTTTTTCATTTTACAGTGTGAAATCGGACCCAAACTAATCAATGGAGCTCAGTGGGAGTGCATAATTATTAATAGGCCCTACATGGGGCCTCAGAAAATATGCAGTTCTCTTGGAAGTTTAAAAGGTCACTGTGAATAACTAAAACATACTTTTCTTGGTAGTTATTTTGCAGTAAAAAAATAATTCATAAGGAAATCAGTTTAGGAAAAAAAATTCTCATGTTCTAGCAGGGTGGTTTAGGAGCCATTCCTATGTCTTCTATGTATCTTTTCTGGCAGGTTAATGGGCCATGTTTTATTCTCTGCCTTACTTCCTAAAGCTCAAAAAGCCCAGTCCTTTTTCATTATTTGTTATTCCAGAACTTGCCTACATGCTGCCCAGCCAAGAGAAGGAATGAAAAATGGGAGTGTCCCTGGAACAGCCCACACTGGTGGGGAGCAAGGCCAGGTGAACACCCCTGTGTGGTGCTACTGGTCAGCATCACTTACTAATTACACATCAGCCTGAGGGGCTGGACATGCACGTGCTGCTCACTAGGCTGAATCCTGGTGGGTTCAGACTTTTGAAGGAGCTCTGCACCATGTCTGGGCATCAGCAGACATTTTAATGAGGAATGCTGAACAAACCCACCAAAATGCTGAACAAGTCCTCAAATCCAAAGAAGTTGTAATGAAGCAGCAGGAGAGCCTGGGAGCTCCTGGGACACACTTTAGGTACACAAGTGAACAGTATGAGAAATCCCCAGCACGGAAATTCCTCCTGGCAGGATGGATGATGACACTCGAGCAGAGATCTCACACTGAATGGTTTAAACATGCAGCAAGGTAGTGACTATGGCAAGGATTCTGATGGAAGCAATAGCTGCTGGCATGAGGCAGAGCCCAGGCAAGAGTCACCTTCAGGCATCCTCCCACCATTTTCTGCAACATCTACTTGAGTGATGTTGGAATACAGCATACAGAGTTCAGCACGAGTGAATTATGAAATTGTATTCATTTCAAACAGCAGCAGAAACTGCAACTGAGGATATGTGAGATGGACAAACCAAGTTTGCCCTTACCTCATACCAGGGAATGACAGCTGAGCTGTGTGACGTGCCAGAGGGCTGCCACCACTCCTGGACATGGAACACGTGGACAGCTGAACAAAACACCACAGTGCAGAGGTGGAGCACAGTGCCAGCATGGGAGGCTGAGCAAGCAGATATCTTAACTCTCAGATCAGGAAAAAGCCATCCAGTCTTATTTAATACAAGCATGGCCTTCATCTGAGGTAGCTGCACACCATCAGAGGGTGGGTGGGGATGTGGACAATGTCTGTGTATCTGCCTAGATATGTGCTTCTGGCCAGTGGGAGCTGAACCAGCCAGGTCCTTGCCCAGACCTGGTTTGATAAGTTTTATCTTGTATTTATGCTGTCATCAGCTCTGCCCAGCAGCACCCAGAGGTGCACACAGCAAATGCTGTCACTCGGAGCAGAAATACCCACGAACTGGCCAGGTTTCAGTACAAGCTCTTTTCTCAGCAGTGAAGTCATTTTATTACTATTCTCTACCCAGGCATGTGCAGCATCTGGTTAATATATTTCTGGGTAGTTCCTAGCTCTCCAAACACTCCATACTGCCATACTGCAACACACACAAAAGGCAAACTTTCCAACAGTTTGCTTGGGTACCTGTTCCAGGCACTTACAGACCTGGTTAGGAAAATTTTCCAAGGAGCTAGCCTGCATTTTCCCATGCTTAATTTAGTTATGGGAATGTCTGCCATTTATATGTGTTCTCCTTGGCTCCTGCTCAGGTCAGCTACTATAAATCAGCCCTGTATCAGTGACTGTAATGGAGCTACAGTAACTTACAACAGCTGAGTATCTGGTTTATGAATGCAGTTCCCAGAGCTTCATGTTAAATACAGCCCTAAAAAAAGGCTGGGGCATTGAAAGAAAATGAAGAGGTTATGAAAGGTACATGTGCCAGTTCCAGTTCAATATTGTTTGTCCTAGATACTTACTAGGTGATGAAGGGATACATAAACAGACCCCAGGCACAGTGATGTCAGACACCACTTATGCCAGTGATATTCTCTCTGCAAAAGGAGTGCACGTGAAACAAATGAAGAAGCAGGTGAGAGCGAATGTTTGGCTGCCAAACTTGGCCACAGATAAAACATGATGAAGATATTAAGCCTGTGGACTGGAATGTGACTGAAAGAATACCTGGGGAGGGAAAGGAAATCACCATGGCCATGGAGAGCCCTGCCTAAGTACCTGATGGCAGCTAATGAGGAGGTGTGCAAGGAAATTCACTTCTGAAGCCACATCAAGTATGATCCTTAAAGCTCTGATCCCATCTGGTAAGGCAGAGAATTTACTTCACAAATTCAGTTTACTATGCTCTTCCCTGATCCTGCTTTTCTCCAATTCTGTGTAGACACATCCAAGTCAGGCTGGACATTATGGGAGCTCCATATTCTTCATTCAAACCCTTTTTTTGCCAGCAGCAACAAAAAGTAAAAAAGAACAGATTACTTCCCACTGAAATGGAAATTGTGTGGAAAGCATCTCCATCTGATAGCGCTTTGGTAGCGTTTGGTTTTGCTTTGGGTGAAGGTGTGGTTTTAAAACACCGGGAACAATCATTCTGGATTTCTTGAAACTGAATAATTCTGCCCAACCCAAAACCTCTTTCCCGTTTGGGCCAAGGTTTGGCACAAGGCTCCAGTGAATATTTGTAAGCCAGCTTTGCTCCCCTACCCAGGAAAGCACCAGGACCTCCTCCATCTGCCAGAGACCTTCACACTCTCACCAAGCCTAACCCAACACCACCATTCCAGGGAGCTTTCTCTGAAAAACAGGAAAAAAGCATCAACCCCATGAGCTGTGCCAGCAGACTGCGATCAGAGCAGGATTTGACACAGCTAACCTGAGCCAGGAGAGACCCCAGCTGGCAGCTCTGCCCATCCTCTCACTGCAGCACGGAGCTTTCTGCTCCCTCTCCCTGGCTATGCATTAGGGAGGGGAACCAAATGAGCAGCGCAGCCGAGATGTCTCTGCAGAGATCAGGGCAGCTCCCATGGGAACTGAAAATTCTGTGTGAACTTGCATCAAACACAACGAGGAACGGTTTCTCCCCGCAGAATTTACTATATATTAATTAGAGAGCAACTTGACATATCTCTGGCTAGCACATATTAAAACAACTCCTCAAGTATTTACCAGCTGAGGTCTATGAAGACAGGGGCCAGAAAGAAACGCAGAAGATTAAAAAGAAATTCAGCTAAGTGGGGCCATGGCAAATTGCCCTGCTGAGCTCTCTGAGAAGAAGCTCCTTCTCTCTTCTTCCCCATGCAGTTCTCCACCACTCAAAAAGGTGCAAAGGGCAACCTGTGCCAGGCTAGAGTGATGCCAAATAGGGAGAATAGACCCTTATATTTGTGATCAAGAAAGAAAATGTAGATACATGTGGCTAAAACACTCTGGTACCTGGCATTTTGGGAGTAAAAGAAGGTAGCAGGGCAGAATTTCTCAGTGGAATCGAACATTAATAAAATAAGCTGTTTCTTCTCTATTAAAGTAATATCATCAATGATTTCACTTCCTAATTTACTACTTCTGTCACTGTCGTAATATAGACAGCATTCAGCAGCTCAGAAGTTTCTCAGAAAAGAAAATGCCAAAGCCACTTTAGCAACTGTAACTACAAAGATTCTTGTATGTTTTCATATGGATAAGAATAAAAGGCTCTTTTCTAAATTCGATGATTTTACTTCAAAAGACAAGCACAAGTCTAATTAAAGCTGTTTTCTGGCATCAAGCAAAACTCCTACAATAATCTTATTATTTACGTTACATCATTTACATTACAATGCGGGATATTATTTGCAGTCTTCTCTCTCCCCTTTCTTGATTCCAGAAATGGCTTTAATGATGGTGAAAAAGCTGAAGTATTTACTGACAGATTATAGGCACGACAGGCACAGAAGACGCTGTCTCTGAGTTTAAGTTCTTGGCAAAGGAACTCTGTTTTTGCATGGTTTGGACCCACTACCTAGGGATGCATTTTCTGCTGGGGTTCCCAGCTGTCCTGGAGTCGCCACTATGATTTACAGCACATCACTAGCATGGGCAGGACAGGATGAGATGGGAACAATGCTCCCATGGCATGCGTGGAGAGGGCAGAGATGCCGGCAACAAGCGCATGGTCACAGCCTGACCTCCTCCTTCGCCATTCCCAGGGTATTTTAAAGCTTTGTCCCTTGATACATTTGAACAGTTACTCATTATTTTTGCACAGGGGGTGATAAATTACAAAGGCTGATTGATTTACTACATCAAGGCAGCAGCAAGTGATTTCCCTCAGAGCAGCTGCTCTGCTGAAATGCCAGCAGAGCCCCAGAAAGGCACATGCCTTTGGAAGGCAGAGCACCAGAGACTCCTTTTTCAGTCCTTTTCAGAGCTATTTCAGTCTCCTGATGACTGTATAATAGAGGGAGAACCAAAGTCATCTGCTTTCCTATTTTACGCAAGGTGACTAAGAAAGTCTTATTTGCTTTGAATAGATTTCAAAAGTGTGCACATATATTTATATATATATATATACATGAATAAGCCTCTTTCATAAGAAAGACTTCATGAATATTTCATGGCTTGCCTCTTGGATTTGTAGGTATCTGGTTTGCAGGCTCTAAGTACAATTTACTCCCACCTGGGCTCAGGAACACAAGATTTCCTCTGGATTCTGCCGTGTTCATCAGTGGCACAATGTCAGGGGTACCTGAATTCCAAAAAGCCCCAGCATCCTCTCCAATCAGAGCCACCTTCAGTTGTTGTTGAAGCAATCAGATGACAAAATAACCTCTTCAAGTTTCGTAGCCCAGTTAGCTACAAGCCAGCATTGCCCAGTAGGTCTTTCTTTCCCTGCCTAATTTTTAAATAATGTTTTCTTTAACCCTGGTGCTTGCAAGATGCTGTTCAAAGGGAAAGAAAAGTACAGGGTCACCAATGGAATTCATCTCTCATCACATCCCACCAGTTTCCACATATTTTTTAAAAATGTAAGCTTGGATAGCCAGGCCAGTTTGCTGTCATGTCTCCCCCTTGCAACTGCTGACAGTCAGATGTTCTTGCTTACTTTAGGGTTTGATTTATTGTCTGCAATTAGGCTAAAAATGGATATTTTAAAAAATACAAAGGAAATCTATGATTAGTTGCAAATTGGAAGCAAAAATAGAGATAGAGAGAATGATTTCTTTATCCAACTTGCCAGGCATGAACTCAATTGTGTTTTCATCTCCATAAACCTATCGTAGGGCTCTCTGCACTCATGTAAGCGGTACTTGTCTTACTGAGCTTCTCACCAAGATGAATGAATTTCAGTCCAAACCACTGTGAACTGAACTTTCTGCTGCCCTCCCTGGAAACACCTTCAAATCCAAGCACCACATTCAAAATGTTGGCACAAGTTTGGTGGTTTTGACAGGGCTTGGAATCTGCAGAAATCCAGGTCCTGAGTTCAATGCTGACAAGATCAGCACAAAAAGTGTGGCATGGACCACTGTGAAAATAAAATTCAGCATCACAGAGCCATCCGCTAAGAAATGCTATGACTGAACAACACAGCTCAGGAACACAAATCCAAACCAAAAGCTGTAATGAGATTCCTCCAGCTTTTACCAGCTCATCATCTCTATTTCAATCAACACCTGAGCTATTCATTCCATTCCACTCTTTCCCACAAGTACAGGACATCATACATGAGCCCAAGGATGGTTTAGTGCAAGCAGTGTCTGCTTTATTTTGAGAAAGCAGATGAATCTAACACAGCCACCTTCTTTGGGCTTCTTTTGAGCACCTTCCAGCAGAGCAAAAATGAGGACAGGCACTGTCTGGTGTAAGGCAGCCCGTGGCCTTCACATGCTCCACCTGCCCAAGTGCTTGGCAAAGTCTGAGGCTCAAATGCTGAAGGGTTTCAGTGCATAAAGGCCTTCTAAAAATGAGGCTGGGTTTAAGTAGCCAGGCAAAACCTTTGCATATAATAAGGGGCATGAGAAAGGTTATGCCTACTTCACAGAGCAGATTCCAGCACACAGATCCCTTTTCTTGGCCACCAAAGATGCAGAACTCTCTGCAATTTGGTGTTTATTTATACAAAAATAGCCTTCATTTTTATTCCATGCCTCGAGGCTGTGCAAACCATGATAGGAGAGGCATGTTTCCAGCAGTGATAAGCTGCAGTATTCTGTCCAGCAACTGTTATCACACCCCTCCCAACCGGAACAGAGCAAATTAAAATTAGCAAGATATTAAAGAATTAACACTATAAGCATTTATGACCAGTGTCAGTCATTCACTCTCTCCTGGACCACGCAGCAGAGGGTGAACAAGCAATGCTGTGCTCCAGGGATTAATGGTACATGACTGAAACCCTGATTGCTGTGGGCTGTTTAGTGGTGAAGCACATTTGCCCTCAGCCAGGCAAAAGGAAGTAATGAGCTGAAATAAAGAAATGGGAAATATGAGTTGGGTAGGAGAAGAAAACATCCTAACAAGCTGCCAGGGGAAGTGCTGGTTCACCGCTTGGGTCATTTCAAATTGGACTAGATAATGCACTGGAAAGCATCCTGGTTTCTGGGAAGTTGTGCACTGAATGTGAAGGATGAAGGGGTGCAGCACATTTCTGCCTCTTTGACTGGGTATCTTCCATAACCTGCTCTTCAAATAGGTCATGGTTCAAATGAAGCCCAGGCTTATCTTCCACCTGCAGCACAGGGCAATTACTGAAGAAAATAAATATGCTCACCGTCCATACCTGCATTAACCATCCACACCTCCCTGGGTAGCCTTCACTTCCTCCCTTTGGCTGCAGCATTTCACAGCCCTCCACAGCAGCTCCTCCCAACCCATTTTAACCCCCACTTACCACAGAGTGGCGATGACTGTCACTGGTCACTGACTCAGTCACTGGTGTCCACCATAAATGAGACAACACAAAACCCTTACTCAGAGTTTCTTCACAGGCTCAGCTGCCTCTAGGATTTCCTTCTCGACATGGCTCAATCTATTATTTAGGGTCAGCAATACCCAAACTAAAGCTCAGACCCCATGGGGGGCAAGCACAGTTATTAATGGCCTTATGAGCCCCACAGAAATTTAATTATTTGGACATGTATTCAGGGACAACACATATTTTCTATGTGGAGGTCGTCTGGCAATCAGAAAAAAAAATGGGGAGGCGTCTGCTGTTTTATAACCCTTTTTTCCCCACAGAGAACAAGGAGGTAATATCCAGCAAGGTATGGCCACCCCAGCCTCCACAGGCAATGAGAACTCATTTATTTCTTTGCTGATAGAGGGAATGGTGGTGATTTGGGAATGAAACTCAGCCAGCTTGTTACATTACATGCCCTTTTCAAACAGGAGCGATACTGCTTTCACATCTGACATGCATCGTTAAAAAGCAATCACTTTGAGCAGGGCTCTTTTTATTTATCACGAAAAGAAATGGAATGGGAAAAAGCGAGAGATAATCATCACTCAACCCTTTCCCGGCTGAAAAGCAAAAGCCTGTGTCCAACACGGCAAGACCACCCATCTTGAAAGGGTTTGGTAAGATTTACATTTGGCCAGTGCTTTAAGAAGCAGTGATTCCTACGCCTTGCGCACACATTCAGGGTGATAGTCCTGGGAGCCCCATGTACTAACCCAGAGAGTAATAAAAGTCAGATGCTTCTGCATAATAGATATTGATGGAACAATGTGTCTGCTGAGAGTGCTCTGTCCTACCTGCAGACAGTTCAGATTTGGCTCATGTCCTGGACAAAGTGTTTATACCACTTGCAAACGTTTACTCAACGTCATGGAAGCGAGCAGAGCCGTGTAAATGTCCAACTTCCCTCGCATCTTCCTGTGTTCTCAAAGTGCACTTTTGATGGTATCTGGTAGACATAGCCTGGAAAATGCCAGGCTATGTCAAAGCCATTAGCAATATTCACCTTTCTGGCAATGTTTGGCAGCTTTGGCAGAAGAGAGAAGTTTGGAGGCTGGCAATGTGGTGGGAGTTCTGGGGGGAGAAAATCTTGACTACCTCAGAAAAATATCTTTATGTTGAGATGTAAATTCTATTTCTGCTCATGTGAAAGGGGTAAGTTAATGCCGTATCAGGGAAAAAAATCCCTAACATAAGAACCCGAAAATAATCTTTCCATGATCAGCTAGGAGTTGTCATCTAATCTGCCTTCGCAGACAGAGCAAGTATTTTGACAGCAGTACAAGTGTTGCAAACTGGGGTTCAGGGAATGAAAAGATACCTCCTCGTTGATTTCCATGGCTTCTCCCCCTTTTTAATGCCTGAAGCCTGGACCTGGGTCCCATGAATCCTAAGCCATCCACTCCGCATGAAAAGGCAAAGCAGGATAGCAATGACTGGACGTGATCCACGCAGCTTCCCAAGGACTTCAGCAATTGATTTCTGTTTGTTTCCAGGTGTGGAACTAGAGAGTCAAAGATGGGAAACGATTTTCTAGGTGCTGTGTGAATGAATTTCACAAGCCATTTGAACTTCTTTTTATCACAGAGAGACAACTGAACAAATTGGAAATCTTGGCAATAGGCTGATCTTGACTAGCAGACTGAGAACATCCTCCCTAGTGTTGCTCTCATAAAAACTTCAGTGCTACCTTGCACACTGATTTAGCTCTGAATTAAGTCCACCATCTCTGCTAGAGAGATTCCTGGTCTGAAGGTGAAAGCAAACAGCAAAGAAGGAGGGTGACACCCAGGTCTTGTGCTACTCTCAGCAGGAACAGTAGCAGGGTCCTAAATTCAGTGGCTTAGTCTGACCTATTCAAATAGCATTTTCTTTGCCCAAATAACTGATCCTTAATGAAGCTATTTATGTAAGGAAATTAAATTAAAAAGGAATGTTAGTCACCTGGGTGTTGCCACATGGCTGTAATGTGTGTCTGGGAGACCTGAGACTCATAAATTGTATACAACACACTGAATGGAGGTCTTTAGCCTGTAGAATTAAGTGGCAACTAGTTTCATATTAAAGATATTACACATACACAGAGGCACAAACAAAATGTCATATTCTCCATTTCCTGTGTATAAATCTCTGCTCACAGAAAAGTCAAAGAGCATGGGGTAGGAGCAAAGGAATTATGATATCAAAGAAAAAGGTTTCAGACTAAAAAGTGACCTGCAACTCTGCACCCATGGCTTTTGGGGTGGAGGTAAAAGGCACACACCAATCCAGAAACTGCTGTGGCCACAGTTACAGCCTGAGCCTTCACGCACTTGAGATGAAGCAGAGTGCACAGGATCTCTGAAAAATGAAACATCAATTGCCCAATGCTAAACAGTACAGGCCACCGCATCACATTAACAGAGTAGGCAGAGTTCAAGGCCAGGTTATGCCCTTTTTCAAATACCTGTGGCAAAGATGCAGGATGAGAAGGCCAAGAGCTACTGACTGTCAAGCCATGTTTGACACTGAACTGGCTGCTACAGCCAGATCTCAAGGTGTGCACAGCTTGCCTGGGACCCTAAAATGCAGAACGTAAATCTTCTTGTCAGGGCAGCTCAGGTAACTCAAGAAACCTATGTCCTACAGACGTTCACTGTGGCTCTGCAAATGCATCTTGACTGAGGACCAGGACAGCTATGAAATGCATAAACCCACACAGTCAGTTCCTGAGAACTCCTATAGAGCCAGGCTGGAGGGCTTCTGAATTTCTGAATCACAGGCACATGACCCTAGCAAGGCTCTGCCTAAACACAACACACACACACAGGATTAGCTGTCCAGACCTCACCTGTGTTCAGCAAAGAGCAACTGTACCCTCAAGCCTGAGCTACAGCAAGGTTTCCAGGCACTTCTTGGACCAGCAAACCTTGAGCCCAGGGCTTTCCCTCCTTCAGCACACTGGGGGACCTGTTCTTCATCCTGCAAACAGCCACAACCATTGCTCATCCCCAAGGAATACATCCTCACTCAGCAACCAGTCCTGAGCCTGCACAGGATCCCAGTTCAGCCCCAGCAAACACAGCAGTGCTGGGCTCCAAATGCCCCAGGAAAGGAGGTTCTGCTGTGAAAGGGTTTGTAAGACACAGGACTGCATCAACCCATTTGCCTTCCCAGCACTCTGCTGGCACGTGGAGCTAATGCTTAATTATCCTGAGTGATTTATTAACATATAAAGTCAGATTAAATGGGTATTTAGAGCTGAGTGGCTGAGAGGCTTTGAAAGGGAAAAGTGATTCACGCTATTTATCCAGCTGAGACAGAAGCCACGTGCCGTGAACCCGCAATACTGATTTCTCCAGATAAAAAGAAATACATTTCTAGGGAAAGAACCCTATTAGCATCCAGCAGATGTGTCAATTAGGAGGAATTCCTGATTTAGACAGGCACACTGTTCACACCTCTAAATAGAGCAGAGAACATTACTTAGGACCCTGTACCTTCTGTAAGGCACTTGTGCTTTTACGCACCCATCACACAGGGTATGCTGGGGCTCCAGATCTGCTCAGGCACAACTGGAACTCGAGAGCACATTACCATCACTGTGTGATCACATCCATGCCCAAAAGGTGGCTCTTAGCAACACATAATTTCTCCTTCACTGAATGAACAACCTTAGAGTTAGAACCTGGATTAAAGTCTTCCCTCTTCCAAAGGAAATTTTGGAAACAAAAAATGGAGACAGCAACAGGAAGCAGTATTTACGTGTACTTGTCTGCCACAATCTTGTTTTCTGTGGTACTTGTTGGTGTGGGGAAAACTAGAATCATCTGATGTGTTAAAAGGACAGTTTCTTAACTTTGACCTGTGACATGATCAGATTGCAGTCCTGGCAGGGTACGCTTTTGATACACAGTCACTAGGACCTGGGGAGTTGTACAGATTTCAAATAACTTATACAGAAAAATAACTTCAAACTTTTTTTTTTTTCCAGCCTAACTGTATGTAGGGATGCTTGTCAAGTGAAGAGAGAAGAAAAGTAAACTCTCAAGCTGACCTTGGTGGAAGATATGCAAAGATATGAAGGACAGAGATCAAAGAATGTAATGTCACAGTTTTATAAAACTGGTGTTTCTTAGACCAGGTGTTCCCTGTTCCCCATCTGCCTCTACCCTCTTCCACCCAATTCCTCAGCATCCTCCTGCACAAGGATGGAGAGATCAGGCAAATGACCTGCATCAACTAATCAAGCAGCTGCAAAGGAATTAAGACATAAGCGAAATTTTCACTGGAGTCAAACTACACTTTTTGTTCAAGCCTAAAATTAAGTACTTCAGTGTTGAAAGTTTTCCTTTTTAAAATTTGCCTCAATTAAAACTCCACCTAAAATGGAAACAAAAACTGGAAGGATTTTATCTTGAAATGGCTGAGAAGAAAATTTTGAGGTTCACCCCTTCTTTTCTTTTCCTATATTTTTCTCTCCATAGATAAGCAGGTGAGCTTTTATACCTAAATTGTCTCACCTGTCTAAAACTGGTGGGCTTGTACCCACCAACCCTAAGATGTTCACAAAGTGATCTGGAACAGAGAACAGGGGCAGATACCCTCACCTTCCACCCACCCAAGGCACTTGTGTAGCACAAGAAAAGACAATCTGGCTCCTGTATTAACAGCACCCACCGAAGCTACAGAGCAAACAGCACCTCCAACCCCATTTTAAGACTCAGCTGCTTTTACAGCTTATTTTTATCTCTGACAGGAGATGGAGTCCAGCTGAAGAGCAGGGCACGTACGCTCACTTCTGGCTTCGCACTGAGCTTTCCCAGCCACTTCATCAACACAGCCTCAGATTGGCTTAAAGCAGGAGTAAATTTCTATTCCTCCCTGTTGGCCAGTGAATGAGCAGAGGTAGCCAAGATCCCCCTTTCCTGCAGGCCCAGCAGTCCCCACTTGCCTGTGTCCTGCCTGCAATCAGCCTGGTGTGAAGGCGGTTGGGAATGCAGGTTGCTGGTTCCTGGCATGGCCCAAAACCCAAGGCACAATCAAACCCACAGAGAGCCACTAGCAAATCACTCGAGCTACTTTTTTATGAGACACTTTAGCCAGCCCTCTTTTCATATCCTTTACGAGGCTGCCTTCAGCCGTACTTGTAGTAAAAAACTCCCAAGTTATGGAAATCATAAGAAAGAAATTATGTATGGAAAAATCATTACATTATAAATTGGTTCCACTGTTCAGAACATGTAGGAAATGGGGCATATAAAACTCAGATGGTGTTGCAGGCTTTGATACAAGGTTCATTATTACACCACGACACAAGTGAAATATGTGCTAACACACTGCCAGTTAATTTGCCTTTACTCACAATGCAGACTCATCGCTGGGCAGCTTCACAAATTTCATCAGCCTGGGTGATTTCTCTAATGGGATGTGGCAGCCCCCATGGAAACACCACAGGAAAAAGCAGATCTTGTATCTTCAGGGCTGGGAACATGTTCCCCCACCTCATTCAAAAATAACAACCATCTCCCTGTTTTCTCCTCATCTTTTTCAGATTTCATCCATGTATTAGACTATTGAAATGCTGTTATCCAGTTATACAGGTGTTGTGTCTCTGGTTTTTAATGACCTAATCGAGGTAGGAGGCAGGAAAACCGGACAAGAACAGCTCTGACAAAATGTTCTTTGTTAGAAAATACCAATTGGTTAAAATTGGAAAATTTCCATGAAAATGCATCCATTTTCTTTAAACTTTCATCACAAAATATTCTGAAGCCAACCAGGGAATTTCAACAGTCACAGGTGGATGCCTGAAGCTGTCCTCCAGAAAAAGGGAAAAGTAAGGAGATATTCGAGGTGGATGCAAGATGCTTCCCTGGGAAAAAAAAAAAAAAAAAAAAGGAAAACCATGGGATTGCACTTAGCCATGGTTGTTAATTGAATAACAGGGGGAACAGCCTGAGAAGTCAAGAAATCCACAGAGCTTACACCAGGTATCCACTGGATTTCTAGTTTTCTTTAGAAAAGCTCTTGTTTTAATAAAACAGTTTAAAAATAAAATCATAGTCATTATGAAAATATTTCTTTACTGGAAAAATTCAGGGCAATATTTTTTTTAAGATTCAAATGGTCTGTTTCCATACATCCACCGAGAAGTTTGGTTTCTTCCTGCAAAATTACTTTCTTTAAAATAGACTCTACTTTCTATTACATTATAAGGGGTTGAAATTTGAATGAAGTGCTTTAAATATATTGAAAATGTTTCAAATGACCCAAAAACAATTTTTTTTTTTGTTCCAACACGGAACAAAATCTCTTTTGCTTGCTTCCCAAAACCTCAACAAATTGGAAAATCCATTTGCCATGTAGCGCTACTCAGAGCAAGAATGTCAAGAGGTCCAATTTTTAATGCCTAGATGGTGTCTGAATTGAAGAAGTGTCATCAAAATGTAAAGTGTTATGAACCTCTTCAAATTTCCAGCTGGTTTTGCAGAAGGAGGGAGCCTGATTTGGGTTCAGATCTCAATGCTGCCATCATCAGGGAGTGTGCCTGTTAATAAAACCTTGGATCACCATCCAAGCCTCTCTCTGCATACCGAAGCTAACCCCCAATTTAGAAGATACTGAATTTGCCGACTCTCAGGTTACATCCCTCCTGCCCGTCGGGGGTTGGATTTTTTTCCCTGAGGCATGCTGACAGACTGGAGGGGTTTACATCTTGCTGTATGTATCTCCTTTCACATCTTTCACCATCGTTTTAAATGAAGCCATGTAGGGAGTGAGAGGGAGGAGGGGAGGCAGCACAGGGCAGCTGAGGAAACCCGTGCAGGCTCAGGAGATGCTTGGGGTGTACGACGAGCCTATTTGTGAAACGTGTTTTTTCACTGAGGTCCCACAGCCAAGGACTTACAAAACCATTACTTACAGTCTGCAAATTGGTGTGGAAAGTCTTTAAAACCCACAGGCTCACATGGACCAATGGCCTTCCACATCAGATTAAAATTACAAGAAGGTCACTTGAGGTGGGTGGAATGAGAGTTTGGGGGCTTTTTGCTCACCACAGGGACTTGAGGCCCCACTCCCACTTCAAGAAGCCCACATGCCTGGCTACTACAGAGGTAAGAATAAAGCATCCTTCATTGCTAACACAACATCAAGGACTGCCTAAAGGAAAGGTGCTTCTCGCCACCTTTGCTCATCCACTTACAGTCTTGTCATGGCCAGGGGCTCAAGGCAGCTCACTCAGCTGTGAGTAAGTAGTGCTTGCCTTCCATGTGGGATGGAGAGCTGTGGTTGGTATTTACAGAGGAAAACCAGGCAGGCACAACAGCTCCCTTGCCATTAGTGCTCAGCACAGTTCCACTGGTAACCACTCCTCTCCCAAATCCATCCTGGTACCCATCTGCTGCTGCCTGAGGTATTAATAAGGTAAATAATGAGGTAAATACCTGAGGTATTTTTCATGGGGCATATTTCACCAAATGAGCAATTCTCTGGGGGAAGGTGATCAATTCACTGAAATTCAGGTAATGGTGAAGGCTTTGCAATAGATGCAAAATGACAGCTCTGGAGTTGCTCAGGTTCAGCAATTTTTGCACTGAGCATATACCCTGAATTCATGAGATTCCCCTTTATTTTTAACTTAGATTTTACAGCACCATTTAAGTTACAACTTTTTTTTTTTTTTTCAAATAAGGAAATTGCATATTTAACGGAAATTAATCTCCCAGTCCCTCTCAATAAACCTTTTGAAAGTCTGTATGACTATGACAGGGGTAGGTATTTTTAGAAGGACCATGCAGTAATTTTCTCTGCAGCATTCAATAATTTACAATATCATAGCCGAAGGTAAAGATTTCCCCTAAGTATAATTTGGCATTAACTGGGCCTTCATTGCAGACAGGACACCAGCCTAAAACACAGCTTTACCCTAAGGATGCTGGGGAACTGCCAAGCTGCATAACCCAGCCTAATGCAAACTCACAGCCAGGTAAAGGCTGGACAAAAGCTCCACCTCAGACACAGGGATCTGTCACCACGGACCAGCACCTCTCTCCAGGTGTGCCCAGGCAGCACAGGGAGATGTGTGCAAGCAAGGAAGAGCCACACCATCACCCAGGCTGGGAAAGGAAGGTACAGGAGGAGCTGGCCCACAGCACAGCAGCTGCAGGTGAGGGATAGTGAGCCCAAATGATCCACAATGCACAGATTTATGAGGTTCTTCATGACAGCTCCGGGTCCCTTCCTTTCTTTTCCCATATAATTACCATGGGTGATGTTTTGCAGCAAGACTGGGAGGGCTTAAACATAAGCACTGCAAGGCTGTGTACTGGGTCGTGGCAAGAACAAAATGCTATATAGGGTATGAAAGAAATGCACGGCAGAAGATGTCTGATTTACAGACTGCTCCTAAAATGTGTGTGCTGTGCACAATTGCATACTCTTCTTCACCAGAATGGCTCTGTCTCAAGCTCCTCAATGCTTTAAGGAAAAGCCATCTGACAACACTACACCCACAAGGGAGTAACTATTTTATTACTTGGGCACTAGGTCATGGCAGCTTTTTTAAAAACAAAGTTGAATTCAATACAGATATACACAAGCAATGTATAGAATATGGGGTTTTTTTCTCTATGTCTTCCCCTTGCTACAGTATCTGGAGTTTCTTATTTGAATATTAAAGAAATAATTTTTTTTACAAGTTAAAGAATGTCTTGCTGAAGAATAGCATCAAAAAGTCTGACTAAGGAACAAAAATCCAAGAAACTTCCTTATTTAATGAACCACTGAATATCACTGTGAAGAGAGGAGGTCGAAGCTGGCTCTTACCACCTTATCACCTATTCCCAAGTACCCTGTTAGCAGATCTGCATGCAGTGGTGGCTATCACTAGAATTGCCAGAAGAGCAAATTGTGTGGGAAATGTCAACATCTCAAGGCCTGCATTCCCAGGAATCAAAATTTCTCAAGAACAGCAGGTCTAGAAGGTTTTTCTGCTACAAACATGTATAGAATTACGGGCTGTTAAAACACACAATAAAATATTACTAGTAGAGATGTAGAAGAAAAAATCTAGACAAGAAACACAGAAAATAATTTAAAAAGGAGTAATTTGTTAAACCTGATATATTTCAATTAACTTTTTTTCTTCAGAACCAATCGTAACAACTGCTCTGCAATGAAAATTTCCCAACTAGCTTATTTCCTTCTGGCAAATCTTGTCAAAATGAGAGGGTGTGGAGGGAAAAAACCTGGGTTTACAACAAGAAATAAAACCAGATAAACATTAAATAATACTTAGTGTTTGGCTCCATTCAAGTTGCTGGGAGACATGCTGCTGTTTATTATGGACACACACAGATCTACAGAGCTGGAATCCCACGTTCCCCCATGCACTCAGCCCTTTTCCAACCACAGAGAGCATCTTAAACCATCCAATATCCTCCTGCTTTCATTTTACATATGTATAACTTAATATCTGATTACATTGGCGTTTAAACTAATGACTTGTGGACCCACAAGGCCTTGGATGGTGGCTGGCAAACATCCAGGCAGAAAACATGGAAACAAAGGGCTCCTAAACCTGTGAGGGTGGGTGCCTGTGTGGTGGAAACACTCCCAGCTCTCCTGCCCCCATCTGCTCAGAATCTCATCACAAAGACTGTCGTTATAATAACTTTATTATGGACCTTCTGGGGAAAGCGAGCTCCCAGTGAGGGGTTTGCTGCAGCAGACAGGAAACTCGTTTGCTCCCCGCTAGAGTAAAGCCCTTTATAATTAATGCTGGGTAAATAAAGCGCTCATCTGTAAACACTTTTAATTAGAAATTGGTTAAAGCTAAACCCCCGTGACCACACTGGCCAGGGGGATTAGACACACGTCAAGCTTTGCGTGATCAGCAAATAAGAGGCCCTTTAGTATCCTCAATTCCTGTGCTGTGGGACCTTTTTCAGCTCCAATCACACATCACTGAGCTGCTCCAGCCTGCTCTCCAGGCTCAATAGAGGATCAATATTTGCCTGTACTTTCTGAGAAAAAGCCTCCTTGACACAGGCAGCATCTGTGTTTGAACAGTCACTTGCTAACACATAGCAGACTTTAACCAAAGACATCTTGAGCCACCGGGTCAAGCACAGCCAGGGTCACCCAGCAGTGTTGGTGGTTTCTGGGTTCACTCAGGGCACTGCTTGCAGCACAGCCATCAGAAAGGGCTGCTGTGAACACTGCTCACTGCTCCCAGGGCAGAAAAGGCATTGCAGAAGAACAGTACATGGGTAGAGAAAAATAAAGAAAACCCCCGAACCACCTGTATTTCCATTTTTTAATCCCTGTATGTGACCTGTGCCTGATGTCTCTACTCTTGTGGTAGTACTGAACGTTTTCCATCAGTGGTACTGGTAATATGTTATCAGATTTCATGGAGAAGGGACTTTCCCTTCTTATCTTTGCCACCCGTCCTAGTTCCAGGTGTCACCTGTGCATAACGAGAACAACAAAAGCATTCAGGGATGCTTCCAGCAGAGATGGTTCTTGCTTTGGCCAGAGCGTGCCAGCCTGGCAAAATGTGTGCATTGCAATGCCTTGTCTCCATTGTGGAAAAGCAACAAGCTGGCTCTGCTGGAAATGGCACCAATTTGCCCACCCCAAGACAGCCAGCACAGCACTGACCAGCAGACGTGTCCTCTCCCTTCCACCGGCAGGAATGCTGATCACTTATGGTGCACCTCTCCTCCTCTCCTCTGTTTCCTAGCCCAAAGTCACTCCTCATGAAGAAGAACTCCAAAAAACCTCATTTTCATTCACCCGTGTTGTTCCCAATGTCTATCTGATAACTGAACCAATGAGTGTAAGTCAACACCAACATCAAGATTTGTGATATTCTCCTCTGCCTCTGCTGCCCAGGGCCAACAGGGGGACTGCAGGGGAGCTGAAGGGTCCCGAATGCCATAAAATGTGAGGCCCTGGCACAGCGTGAGTGAATCTGAACACACCTGGATGGTACTTTCAGAATGGGGAAACTGAGGCTCAGGAGGTGAAGGCAATGTGACCATGCCTGGCCAGAGTCAGAACCACTTCTGCTGAGCCCAGCCAGCACTGCTCCAGATAATGTTCTCCCATGCCTCCCATCTTCTTTGTTCAATCTTGTCAGCCTCTTCCTAAAGAAAAGGAAGTCCCTTCTGGAGCACAAGGTGGGAGATCTCCAGCAGAAGTGCGTCCCTTTTCCCTGGAGGCCCACTGACTGAAGCCATCAAGCAGTGTGTTGAAATGCAGCTGGGCATGGGCAGGCTGATCACCAGGGCAGGGCTCATGCAGAACACCACGGCCAGAACATGCCACACTGCAGAGGCAACCTTGCCAACTGGATAATTCCTGGCCCATAACTCCAAACTCCTGGTTTTCTTCTATTCCTATCTCTCTTGTGGATTTTTTGCATGTTAACTTGACTTCTTTTTTCCCCTTTCACATTTTCTGTCTGTATTGGAGTCCCTGGAGGGCACTGTGCTCAGTTATTCCCTTCCAGCTGCAGCTGCTCCAGCCCAGTGACCCCACAGATGCACAGCCATGCTGCTGGACAGTGCTGGGCCTGGCCAGCCCCGCCACGCCTTCGAGCACTCCCAAAGCCATTGTTCTCCAAGTACACGGAGCCAGCACACATCCACAGCTCACTTGGCCTGCAAGGAGCTCAGACACTGCTGGGAGTACGTCGAGGGGCTGTAACATCAAAGCTGTCCCGTTCTCACTAATGGACTGGACTACAGACCTCTGGAAATGCCTTCCAAGCTGAACTGAGCTGGGATGCAGAGGGGATTTCTACCTTTGTCTTACAGATGGATCATCTCCAGCCAGCCTGGCTGCAGCCTCAGCTAGACTTCCAGCCCAAGCCTCTGCTGCAACAGTAGCTGACAACCAGCTCTTCTCCCCTGACACATTTCAGGGAGACAAGCTGCTCCAAGACAAGTCTGTCCTGAATTTACTTCTGTCTTGCCACCACCATCACCTGTGTTTTCCTTTCTCCCACATCCAGCTGGAGGCAAGGTCCAGCTCTAGCACTCGGCAGACCTTTTGTTAATGATGCCTTAGAAAAGAAAGCCAAAACTACTCTATAGATCCCCAGCTGGCTCCTGATCAGAAGGCACTTGGTGGCAGCACATCAAATACACCCACGTGCAGCATAGCTGTCTGGACAGACATCCCTCCCACCCAGAGACCCATCAGGAGTCAGGAAGTGGTGTTGGCTAAGGGCATCTTGTGGGATGGAAAGATTTTTGGAGATGTGGAATATGCCAGTCTTCCATTAGTTACTCCATCACAGTTCCCAATAAATTTTTGGAAGACAAGAAGCCTGGCTACCAGTGCAAAGGAGCCTGAAATGTCAATCCCACTGCACTCCCCATCCACACTGAGATGATGCCTCTTCCAGTAACTAAGCCCTGTCTTTGAAACAACTGAATTTCCTAAAACATTACTTTCAGACATTTCCAAATTCAGCCTAACATAATCTGTCATCCCCAAGTGGCCTGAATGTAAATGGACACATGTGATATGTGGCTGCTGGAGTGACCTTCATCTGGGAGGTGAAGCCCATCACCATGTGTAGGAACAACAAATGATCCAAGAACAACACTTCCAGCTTCTTATGGAGCTCCAGTAATGCAGGATTTGGGTCTTCATTCAGACATGCCCTCAAGCAACCTCCTTAGTGGGGGTGGTAGCATGGATGTCTCCTGCTCCAGGGATGGCTTTAAGTCCTCCTCCCAGCCCCTAGTGAGATTTGAGGTTTTAAGAGACAACCACCCATTGCTGCAGTGAAGGGAAGGATGAGTTGCTGGGATTCTTGTGGTTTCTGCACTCCTCTTTCCTAGCAGGAAGCATTTTAATTTTTATTTCAAATGCATAAACTATCCTTCAAAAAAAGAAAGGCAACAGAGAAATTTTCACATGGCCAAGAGTCCCACTCAAAAGGCATTCAGTCTCTTAAATCATGACAGAGTGTCCAGATGTGTTATTAGCATATCTATTATTAGTTCTTTTTAAACCCTGTCCAGTAAAGTAATTGAGCTTTGGCCTCCTCTACCCTATTGGTGAACAAAAGGGAATGGTGCCCATTTGGATTACCTATACCCAGAGAGAAAGCTTTGATTCCACACCCCAGGCCCGAATCTCCCAGCTGTCACTCTGCTGCCCCGGGAAACAGCGTCACCACTGCTCCCTGCTAGAGGGATCAGGGACTTAATGGGATTTAGGGTGGAAAATACAAGCTCAGCCAGAGGTGTCTGCAACAAGGATTTTGCAGAGAAAGGGGAAGAGAGCCAGGTCTGTTCTTGCCCTCCTCTCTCATCCAGGACTTGCCTCATTTCTCTCAACCAGACATGGAAGGGGAGATGGCAGTGTTACAGTGTCTGTTATTAATGCCACTACTATCCTAATTGCATAATTATATATCACACATGCTTAAATGATAATAATAACAACTTCAATAGCCATTATGAAAAAAAATAATTAAGCTGCTGGCTGAAGAAAGCAGGAGTCTGAATGCAGTGATGGAGCAAATCTCTGCCAGTCCTGGATGTCATGGTCCTGCTCCAGAAAGAGGGACATGGAACAGGAGGTAAAACTTTCTTCAGAAAGGGGAAGGCAGGAAGGCAGGAAGGCAGGAAGGCAGGAAGGAAGGAAGGAAGGAAGGATTGATTAACTGTTCATTCCCCATCCTTCTTTCATGAGCACAAGCGAAACCATTGCATATAAATGGGAGTAAAATTTGGAGGGGGGAAGCTGTTGCTTTTACTCCTCATCATTCTGATATGTCTTATTCAAGGAGGATATATTGCACAGAGCACACCCCATATGTGCTGTCTTCAGCATCCATCCAAAGGCAAATGCTTTTGATCTGACCATATTTTTACAGTTCTGCAAATACACAGGAGTGCTTGTATTAAAATTAATTACCATGAAAGCCCCACAAATTCACAGGATTATTCCCAGGCCAATCTCCCTTATAAAACAGGTTCATGATGTCAGGCATCCTTCCCAAAGACACAGAAGAGAGATCTGGGTGGTAGAAAGATGAAGCTTTAAGACCTCTGCTGACAACACTTCCAAAACTCAGCGATTGCCTCACATTGCAAAATTCTGTTCCCATTTGTGCTATCTAAAGTAGAAACTCCATGTACACGACAGACACAAAAGCCAGGCCAAATTCTTCACAGGAGTGATTTTGGGTTATGCCAGTTAAAGACAGGATGACTCATGAACTACACAGACAAACACTTTGGGAGAAAATGTCTCAAGTCTGCATTATTCATGAAACACGCAGCTAATCTGAATGGTCAGGGAGTTACTGTCTTCTGTATTTAACATAAAAAAATAAATCTGGGAGCAGGTACCTTCTCAAGAAAGCACATGTTAAACTATCTCCAGTGCATGGGGCTGGATGATCATCATGGCCACCCTTGCAAATGAGTGCCCCTATTCTCCTTTTAACCTTTCATGGGGCTGAGGAGAATGGGGTTATTCAGACTTACTCTGACACACTGTGTCTTAATCCTGAACCTGATTGCAGGGAATGGAAATAATAAACTGTTCTGTTTCAGGGCTTCAGATGTGTTCAGGATGAAGAAGAATTTCCTCTGGTGTGCACATACACACAAATGTCTAGAGGTTATTTTCACTCCAGACTTCCTGCAGCAACAGCAAAAGTTGAAACAGTGGCAGAGAAGAGTTTGAGCAGCCTAGATCAGTGCTACAGGCTGAGTATAGAAAATCTGTGCCTGACTGGTGTGCACACTGTAAGTGTGTGGATACAGTGACCTCCCACCACCCCATCCCAGAGAAACCCTCTAGGATGGCAGAGAATGGTCCCTCATGATTGTTTAGGAGTGTATCACCTGAACAGTCTCCTGCTACTGTGGGAGCCATGCCCATGATGTGCACCGGCAGCTGAGAGCTTGGTCTCCTGGGATCCAAAATGCAAAGGTATCTTTACCTCTAATGTAGAAACACAGAAAGAAGCCAGCCCTTGACAGATGCCTGCCTGACCTCCCCTGAAAAATCTCTCAAGGTGGAAGCTTCACGTCTTGCCCAATCTATTCCCACTTGAGTGCTAGAAAAGACCTTGCCAAGGTCAAACCTGGCTGGTTTTGTCTGTGCTTAAGACATAGCACTTCAGGTGCTGTACAGGGGACAATTTGCCTCCTGTCTGCATTTTGTTTGGGGTTTTTTTGTTTGTTTGTTTGGGGTTTTTGGAGAGACTTCCACATTGAATAACAGATATACCTGGAATGAGGTTTATAAACAGGTTTATCTGGGTAAAACATTCCATGAAGTGACTGCTGACTTCTCCCTGCTCTGTGCCTCTCTTGCCAGCTCAGGGCATGAAGTGGAGGCTTGAAGGAGCTCATCTGTACATCACACCTACATGTCTCCATCTTCCCTCATGGCAAGCTGCTCCTGACCTGAAGCTTTTTTTGGTTCTCCCAAATTCCCATCCTCTTTTGCGCTTTCCTCCCTGGCCAGACCTGTGCTGCAGTATTACAGGAACAGTGTGATGAGCTGCCAAGAGCAGTAACAAAGGACTCATAAACTTTCCCTCTCAGCCAGGAATAATACCCGACGACTAGGAGTCCTAAATTGCAGACAGGAGGAGGGAAGGAGTGGGGAACCTATTCGCTTGTTTTGCTGTTTAAACAAAAACGTGTTCTCTGAGCTATATCCACACACTGCTTGGCAAGCACAGGAATATTAACTGGCTTTGTTGGAAATGCTGACAGCACAACCCTGAAAGACATTCCTGAATATGTGAAGTGTGCAAGACAGGGATCTGGAAATCTGCATGTGTGTCTTTGTGTCTGTAACTGAAGAGATGCCCTTTGGGAAATTTTGGGAAGACACAAGTGCAGCTTTGGATTCCCTCCCATTTCCTCCTGAGAACAGCTCAAGGTGAAAGGGGTGGCTCAGCAGCATCCAGAGAGCAAAAGAGGTTCATGCCTCTCTTTGAGCCTTATGATATTTCCATCTTGCCTTCCCTGTTTGTGTTCACTTCCCTCCTTTGCCTGTCTCTCTCTCCAGGACGGAGCATTTTGGAGGCTCTGTTCCAGCTGGAACAGCGTTCATCTGAGCTCCGCGGTTTCTCAACCAGGCAGAAGCCAGGTCCAAGAGGACTTAGGGCTTTCCTCTAAGCCATTACCCAAGTGTTAATATTACCACCCAGAAGCTCAGATCCGTGTTCTGCTGCTGGATGCTCGTTAGGCCTGTAACCTTCTCTATGTGGGGAAGCAATGGCTTCACACCAGCACACCACCTGGCTGCCCCATTAACTTCAGCTTCCCCAGAGGAGAAGATGGAGGGCATCAGCATCTTGTTCAGGCAGTTTAATATATCAACATTTCATGGTGGTCATGAGAGCAGGGAATCTGCAGGATCATTACTATTCCACAGACAGAAACATGTGGAAACAGAGAACCATATAAATATATACAAATAAATATATACATGCTCAAACCCCAAATCTCAAGTGTCCTAGAATCTTGGCATTCCTTTAAAGAGATTTATTTCATCCATAAAATTCCCTGCAAGCTTGTACTCTTGTAAATCTGTACTACAGACTGTCAAATCCCTTCTATGTGATTAAGGGAAGGAAATCTGCCAATGTCATCTAAGGGCAGTCGTTAGAGGCAGGCTGAACCTCACCAGTCCACCTGGCTTTCTCCAAGAGGAAAAGCCTCTGGTGTGGCTGAGGGTGCAGTGATGCTCCTCCTGGCCATGGCACAACCTGTTAGGACATGAAGCTGGGAGAGGAAGAGGCATGTTCCCTTCCTTGCAATAAACAAAGGAAATCACAGTATACCACCCTTTGAGGAAAGTCCCAATGTAACCAATTTCGGTAGGTTTCAACTAGAGATCCCGATTTATTGAGTAACAGAAAGGAAAAACCATCAGGCTTTTAATTAGGTGGGGAAACTGAGGCAGAAATTTGCACAAAGCTTAGAATCATAAAATCACGGAATGGTTTGGGTTGGGAGGGACCTTAAAGATCATCCAGTTCCAACACGCCATACCATGGGCAGGGACACCTTCCAGTAAAACCAGGCTCCTCAAAGCCCCATCCAGTCTGGCTTTGAACACTTCCAGGGATGAAGCCATCTACAACTTGTCTCGGCAAATCACAAGCAATAGGAAATCCTCTCTCTGGCTTCATGGTCCTGGTAATTTGTGCACTGGAACACACATTGCACCATTTATCTGCTACCCATGCAAACCCCTCTGGGATGCTCTTTATTAAAACCACTTTGTGTGTGTGTGTGTGTGTGTGTGTGACAGAAAGCTGGTCTTGGCTCCTCTGCCTATGACTGGGTAAGGCTGCTGAGTTCCGAATTCTGGCTGTACCACACATTTCCTGTGTGACCAATTCTTGCTACAACTGCCTGCACAGCCAAGAATGAAAATCATCAGCGACACACAGGCTTAGTTTCATAAGACAGAAACACAGAGTGGTAAGCACAATATTCAGGAGTGGAAAAGCCTCCTGTTCTTGATCATAGCAGGATTTGGTCCAGTAGGGTTATTGTCCTGCTTCCAGCAGCTGCTGCTTCCAGATGCTACAGGAGAAGGTGTCAAAGCATCCATCTGCTGTGAGTGGTGTGATTCCTTCCTGACCTCAGCTCTTGTGAACTTATGCCTGGAGCAGGGGAACTGATGGGCCATGTGATTTTATTTTCCCCGGCGTAACTGCAGATGGTATTCGCTTGCTAAAATATAATTGACCACAATATGAGAGATGTGTTGAAAACCAAAGGTTAGCATGGCTAAAATGTGTCAAATTCAATTACTTGGGACAGAAAGAACTATTGCTACAGGAAGAAAAGGTGAGGTGCTTATGAAAGCTATGGATAGTGGTTTTCTGCTCTCTCTCTATTCTTTCCTTTCGGGTTTCATTGCTTTCAGGTGGTGTAATTTTGCTAGCAGCTGCTGAGAAAGCCGACCTGGGCTACTCAGAGACTCTTCAGGATGAAGTTGTCTCATTTTTGTACTGTTGGGAGTGGCCTGACCTTTCTGTTGCAGATGCAGCCTCCAACTCAGGAAGTTCTCACAATGTCTGTCTGCCCCAAACCATCCAGAAATACGTGGGAAAAGGTCACTGCACTTGCAGGCTGAATATTCACCACCAACCCTGTCTGATGGCTGGGTGCGATCTGAACCAGTTCTTATGGACTAACACCATGACAGTGGCGACATTCCCATTTCTGGGAAGCAGCTGTGGGATAATGAGGGATGTGATTTGCCCATGGGGAAGGGTGGGTGCAGGATGGACCATGGCTAGAGAAGATTAAGGCTGAACAGTGAATATGTGGGGCATAGCACTTGTGTTTTGTGGCAGTCTCACCTGCTTCTCTCCTAGAATGTCAGAAAGGTGCTCTGAGATAGGAACACAACAGGAGAACCATCACACTCCCTGGGACAGGCTGCCCCATAATTCATGACCTACTTCTCAGTGTGATGGATGTTAAAAGAAGAAAATGGGAATGCTTCAGGAGCTCACCAAGGAAACAAAGGAATTTAAGAGAGGAAGAAATGACCAAATAGAAAAACATAGTCCATGCAGACTTCAGCTTCTATAATGCACTATCTAAGCCAAATTCAAACTGGACTGGTTCACTGGCATTGAGGATTTGTATGGCCTAATAACAGCGCCTGCAATCAATCCATCTCACCATAAAATTCATCCCAAATGCTGCAAAATACCTGGTGTCATTCCCTTTGAGTTCCTTTGTCTGCCACTTCATCATTTCCCCTGCTCTTAGAAGAGTAGGGTTCCCCTTCAAGCCCATTAGCCCTGTGGTGAGGGTGGCTGGCTGGGTCTGTGCTCCAGCATTTGTATATATATTGGCTGATGTGGAGGGGCTGCATTTCTGTTTCTTCAGCTACATGAACCATACCCAGAATCAAATGCTCCATCAAAATCTTAAATTCACTTCAAACCATTAGGAATTTCTTTCCTGGCCTTGTTAGTGGTGGCCTTGTTTCAACCCAAAAAGCAGATTTTTGATGGCAACAAAGACGGCACTTATGCAACTTCAGCATTGTGGGGAGCATTCCTCAGCAAATACCAGCACTCTCTCTTTTTTTTTCTTTTTTTCTTTTTTTTTTTTCTATTTTGTTTTCACTTCAAACATGTCTTTCTCCTTCTTTCCCACTTCATACAGGAGAGGCTCACGAGGTCTGCAGAGATGTAACACGCTGGAAACCACTGCAGCCCTCCTGGTTACAAAACAACAATAACAATAAAAATAAAACATAGTAAAATAAACCCTGGAATGGATGTGGGTAACCAGCTGTTGAAACCTGAGGTTGTGCTTGACTGAGCCATGATAGGAGAGAGAGCTCCAGCTACTGAGCACACTAAACAGCTCCATATCCACCCCGCCTTTCCCCAACATCCTCGTCCCACATCCCCATTCACAAAACAGGAGCAGCAGATCTTTAGCCCAGGGCTGTTTGTTTTCACTGGGGTTTTATTTTGCTTGTAAAGCCCCAGCCCACAGCATTAAGAAGATCTCTGCAGTGCTGTGGTTACTCCCCTCACAGCCATCTGGGGATGATGGAGCGATGCTTTCCCAGCCTGCACGCACATGCACACACAGATCATTAGCATGTTGCCATCCTGGCTGTGGATGATGTTCATATTCCACTGGTTTCAAAAAAGTGCTCCCTGAATGTCTGAAGGATGCACAGGACATGGACATGCCTTGTTCAAACTTCCAAAGGGCCACCCCAGTGAGTCTATATGTGGAGGGATAAAATCTCTATAAGCAGCTATGTCCTCAGCACTTTTTCTTCTGGAGTGGAGTAACAACTCCTTGACTCCAGTTGAGCTGCATAATTAAAGAACAATTATGTGTGGCTGAAAGCACTTCTGTGTAAGGAGAGGAAAGGCCTTTGGACTTCCAGGCTAAAGTCTCAGCTTAGGGAGGTGCTGAACATCCTCACCTTCTGCAGACTCACTGCACCAGTGAACTCTAAGCACATGGATCAAGGTCCAGGGACCACTGGCACCACTTGACTACCCATTTCACTCAGGTTTCATGAGCTTTTACATAATTTCCGTGGACTATGAACATGTGCAGTGATCCTAGAGAGACTTCAGCACTCCAGACTTCCCTGGCTTTAACATTTACTACCAAGGACAGCAAAGCACTGATCCTGACAGTCATGAGATTCATCTTGAGATCCAGTGCAATTCCTACCAGCTCACAGGACCCCCTCAGCACCTTTCAGTCCTCCAGTCAAGTTCACATTTACCAAGTCTGGGTTTCCACACAAGGGCCGGCAAATCCCATGGTGACCTGTTTCAGGACAGATCTCCAGCCATACTCTTGCCTCTATCACTGTAACTGGGAAAAAAGACCACAGCAACAGCCTCGCCCTCTCTACCCAAGATGGATTTCATTAAAACCCTTCTACTGGCCATGGGTCTTGTAAGTCCCCTTGAATTAGAGAAAAGAGATGTTTCAGCAGACAGTAAATGAAAGTGAACCAGATTTGGAGAGGAAAATGCATTCTTTGAGAGTGTAATAAAACACATATTGACTGGGGATTTCATTTATAAGGGGAACCATTGTGCCTTGGGTTGGAAGCCTTGTGAACACTCACTAGGGCCTGCAGGGCATTGCTGACATGTCATAAACCTCAGCTCTCCTCAATAAACAGCACATGCACACGTGTAGCCATGTAAATAACTGCACACAGAGCTGCACAGAGTGTGGGTCACACACTTCAACATGGCCTTGGAAGCCCTGGAACAATAGGCTGAGCCAGATGGTGGAGCAGTCCCACAGGAGAACCTCATGCACTAATGCAGAACTTCTGGCAGAATCAGCACAGTTCTAAGAGAAGGATAAATCTCTTACATTTAGGCATGATGCCTAGGCATTAACTTTCCTTTCTTAAGTCAATAGCCTAAGTAATATTTATTTTCTGAGGTAATCTTCTTGTTTCCTCTCACAAATGTAGGACGAGGGCTGCTATTGTCATCACATTCTCCTAGACGGCTTTCTCCAGTGTGTTGTCCTCCTTCATTCAGAGGCCCTGGACCTGGCAGTGCCCTGCAGAGCTCTGTAATAATCACTTGTAAAATTTGCACTGTTTGACCTCACAGAGGCTGAAGTTGCCCCTTCCATAACATCAATTTGTTGTCTTCTTGCTAACTCCTATTGACAACTTGTGAGAAGAAACTCAGATCCCTTTGCAGCCAACTTCAGGTATCTCAGGAACATTTCCTTTTGCAGTCATAATTTCAGCTTATTTATGCCTTTCCCTTGATCACTTATATGAGGGGAAAGATCTCAGTGTGCTCCAACCACCTCAGCTGCAATAAGGGTGTACAATATGTAGATGGTGTGGCTGGCTTACATTTCATAGTCTCTGGGCTTTCAGAGTACATGGACTTTATTAAAGCCTCTTTTTTGTTATGTTCTGCCCAAATCTGCTAAATTAATTTTGTCATCCTTTCATATAGTTTCTAGCAAATAAGGAAAAATTTTGTGTTTCCTTGCTGACTAAAAATTTGAGAAACCATATTGTATGTTCTATGGATCTACTTATATTATTGTCGTAGGTTGACAATGAAGTGAGTTTTTTTCAGAATTTTGTTTAAATTATTAACACCTGAAAGATGAATACATTTAGAATATTTGCTGAGGTGTTTCAATGGAAAAAGTAAATAATTTAAAACATTTCAATACAAAGGTTTCAGAATAAATCATTATAAATTTTTCTTTCTTAAATTGGCACAACTTTAGAACATGTTGAGTTTCCAATAAAGATAATTTTGATTAAATTAATCCACAATATAAATAAATTTTCCTTTGGAGTTCACCCCTAAATGACTTAATTTTTAGCACTGGTAGCAATACCACAATAAATTCCTTGCTTTGATTCCAGCTAATTCAACCCCTGGGAAGGAGTACTAAAGAGATCAAATTCTAGTTCTAAGTTTGGGACTGATAATAACTTTCTCCAGAACTTCAGAGATCCTAAGGAAAAAACTATTATGCATTTTAAATATACAGATTTCCCAAGACAGAGAAATAATCAAGCATTATATCTGCCATCAACCCTGTTAGTGCAGCTAACCAGACTCAGACATGCTTAGAGAATCTCAGCATCTGTTTAACAGTCATAAAACTGAAGCAAATGAAAATATTACTTTTTTTTTTAATGTGTCATGCATATCTGCAGCCAGGCTCTGGCCTTCAAGGCTTTTATGGCCAACACTATCCACATGGGATGCTGGTGGATCACAGACCAGCGAGAGACACAGTACAGTGAAGGTGTTGCACACATATTAAAATTGCTAAACCTTTCCCCCAAAGCATTTAATGAAGCATATCCTATGACATAATTGGTGAGCTAATAATAAAACCTGTGGCAAGTTCTGGACAGTGTTTTAGACAACAAGATGCGTTTTCTTGTGATGGCCCCACAGAGGGGAACCCTGGGATGTGATAGCACTGCAGCCTCACCCAGCTCACTTTGTAAGGACCACAATGCTATTTTACTGGGGTTTAGTGATCCCTTGTGCAGATCTGGGATCAGACTGAACTCCATAAACTTCCCTTCTGGTGCAGCTCAGTGCTACACCATGCTATGCTCAGGAAAATGAATGCCTTATTCCTTGATACGCGGCTGCTGGGAGGTATTTCGGCACTGGTAAGGTTTGGAAACACATGTGCCCTAATAGACTCTCTGCGGCCCTGTTCAGCAGCCACAAAGCTGCTGAATTTCACATCACATTATTTGCAAACACGGAAAAAGGGGATCCTGCCAACCTTCCCAGTGTTCCCTGTAAAACATGTCTGATTTCCACTCACGGCATCACGGCCTGCTGACAATAATCAACACCTCTGCCACAGTGCAAGGGAGCGCTTGTGGGAATGTGCATCAGGCCCCCAGGCTTTGCTAAACCCAACCAAGGGGCTGTTCTGTCCTTCCAGACATGGTATTGTCATAAATTTCCTCCCAGAAGCAAACTGTGCCTGGACTTATTCCAGCCCTGCCGAACAGCACAAGGGCCTTAGCTCATTCTTTGCTGCTTAAAACATCTAAATCCATTGCAATTCCTTAACCAAAATTAATTGTAGGTTTCCAGTTCTTAAAACCTTGGAACCTCCAGACTGTCCCACACCTTTTCCCAGGGCTATACTGAAGTATGTAATAAACTAAACACATCTACGCAGAGAGAAACTGGAGGGGAGAAAAGCTCACAATGCAGTTGAGCTCTGGGATTTTCACTGTTCAGACTGCTTTCCCAGTATTGGGTATATTAGTAATTCCTGATGACTCCTGGAAGGGATTCCCAACATTTGAGAAGAAAAGATACACACTACCTCTCTGCACTTGCTCCACTTATCTCCTCCTCCTTGAAACATCTCAGTCACTGATGGTACCTACTCAGGACCAAATTTCCAGCCAGTGTCCTCAGGACAAGCAGAAATAAGGCTGGGGAGTTATGCCAACCAACAGAGCATCTGACCCTTCTCTGCATTTTATTTCAATTGTATTTTGGAAGTACAAAGTGATTTAAAAGAAAATGAAGGGTTACAAGGTGAGCTTTGGAAGGAGCTGGTACATACGCCATGCCAAATACCATGTAGTCACCTAACTGGCATCTTTTCACAGACAAATTTAACAAGCTGTCTGTCCTCAGTCTGTCCCTGAAAGCAAGTGCAATTCATAATGCCCATGCACACTGCAGGCCTTGTTTAGGCCTTGACATCTGCTTGCTCAAAAATAGCTTTGGCACAGACTTACTCAACAGCAAATCTACTTACACTAGGAAAACATGTTGTTTGTTGTTATGGTGCATTACAAGTATAATTCAGAAATATTCACAGGGAAAAAACAGAATGATTTAGGTCTGGTTTTCTGGCATCAGTCTCTCTTTCCTCCTTTTTTTTTTTTTTTAACCACAACATTTTTCTAAGCAGGTTTTATCTTGATGGAAAACCATATACACACACACAGAGCCTGCAGACTGCAGACATGCAAAAGTAGTTAATAACTGCAGCATCTTTTTAAGTTTTTTTTTTCCTGTAACCCCTGCACAAAAAGCATACATCAGCAAACAGGAAAAGTTAACATCAAGGAGTAAAACAAGAAAGGCCAGACAAACTCTGCAGTAATTTTCTTTTGACATTTATGCTTTAATAGATTCCAGAACCTCATAATTTCTAGGAAGTCTGAAATGGCCATTTGACAGATTTTCACCCTGATGAAAAAGTCATATACTTCAGAGTAAAAATGCAAAATAAAAACAAACAACCTTCCCCACACACAACAGTGTCCCTGAAGCTTTCACAATAAAGACTGAATACCCCAAATCCAATTCACCATCACTTACATCTCTCCCCAGGCTGTTATGTGTAGAGGAATATTTGGGCAATGGGCTGGATGCTCTGCTCTTAACAGTATGAATTCCCTGACTCTCTGTGGGTGTGTAGTGCTGCCCACGCACCACACCCATATCCACACAGGTGCAAAGACATCACTCTGGACAGCCATACATTTCTGTTTCATTGAATTGGTGACTTAAATGACTTCTCAATAAGCATAAACCTTCCTGTTTTGGCCTTCTCCCAATCTCCCTTACTCCCTGCTCCCCTCGGCAGGGTGGTTTGGCAGTGAGAGTGGCAGAGAGAAATGCAAACACACCACTGAGCTCTGAGCACTCCAGCTCTAGCCAGAACTTGTGCTCTCTTGAAATCCCCCTGGATGAGGGCTGGGGCAGAGAGCCCGTCCCTGCCAAACTACTTGCAATGATTCCTTTGGATCTCAGGGAGGCATTCTGCATTAATCCTGACTGTGCCACATCTGCATGCTGGATTAAGAGAGGCTTTCATTTTCCAGAGCTGTCAATCTGGTATTTTTCCATGCTCAATAAATTCACTTTTTCTATAAACAAAAAAATAACAAAGGAAGAAGATGAACTACAAGGCAATTTAATCCTGAAATTTCTGTCTGCTTTTCCTTTCCTACTGAGGGATCAAGACATACTGCTACAGCTTCATTCAGAGAAGTCTTATGGAAATCTCATTTTGATACTAAAATGATGTTTCCAAATGTATGTTTTACTCATTGAAAAATCCACCCTTATTTATCTCTCCTATTGGACAGAAAAGGAACAATAAATTATTCCAGCTCAGAAAGCAAATAGCCAGTGATAAAAAAAAAAAAAAAAAAAAGGAAAGAAGAGAAGTTTGCCACTTGCTTTTAACTTATCTGCCTAAATATTTCAAAATATCTTTGTATTATGTAAAATATGTCTGGCTCAGCTTTGGATGGGGGCTTACTGTGGCTGCATCTCCATGGCAGTAGTAATTAGAGATGGCAGCCAGACCTGTACAGCCTCAAATCTTCCTTCTTTTCTTGTGATTTCACTGGTCTTCTTGCCACAAGACTTGATAACAGAGTGGTATTAGGTTACCTGTTCTGTTTTTCAAGAGTTGGTTAAAGCTGGAGTTGCCTTTCTTTTGGATGAAGCTGGTAACCAAGGCTTCGCATGAAAATCCAGAGGTACTTCAAGACTTCACTACAAGTAAAGCTGGCACAAGCAATACAACTGGGGGCTAAAAAAGCTTTTTCTGGCTATTGGCCAGGAAATTCACTTGCAGATGATGATGCAATCACCACAAAAAAGCAAACCCATGCCTTTTGTTTTGCAAGTATTTCTTCACCAAGATACTCTTCAGGTCAGTGTACTGGCTGACAAACCCTGCCAGGGAGTATGATGTGATTTGGCAGCGCAGATGAAAAAAGACACCAGCAGAAGGGAAATCAGGACAAGGGATTTGTAATGGAGACTGGCAAGTTCCAGGGACTCAATTTTTAATGACATAATTTTAAGGAAATTCCACACTGGATATCATAAGATCACAGAAATGCTGGTTGGAAGCGATCTCTGAAAGTCTCCAGTCCAACCCTCCACTCATAGCAGGACTATTGCTGACAGCAGGTCAGGTCAGCCAAGGCTTTGTCTAGCCAAGCCTTGAAAGCCTCCAAGGACAGAGATACCATGGCAGCCTGGCTAAGCAGAAGTGCTTCCAGTGCTGCTCCACCTTCCTCGTGAAAAGTTTTTCCTCATGTCTAATTCAAACCTCCCAAGCTGCAATTTGTTATTACTCATGGGTCACTGCTTTATTCTGCTTTCCTCAGATTCATGCTGACATCTTTGTGATGACCTTCAAACAGCCTTAGGAGGCTACTCCAACACCCCTGCACCTCCTCCTCCCAGTCTGGGACAGCCTGCATTTCTCATCCCTCTCCAAAAATTGTGCTCAATGCTCTTGCAGTCCTGGCTGCAAATGCAGAGGGCTCTGAGCAGCACTGCAGTGTGACAGCCCATGGGTACAGCCTGGTGTGGCCACGCTGATCTCTGCAACACCCCTGGGCACCAAGCTCATGCCATGTCCCAGGTGCCCTCCTACAGCAATGGGATCTGCTGCTTAATGATGATATTCCACATTCAAAGGCAACTCTCCATTACTTTTCATTCCAGTCTTGTTTTCCCTGAATATTCCTATGGCTTAGAGTAAAGAGACTGAGCAGACCTACAGCAGCCCTCACCCCAGCATACATATTCCACTGTATTTCATCATGGCTTCCCTTGCTCATCTAAGATACCTATCAGTAAACCAAACATTTATTTAAGACCGAGGTCTGCTTTTTGGTTTTGTTTTTTGTTTTGGTTTTAATTCACTTCATCCTTTTGATATTAAGCAGAAACAGCAGATTACTCATGGCCACAGAGGGAAATGTGCCACCCCCAAAAACAGGGCTTAGTGGCTCTGCACTGACTCAGAGGGAGAAAACCCTCCTGGGAAGCCTCACCATTCCAACCTCTGGCACCCTGTATTCTCCCTGGCAATTCCCAAGGGCTGATCCTGCCTGAGCCTGATGAGCTGCTGAGATAAGGTGAGCACACACCCGAGCATCGATGGCTCCAGGCCAAGCTGGCAAAACCAGCCCAAGGGATTTCAAGAGAAAAGAAAGAGTGGCAAAATGTGTTACCCCTTACCAAAAACACAAAGAATGTCTACTGCAAAAACAACTCTAAGTTGCTCTCAAAGTTGTGTAACTATTTCAAGTAATTATTTGAGTTTGGGTTGAAATCTGTGTTCTTGACTTGTACAGCAGGTACGAGAAGAGAACAGCAACAAGGAGAACGGAGTTCAGGGTCATGGTCTGGGCTTTCTCACTCACTAACACAGCAAACTTCTGTGACTCCCTAACTTTGGTTTCTCCTTATACTAGCTCTTTATTTATCAGTGCTCAAATCCCTGAGAGGACATTGCTTACTGTGTCCTCTGCAGGGAGTCCTGATCTCATGTCAAACTTGATACTGTTGCTAATCAAAGTAGTTCTTGGGATAGCAGTACAGAATATTTGTAAATGCTAAGGATGTGTCTGTGTCCTGTCCTCCTCATGTGTGTGGGGCTAGTTGCTTTTTGGATGAGTAGAGGAAGTACTGCATTAATAATTTTTCCTATTATACTTGAAATTATTTAAACTAGAGGTCTGGTTTTGATTCCCTATTTATACTCTCAATGCCCTTCAAGTGCCAAGTAGTTAATCTGAGTCTTTCATGCACTGAGAATACTGTAAATTAGCTGTACAGGGATCAAAAGAGGTAGGACTGATTTGATCTGAATTTGGCTGATAGTTGGCTGTCTCATCTCTCCAGTTCAGCTCCTTCCATCCTACTGAGCCAAAGGAGATGGGAGCTGCTCTCCAGAGGTGTCCCTGTTAGCCTCTGATAAAAAAGTGATCCTAGATGATGAGATACCAACCCTGAGACTGTTAACATAGGATGAGTATCACCACATCGGTCTGATTCAAAGCCTAGAGAAATAAATTGGGAAATTCCTGCTGAATGCCAGCAATCAGGTTCCACCCTGTAGTAGGATTATTAACTAGTACATGAAACTGTCTCTGGGTCTGCTCCAAAGCCCACAGGAGTAAACAGTGTCTCACTAACCCATGTTAAGAGGCACTGGATTAGGGCTTCTCTGGCAGATCAATGGCAAATTAGTGTAGTATCTTTTACATTAGACATGTCTGGGTTTGCTTGCTCCAAGCTCAAGATCCAGTGAAAAAAAAAAAAAAAAACCTTTACCCTTTAGAAAATGAACCCAAAAAGCCCAAAGCCTGAGCAGGGTTTGGCTCTTTACTTTTTTATTTTTTTTACTCTCTTTTACCAAATAGTCACTATCAGCACTGTGGAACAGAATTTATTTGGAGGACAATTGCTCAAAATCAAATTAATTATTCCTTCTCTCTTTATTTGCAAATGCAAAAGCTTAAATGTAACTCCAAGCAGTTTGGATTTCAGTAGTGATGGAGAGCCACTGGAAAGTGAGGACTCTTTTCTGGTATATTGTTACATATGAAATGTGATTGATTCCTTTGCCATCATATTTTAATATAATAGTGTTTTTCTTGGGAAGGCATCTTTTTCTTTTCATTAACAGATAATAAAGCATAAATCTCTATCTTTAATGTGGTGTAGAATTGTTTGACTTAAACAATAGATTCTTTTCCTGGCATTCAGGAAATATTTACTGGAAGAATGACAGTAAGTTATAGAGGCCATAGCTGAGCTGAAGATGAGCTGATAGCTTTTCCTACTGGCTAAAACCAAGTGGATAATGTCACTTTTGTCATACTGCTTTCCCAGTCCCCATGTTTATCTTACAGATGATCCCACGTTCAGAACAGAATGGGCTTTCACCACTAAAGCAATTGTGGGCTGTCAGCTGAGCTGCCATAGCAGACTTGTGCATGCTCTTGGCACATTGGGAAATGGCCTGTGTTGGTTCAAAACCATTTCTGGTGCTCAGACCTCCCTGGTGGTAACAAGGGTACCACAGAATATTGGTAGCTCAGGGGTCCTTTTCAGCTGCATCCAGTGGTCTGCTGGGCTTCTCCAGCAGAGCTCTGTAAGCCTGGAGGACAATTCTTAGGAGAAGCAGTTGAGGGAACTGTTTATCCTGGAGAGAAGGAGGCCTGGGCGACCTTGGAGTTTTCTACAATTACCCGGAAGGAGGTTGTAGTGAGGTGTGGGTTGGACTCTTCACCCAGGTAACAAGCCATAGGACAGGAGGAAATGGCCTCAAGATGCACCAGGGAGGTTTGGATTAGATATTAGGAAAAATTTCTTCACCAAAAGAGTAAATCAGGCTGTGCAGGGAAGTGGCAGAGTCACCCACCCTGAAGTGTTAAAAAAACTTGTTGATGTGGAGCTTAGAGACACGGTTAAGTGGTGTGCCTGGCAGAATTAGGTAAACTGGTGGATTCAACGATCTTGGAGGTCTTTTCAGACCTTAATGATTCTCTGATTCTGTACTCAGGCTTCAGCAGATATCCCAGTGACTCCCATTCCTTTGTGTAACATGCCTACTTACATTCCAAGACTTCAAGGAATCCCAACTTCCCAGCAGTTAAAAGAACCTGTTAGGCCCAGCAACACAAACCTGCCCTGATCCCGCCAGGCAGCAGGAACCACAGCAGCCTGCAGTGGGGGAGAGGAGAACAACAAGCTTGAGCTCCTGCAGTGCCAGCCAGCCACCCACACCCTCCCAAATGTTCAGCAAAAACTGTCACCTCTCCCACACAGAGGGATGTGGGGGAATTTAGTGGCTGTTACTGGCTGATCAAAGACCCTCAGTGAGACTGACTCAGTGCCCAGTGAAGTCAATGGAAAGCCCTCCCATAGACTTCAGTGGGCTGTGGATGAGACACTGTGTTCATAGACTATTATGGCTGTAATTGATTTATATGAATGCCATGTGTGCTGAAACAATACCGAAGAGCAGAGCATTCAGAAAATACATAAATCTTAATTACGTCTCTTCCAAGTAACATGTCACAAATTTCTGTTAATCTGAAAAAATGAGAGTCCAGATGTCCTCTCCCTCTCCCTTGTGTCAGTATCATTCTATACAATATCTGGGGTGCAACTAGAGGGAAATCGCTGCATTATTCACCATCCCTCTCCACAAATGTATCTTTCTCCCTTTACTTCCCTTTTCTCTCAGTGCTATTTTTTTTCCTGAATTGCTGGAATAATTTAAGCAAAGAAGCCAGATGTTTCTGTTGTAAAGACAAGCTCAGTACCTGTAAGTCATGGAGGGGGCTTAATAAACATGAAGTGCCTATTCTTTAAAACGTTCCAGAGTTTTGCATTCAATTTTCATTTCTAAAACCACCAGAGCTCTTCAAAGCTTTTGCTACTTTTCAACATCATGATGTTCCCATCAAAGAAGGAACTCATCAAATCTATTCAGTAACAAAGCTACTAATCCCAGTTTTTTATTCCCAGACTTTTTTTTCCTCATGTAATTTCATAGCATCAGGATGTCCTGCCACAGTTAAAGAAAGCAAGCCAAAAATTCCATGGGATATAACTTTTTCTAAGTATGCTTTACCCCAGCCTGCCAGTTACAGAAAGATCAATTGATTTCTAGCCATTGAAAAATAGAATAAAATTAAATAAAAAAAAAAAAGAGGAGGACCAGAAACAACACATAATTCTAAAAACAGTCACCTTTTGAGGGATCTGTAAGAACTTTGCCAGACCAGCATATTCATAAAATAGCAAAAACACATGGAACATTATATAATAAAGATGAATAAATAGCAGTTTCATGACAGATACGGTTGAATGGCTCAAACCTTCTCCTGCCAACCAGCAAATACTGGGAATATTTTGCTGTTTGTGCTGCTTCAGATGTGCATTGCCCAACTAAAGAACCCAATTGTTGCTTCCTAATCAAGTTGAATTTCTTAGGATAAATATCTATATTTTCATTACAAGCACTGCAAGATTTATATCCACTGTGATCCCACATCTTTATACACAAGACGAAGGAAAGGTGCAAAGTCAGAACATTTTCACATTTACCTTCACACCTGCACATTCTGCATGACAAATCAGCCTCAAGCTAAGCAGTGCCCGGGAGGACATCACCAGCTTTGGTTTTCTGGCATTTGTAACAAAATTGACCCTGTACCACCACCCTCTCTGAATTCTCAGCCTGAACTCTCCCTTAATCATTGAGATACCTTTAAGTGATGTTATTCAACACGCTTTTCGTCTCCCTCCCTGCCCCTGCTTGTATTTCCTTCCACCTCTTTACCCCATATTTGTTGTTGAATAAAATCTATACGGTTGACTTCAGCATTTGGTCTTGTTTGCACCATAGTTCAGGCAGAGTCATCCCCAATAATGGGATCGAAACAGGTATCAAAGGGTTAATTTACATTTCCAGCTGTCCCACCACGCCCTCCACACCCCTGGCTACATTTTCAAAGAAAGTCACTCTCTCAGTCTTTCCTGTCCTCTCCTTCACCTCATTGCCTTTGGTAACCCTGTCTCAAACTCCCCTTCACCTAGAATAAAACTGGACAGAGGTTTGGCTGACAGAACACCAAGGGCACTACAGTGGTGGCAAAATCCGTTTTCTTTATCCTTTTCTGCATGGACTCATCATCTCAGCAGATGATCTGCTGGAAGGCCTTCGGGGCAAGGACTGCCTTTCTCATTTACAAATGCTTCTATGCATTTGTGACGGATGCTGCTGCCCCACAAATCTGAATTTACAACTCATTATTCTTCTATTCATCACACTTCTGTTGTCCAATCAAAAAAAACCAAAAACCCAGAGTCAACATCAGATTATTCAAGCAACAAATTGCAAATTAATCAGTAATGAAAAGTATGTCCTAGCAGTTTATAAATTAACCTGTGGCATGGCCTACAGTGCCATAAATTGTCCACTGAACAGGTATGAGGAGAATTAATGTTATTACAAAACAGTATTTTTTGTAATTAATAATTTCACCAGCTTAAGTCAAACAGTTACATCTGGGCATTTATTACATCAAATAAACTCATTTAGAAAGCAGACATCCAAAATTACTTCATAATTTGCAATATGGCAGAGAGGAATTGGTGATTATCTATCCAACCAAATCCATTTCTTTAACAAAGGAGGGAATTTCTTAGAAAGGAGAATTGGAGAGCTCTTATGCACTGATAACATACATTGGCTTCATATTTCCTAAATACGTAAAGTGAAAAAATATGACCATATACTAAAAAAAAAAAGCCATTAGTCCTATGCAATGTATTTCAGAAAATGAGGTATCTGGTTATTAAAGACACATTCTGGATATTTGAGGATTTTGTTAACTTAGACTGTCAACTCCAATACTTAATTATGGACAAGAAAAGTTTCACATGACCTCTGCCTATCTGTAGATTTCAATATATATTTTAAATCCCTTTTTGATGTACATCAAAAAAATCTTCAAGCATATTACAGTGATTTTAAGTTGATTTGAACCATAAAACAAGAATGTTTACTGCCCATCTGCCAACCCCACCATTGTGTCTTCAAAAGAAAAGACCCAAAAAAAGCAAAAAACAGTAAGAAAATACTACCAGAAAGTGATAAGTGCCTGGCATTTTAACTTGCTTGTCTGTGAAGCATGATAAAAGCAAGAAGGTACCAGCTGGAAGGAAGTACTGAAGTGGCAGTAGAATGAAACTGAATGAGTTAGAATAGAAACAGATTTTCAGGACTTGGTCTGAGAAACACCACATGGGCGATAAGATAAATATGCAAAAAGGCTGCCAATTTTCTAAGAAGCAGAACTAGCAAAAATGTTTAAAATATTAACATCCTGCATGTTGTTGCATTTTTTAAAAGCAGGTGTTATCAGTTCTCAGAAACCAGGGTAAATATTTCTGGTGCAAAAAAATTTTGTTTAATCACTTCTAGGAATTTTTAAAAAAACAAAATCTTGAAGAAATCTGCTCGGGAGGAAGCAAAGAGACCATTCAACAACTGTTCTGTCAGCTTTTCAGGAATGCATCCTTCTGTACTCCCAGATTGCCATAAAATGTTATGAGAAGTGTATCTTGAATTTTTGGGTGGACCTAGATAGTAACATAAAGTTCCATCAGTGGGAATATCTACTTAGGATCCCAAGAGTGTTCATATTTTAATTACTAACCCGAATTTTCCCTGCAAATGTCAACCATGAGATGTTCCCAATCTCACAGTAACTTCAGTGAAACACCATGAAGGACAGGACAGCTCTCATGGGCAACAAGGGTGGACAAATCTTGCTGAGAGACTGTGCACTCCCCAAGCAGGGCTTATTTTTGGGGTTTTAGCTTGGATGACATCTAAGCCATTTGGCTCCTGGCCCATGATTTCCTCAGGAATCTGTTAACATAAATAAATGGCAGTAGTCAGGTAACACAGCCATAACTTCAGTAAGCACCCTGTGAGCTTGCTAGCTGAAATCTGGTCACTAATGGCAGATTTTAGAAATGGTGACACCACTTCCTACACGATGTAGCTTCCACGAGCACAGTAACCTGCCCTTCCATTCTTTCAAACCCACACCATCCTTTAGTCCTGCACCCTTGTGTAGGTCTAGGGGAGTTTTTTCCCTTTATCTTGTTTCGCCTGGATCAGGCCTCAGCTTGGCAAGGGAAACACTCTGAGCACACACTAAAAATATACATTTGGGAAGAATCCTGAGTTGTTTTCCTAAAGAAGAAAATTCTGCAGAGCACAGAACAGGAAATAACGTGCTCATGGGTGGTTTCCTCCTCCAGTGCCGCTCATACGCTGCAGCTGAGACAACACACGTGGTGGCACGGGAGTGGAGCTTGCCCAGATCCCTCAAATGGGGTTTCACAGCACTACAAGAAAGCTACAGATGGAGGTAAAGATGGTTTTTCAACATGTGTCTACAGAAGGTGGAAGAATTCAGTCATCTTCTTCATAAGCTGGAGCTGTTTTTCTCAATGGGATGTGCTAGTGCTTGCTTTCTGCTGTGAGCAGTGATAAGTCTGCCTTTCAGTCAACTCTTTGACACATTCCCATTCTCTGTGGTTTCCTCACAGAAACCATGATGGATAGCCCGCACCAGAAGGACATTTCAGCAGTGATGCCATACAGAGAGGAGGATGCTTGGCCCATGAAGTCAAACACAGTGCTGAAGATTGATCTCTTCTGGAATTCCTGTCTGATGCACTGACCATTAAGTTATGCAAACATGCTAATTTGCAACGCAGAATAAAGCAACTGCCTCCTGCCTTCCCAGGAATGTTTCATTTGGGGCCCAGCAGGGAGAAGACATTCGGTTAAAATGAACATTTTGTTAGTTTTAGCAACAGGGAATGTAAACTACAATGGAGAAGTAATGAATGAGTATTGAGAAAGAAGCTCAAGGTTAAAATTTGTGTCCTCCAATAAATTAAAATGTGTCTGAAGGGTTAGAAATTCAAGCAAGTAGGCTTTTAGAACTATTTTATTCTTTTGAAAAACTATGAAATGTGTCAAGAGTGTTATTTGTGAACCATTGCATGTTAAGCCACATCTCTGGAGTAAGCATGAGCTCTTCCTGTGCAGAAATTTGGCACCAAAGTATCTTCTAAGATTAGAGCCTCTGCTCACAACTTGCTGTGGCATTGCACTTACTGGCAGGTACTCTACAAACTCATATAGAAAACAATGCCTACTCAGAAGACTTCATCATTTAAATAAGGAGTGGATGAAAGGAAGGATTAGCACTTCTTTGGGGCTGCAGTCAGACCACTGAAGGCGGGCCAAGCTGATGAAGGATTTTCCAGAGGTGGTATGGAGAGTCTGTGGCAGACCTTGGAAAAACTCCTAGATGTTTAATTATCATTTTCCTTGCACTTATTCCTTTCCCTAACTCAGTGTCTGCAGTGCTGTGTCTTATAAAGGCCTTGCTCCTAAAACTATTTGCCATATTGTATGACCACAGCTCTTATCCTGAAACCTAATCTGAGCTCCAGGAGAAACAGGCAGAGGGAAGAGAGAAAGAGAAGGGACACTGGTGTCCACATAACACAGCTACAGGACAGCCATCACACCTTCAGGCTTCAGTGAGAGCAACTCACTCCCAGCCCCTGTGCTCCTCAAATCTACTCTGCCATGAACTCTGCAGCCACACCATGATTTTCCAGCATGTCTCCAGTGCCCTTCAAATCCTTCCATTTCCCAGAACCAAACTGCAGCCTAGAGCTCATTCTTCACACTCCCTGGATTAGCACCCCACCTTTTTCTTCATCTGCAGAGGCCAAATGCTGATCCATGCCTGAGCAGATGGACTCAGGGCTGTTCTTTACCTCCCTCTGCCTGCACCAGCAGCACAATGCCAGGACAGCCCTTGGCACTCTGCTTACACAACACAGCTGAGCTGAGCGAGGTTTTCCTGTCTTCCCTCTTCCAAAAGTGTCAAGTGCTTTCTGCTACATCAAAGGAGAGGCAAATTAGTCAGTCACACCCTTAATGCAGCAGTGGCATGTCAGCTTCCCAGAACGGCAGTGTGCATGCTGCCAGAAAACTGCAGGTGTAGTCTATTCCTACAAGCACAGCTATCCATCATCCCCGGAGTATAACACCAAGATTCAGCAAAGAGGCCCCTCTAGGCCAGCCCTGCAGTCTCCAAGCAGAAAAACTGCAGCAGAAGTGACACCCCAAACCACATTTGTTGGCTCAGTTCTGTCTGGGACCTGGAGCACAGGGTGGAGCATACAGCAGGTGCCCAGCGCAGTTTGGACACCTCGTGCTGCAGAAACATGGATAGAAAGCATGGCAGTTCCGCAGCATGATGTTATCACAAAATACCTTGGTATCCCTGCCCCTTTCCCACCATATCTGGACTTCTGGCTTCACTGGGAGTGCTGGGAGCCCTCTGGGGCAGCTGCTCTGGAAAGTGGTGCAGCTGATGAGTCCTGGCACTGCTGCTGCTGTCTAAGCCCCATGACCACATAATCAGCCAGGGCACGAATTCCACACACCTGTGTACACCTCTCCAGCCAAAAATACCTTCCTCCTTTTCCTCTTGTTTTCCTCTAAAGCTTCATGGGCTTGATGATTTGATTTTGACTAAACTTCATAAATAATTTTGCTATTTCTCTAGCATGTGTGTGAAATAACGTGATGTGAGGAGCACGAAATTCTTCTGGTTTACATCTTCGGTGTTCAGCTGGATGTGCAAAGTGGGTGAGAAGGAACTTAATCATGGTGGTTTTGAGGTTTTGAGACTATAACAGAGTAAACTGCTTGCTGACCCTGATTTACATTGAGTTGAATCTAATGGAACAAGTGTTTCTATAATGACGAACGCCCTCTGAAGCTACACCAACAACCAGTTTGGCATCATCTCCTCTCCTTTCCCCAACTGCTTTTACAGCAAGGAATCAGTAACAAAACAGACATCTTTTTTTAATAAACAGCCCTTGCTACTACCAGCCCCAGGATGTTAGCAAAACAGACAACATGCCTTGCTAGCAGCAGGCACACCACCTCCAGCCCTGTGCTCTAGCACCAAACTCCCTTCTTTGGAGGCAGCAAAGAGCACAAAACCACTCCTGACCAGCCCATGTCCCCAGCTCACACTGACAAGCCTGAAAATAAACAAGTTGCAGCCTGAGGAGTAATTACATCTCATTGGCACCCAGCACTGTTCTCACAGGGAGGGGAGGGCAGGAAGCCAAGGTGGGGGGATCAGCTACCAGTCCATCCTCCTGCAGCTCCCCAGCACAGATGGAAGCAGCAGTGAGTGGGGGAATCCGTGTTCTGCCAATGTCAAGCACGAATTCTTAGCTTTCTGCTTGTTCAGAACGAGTTTAAACAACTCTTTGTCATCTTCAAGATGGAAGAGATCGCTGTGGCCAAATGAGCCTCTGAAATTCCACTCTGGTGCTTAAAACAGGTATGCAAGAAAAATAAATCCCCCATGACCCCTGGTTTCCTTACAAGCAGTTCAGGACACTGCTCCTGCATGGATGCTCAGGTGGTAGAGTTCGTGCCTCAAGAGCACAGCAGAATAAAAAATGTGAAGTCTCCTACAAACAGGCCTCTGCTGCATAACACCAATTGCTGTTGGCCAAGAGTTATTGTGAGTGGAAAGCTCAAGTGAAGTTTGGTTCAGGCTTAATGAATTATGTTCATTTTCCAGCATATTGTTTTGGCTGATAAATCACAGCTTCATGCACCATTAGCATGTCATGATTGGAATATTTAATCAAAGGCCAGCTTTTTGTATAATTTACCTTTGAGAAACTAGATTTGCTCTCTGGAACAGTTTTGAACCATTACGCACGCTTATCAGCAAAAATCTTTGCTTTATGTCAAGTGTTGCAATATTTAAAGCCCTTGCAGGCAAGGAAGGATTGGGAAAAAAGAGTGGCTCACTTAGCTTGACAAATGCAAATGGTTTTGTTATGTTATTTGAACGAATTGCAGGAAAAGAAAAGAAAAATCAGAAGGAGAACAAACAATTCTGCATTTATAATCAACTATTATAAACGCTCCTTTGTTTTGGGTTTGGATCTCCAAGCAAAATGAGGAGTCTTTTGTTCTGGATGATGTAAGATCTTGTTTGGAAGATGGAACATCATTGTTTTTGCTGTTTGTTTTTCTTTCTCAGAGGATGTTTCTCTGAGAGCAGCCGCCTCTCCACCCAAGAGTCACCCCTGAAGTCCACACAAGGCTGCTCTTGAGGCAAATAAGAGCTCCCTAGGGAACATGTTTTTGTGCCAGATGAGAAATCCAGTCCTTGCCTGAGTGATCAGGATGGTTCATCAGCATGGTCCATCAGCAGGGACCCTAAACTCAGCCCTGCCTGAGAGTGGCAAAGGACAGAGAGCATCTTTTCATGCCCTTTACCTCACCACAGAGCTGCCATGAAACAGCTGGAGAAGAGGTTTTCTGCACTTCAACATACTTTTCTCCTCTATCTATACACACTTGAAAAGAGGGAGACAAAAACCTCACTTGTTTCTGCAGAAAACTCTTGGGAAATGGTTTGTCCAAAAAATTACAGAGATATCAAGTGCTTAAAATTAAAAACGCCTCCTACAGAAGGGTGAATCAAAGGTATGCAAAACTGAATACAAATCTGAGCTTAAACAGGGTTTCATAACTCCCTCCTGAGTACAATTTGTGCTCCTGGATGGGAATGAAGTCTTGCATTTTCCAGAGCAGTGGGTGCTTTTGTTTGCTTCTTGAAATGCTTGGTTGAACAACTGTGCAGAGCTGTAAAAATAGGTTTATTTTTATGTGCTTTATGGGTCTGATTGTTAACAGAAAAGGCCCGAGGGCTGTGTGAGTCTGTGCTTGTGCACTTCTGCACTAGACTTTTATGTCTGTGATCTCCCACACTGTGTAAGTGATGTCTGTGGCCACATGAACCACTTGTTCTGCCCCAAACAAGCTTCTGTTCAGGCACAGCGACAGCAGCCACAGTGTCAGTGTGGTGGCCATCAGCTCCCACGTGCTAGTGATTTCCACCTCCCAAATCCCAAGAACTAGGGATTGGGATCACGGGGGAGGTTGTACATGTGTGGGATATACAGGCACAATTGAAACAACACTACACAAAGAAGGAGTGTGCATCTTTCTACCTGTCACTCCTTCTAAGTTGTATTTTCCTTGATCTTGTCTTCCCTCACTTGCTGAGCAGGCCCTTCTCTTCAATTTTTCCATAGTTTCCAACCAATGCTGAGAACTCCAGATGTGGATGTGAATTCCAGATGTGAATTCCCAAACTTTTGGGGTTTCCAAATCCATGTGCAGATCTAGTCTGGATCAAATTAAGTCAGATCTTCTGCTGTGAGTCAGAACAAGAACGACGGTACTCAGCTTTCTGATGACAGCAGTGGTGTTGACCTGGCCCTGGACCTGATTTCTCTGCTCCAGTCCACTCTGCTTATAAACATTTGCCTTCCAAGGCAGATGTAAAGACATTTCTTCCCTAATGAAGAAAAGGAAGTGAAGCCCACTTGAAACAGCAGAAATTGCCACACCAAACTGTAAACCTTCAGCCAACAGCTGCATGTTGCAAATGTGCCATTAAAAGGCCTTTGCCACCAGTGGGTCTGTAGGTCTCAAAAGTGCCACTTGTGGCTCCAGAGATATCCAGAGAATAGCCAAAACCCAGCATCTATCTCATGCTTTCTTGATTCTTTACATCAGCCAAACTGTGCTCAAAACAGTAAACAGATTTGTTTGAAATGAATGGTACTTGGCACACAGAGAGAAATAAAAATACAATTAATTTCATTTTTTCCATGGTGACAGTTCTCCAGCTCACCCAAGTTGCATTTTCCAGACAGCTCGGTACTTTGTACCATAACTAGACTAGAAGATGGCAATGCCTTTCTTTTCTTATTCGTTTGCTAAAGCCCTCCAATTCCTAAAGGGCAGGCATGCTGATACGCTTTCCAGATCTTGGTGCAGTTTCCTCATACTTTCCTTAGAAAATGTTTTCCCCCTGACAAAATCTTTTGGTTTTGTACCCTTGCAGCAAGGTTTGACCAGAACCCAGAAGCCACCTACAGACCAGAGACCTCTGTGACAGTGGCCTGACTTGTGCTCCACACTCAAAGAGCCGAGGAAATACACAAACATCCATGTCCTGTGTCTCCACAGTTTCTGATCACAGATCTATGATTCACTCTCCAAACTGTCCTCCCTGTCCTCTTGAGGGGCCAACCATCACCTTTGCCTATCTAATCAGTTTGTCCTTTCTTCCAAATCCCCTATCAAGGACACCACAGGCAGAAGTTTAGGCAGAAAGCCAATGGTGACACAGTCTCACATGTGAGATAGTCAATGACAGTTAATATGAGGCTCACATTTTACTGAGCCTGGCAATCTCTCTGTTTGTTTTGACAACAATTTATTGAGAACGTTCCTCAGGGCCAGGACAAGGGTTTTCTTCACAGTCAGAGATAGGGCAACTCATTCTTCAGGATCATCAGCAAATCAGACACCTTAGTTTAAATATGTGTGGCTCAGAGGAGGTGTTAGAAGAGCCCTACAAGTTTTGTGTTTCCCTTTGATCTTGTGCAGGGTGGTCAAGTCTCTCCTTCCAACTCATCAAAAATTTTGTCCTGAATCAGAGTAGTTTTTCCCAGAGTTTTATCAAAACCAACATACTTCTCCCAAAAGCTTCTCTGTCAAAGAATGAGCAATTTCCAGAAACATCAATGAAAACATTTTTCCGTGAGGTCCCTCCTATCCCTTCATGTTGAGTGCATTTCTCCCATATTCCTAGGAGAAGAGCAAAGAGGTTTGTGTCTCATTTTGTGGGATGATGGTGAGCTCAGGCAGATTGCTCTGTGACCCACTTGGTGGCAATGGCCAAGAACTTGTGTCCTCACCTTACTCGCTCTGCGTCCTTAAATGTACTTGTTCCCTAGAGAATTTTAGCCTGAAATGTCTAACCACAGACCTGGAAATAATTTCAAATATAGTGTAATGACTGTTGTTAATCACACCCACTCTCTTACAGCATGGCCTGTAAAATAAGAATAGTGAGGAGGTCTTCCTGCTGCCCATACCCTGGCAGCAGATGCATTTCCTGTGTTCCAGAGCTATACATTTCACTGGGAAGGGATGCTCTCTAGTGGTTACATTATGAGACGGGAAAATTAGATCCTAAAAGTTTAACTTCCTGTCTCTCCCCTCAGTATCCTGTGTATGACGAGGCAACTCATCCCGTCCCACTGTGCCCTGGTGTGTCCCTTCATGCCTGTGGGTGACAACAATCCCTCTGCTATGTGGGAAGGCTTAAATGACACATCCAAATGTTTGGAGGGGAGGTTTTAGGGCAGAGACAAGCACTGTGGCCAATTTGCATTAGGTTGGAGTGAAGATAGGAAAAAGTGAAAAGTGGTACAACGAAAGGCAGAAGCGTCTGAAACAATCTGTCAGATCTTCCCCCCTTTTTATTTTAAGTCACGGAAAGTGCTCTTTAACTTGACTGCTCCTTATCTCTACCTAAGGCATCACAGAATTTTATATAATTAAAATTTCCTTGACAGTTGCCAAGGATTTACAATGTGAAATGTTTCAATTTTTCTTACATTATGTCTTGGCATCAAAGAATCTGCACTCATTTCCTAAGTATGGGATAAAGATGATTTCTAGTGGGAGACAAATGAATCAAGACCTTGACACCCCCATTTTTTTTCTTTCTCTCTCCTTTTCTTTTCCTTTCCTTCTTCTTCTTCTTTTTTTTTTTTTTTTTTAATACATCTGGTTATTATTGAACAGAGGCTTTCATGTTTTAATGATAAATTGTCTTCTCCCGCTGTAACAATGTCCCCAGACGGCTTGTCTTGGCTGAAATGTCTTCTAAGAGCATCTGCTTTTGATCTATAGGGGTTTTAAATCTTTGGATCTAATCTCTAGCCTGGCTGACTTGAAAGCTGATTTCCACAAAAGCAGAGTGTGAAACTTGTAGAAACCCTTTAGTGGAATCACTTGAAATTGTTTAAAAGACTGTATTGACAATACTCAGTAGGTCCTTGTGACTTTTTCCCTTCATATTTACATATACACACATGGATATAAAAATACAAGAAAGAGACATAAGAAAGGAATTTCTTTTAACAAATGCTCCAGTGGTATTTCCATGTAATCTGCATGTGTTGTGGCTTAATGCTCTAATAAAGAAGGACTGGAAGCTTTCCAGAGCACAATATTTATGCCATGTATATCAATTAAGATAATTGCCAATTATAATGATATGTCAATTAAAGTCAAGTGACTTTTAAAAGAGTTATGCCTGCTATTAATTTAGTTCTACACACACACTGTAAGTGTATTTATAAGGGTTGATCTTAAAATTTCTCAATGTTGTTCCCATCCAGTACATCCAGCACATGATCCCTGTGTTCCTTTTGCTCTTTCTGGTCCACTTCAGGCTGCAGGATAAGCCAGCAGAGAGCTGTCTTCCTTGGTGGCATGGTGTTGGCACGCTGTCTGCTGTCATTTGAAGCAGGCCAAGTCAATTTTGATTTCACCCCAACACAAATGAAAATAGGCTTGTACTCATGGGATTTCTGTGGGTAAGGAGAAACCACTGTGGTCAAACTAAAGAGAACCTCGTGATGCTACAATATATATATGGACATATACACATTTGTGTGTGTTTGGGTGATAAATACCCTCTCAGAGTTCATTTGTCTATCAAACCCCACACAGAACATTGTAACACATTAACAACAGTGGCAGACAGACTCTAAAGATTAAGAGTTTAGGTTTTGCTGTGATTAAACTGAATTTAGAACAAATTCAGGAGAGTTTTGAGCACAAAAGCTCTTCTGCATGAACTTTCTGGTTAAGATATAATGGAAGCCAGACCCCAGCCTCCCTGGTTGGAGGTTTGCAAAACCAAATCATAACAACTGATGAGGTTTCGCTAAACCAAAGCACCCTCTGTTTTCTCACCACAAAGATGAGATAAAAGAGGAATCTTTTTTCAACCATTTACTCCTTGCACCTTAGCAGCAGTGCTGAAATATAACCTATAGGATATTTTGCCATTATGTTCCACTATCTCCAAAGTAATAATTTTGTAGTCAGCTTTTAAAGCCTCAGAATGCAGCCTCTCCCAAGCCATCCATAGATTTCCCCCAAAGTTCATGGCTGAAGATTAATTTTCGAGGCTCCACCAAAACTCTAAACTATTTCTGTGGCTGACTGGGCCAGAGACACGACGGAAACAAGCATTTCATAACCTTTCAGCACTGCTGCTTCTATCCAAACCCAAACTCCAAAGCTGGGATGGGATGTGAGAAGCAATCAAAAACAACACTGGAAAAGCACGAATCCATCGTAGTAGTAAGGCTCAGCTTGGCTTTGGGTTTGATCCCAGGCATGAGGAAATATTCAGGGAAAGTGGAGTTATTTCCTTAGATTCATTTGCCCATTTCTCATTAGCAAAGCATTTTGATACTCTGTAAGAAAGAAAATAGAGTGAATTATTTCTAGTTTGTTATAAAACTGGACTGATAGAATAAATATCTGGGCAAGAAGCCTCAAACTGAGCCAAGAGGCTCATTCACCCCCAGAAATGAGCACTGTGCAGCACAGAATTCTTCTCTTTCTTCCAAGATGATCAGCAAGCGATAAGATTCTCCCTGGATTTGAGTGTTAACTGAAGCATCTTGCCTTAAGTGAATGTTTTATGGGGAACTTACTACACTGAGCCATTATCTACAAGTTCTTCTGTTGTCACAATTGTTGTTGCTTTGACCTCAAAAATGTATGAGCTAACTGGGAAGCCAAGAGTTCAGTCTAGGCTCCCCTCCCCAGGCACACTTTCTATAAGTTTTGCTACAGCTACTGAAGGGTTTGGTTTGTGGGGTGATAAAGGAATCAGTATGAAGAAACCCCAGCTGCCAACCAGAAATGATAACACAGTCCAGTGTTCCCAGGCTGGTTTCTGGCAGAAGCATTAGGAACTGTAACTTGCTGTTGCTTTGCTCCAGCCAGCCCTTTTCAAAGGGGAAATTCAACTGCATGTGGTCCTAAACTTCCTCTAAATTCAATTTGAGCCACTGAGCTGTCAGTTTAATTGCCCTGCTGTGGATGCCGCAATTTTATCTGAGTGTAAATCTCTCTGTCACTCAGAGTATCATGTAAAGTATTTTTGATGAGGCATGCAGAGTGTCTGCTCTTAAATGCTACAGCAGGGAAGAGGCCCAAGTGTCTCATATTACCCCAGGGACAGACAGCTCACACAGAGATAAAGAAGGAGACAGGATGCAGAGGGGCTCCCTGGGATGCAGGGACAGCAGAGGATGAGACACTTGGTGTTTCCCCACTGCAAGGAATGCCTGCAGAGCCTGTCCATGATGACAAGGAAGAGCCCAGCGCCTTCCTGACTCTGCCAGGTTTAGGACCCCCTCCCACCCTAAGGATAGGTCAGCTAGGGTGAGTGTCCACAGCCACAGGACATAAGAGGTGTCTGGGTGCAGCACTGGGTCAGCACAGGGCACCAATGGCTTGGGCAGGAGCATGGAGCTGAACATCTGGCCACAGCTGGCAGCAGGCTTATCCCCTCTGCGCTGCAGTATCACTCTGCAGATTTGCTAACTCTCCTGTTGAGTGCAGTTACGCATTAGAACTGCTAATATGCAGTGATTTTGCCTTAAGCTTGAAAGCACCAGAGGTTAAACAGATTTTGATATAAGAGCCTACAAGGAACACTCTATTTAAAAAGTCTATGCATCACTGGCTCCGACTGAAAGGATGATGAGTGGTAGGAGGAGATGAAAGGTGGTTCAGACATGGGTATGATGACAACAGTAAAGGGAAATTAAATACACTGCAGGGAAATAGAAGTCATAATCATCTTGGGTTTGCAGCTCATGAACAGTGAAAAGCTTATGTGATGAAACAGCAGGTAGAAGTGCCTTGAGACTCAAGTTTTAAGGCCCCAAGAGTTTAAGCTTGACATTCAAGCCTTTTAAAGTTTTATGAGGGCATCCAATAATTCCTCCTGCTCGGCCCCCACCCCCTGCCTGATGTGCTGGTTGTTTGATTTACACACCTTCCTGAATGTACAATGAATTCCAGGGAAAGCATGCAGAAACCATTGCAGGTCTGTAATTAAGTAGCCTTCATGCAGCTTAACCTCTCCAATAACAAATGTCCAAACCAATGCAAAAGGTCACCACACCTTTGGCTGGTGAAAACTGACACAGTCCCACAAAAGATTCCAGGATCTAGGACAGTTTTTACCCAGGGAAGTACAGCATGGTCATTCCCAAAATGTGCTCCGTGCTGGATGCAGGCAGGAAAATCTTGCTAATCCACACAGGGCTAATTTATATGCTTGAGCATCCTCCCATAAAAATTATTAGCCCGACAACACACTCTCCACCAGCAAAGAATTCCCAGCAGAGAACTTTAGCTGTATCAATTCCACTGCCAAACTCTATCAATCCCTCTGCCACACAAGTGTATGAACCACCCCCCAAAAAATCACCTGAAAAGCAGAGTGACAACAGCTGTACTGACCAGGCCAGGTCAGTACATTTAAAATACCTTTGTGCTAATTTTGTACATGTTCTAATCATACTAATGATGTTTCTAACTACAGCATGCTAATTATACTGAAATTAGACATTATTATGTTAATTTTCTAGCTCTGCACTAATGCCACTTCTATTAGATACAAATCTCTTTTGTTAGTCTTAAGCAAAACTGATGATTGCTTAAAAATTATTGAAAGCAATGAGTGACCTTTCTTTCCTTTTTCCCACTTTAACCATTGTTTCCTTTGCCCTAACTTGAGGAAATGTCAGGGCTTTCAGTCGTGGCCATTAATTTGAAATCCTCAGTCTGACAGAGGGCTCTGGAGAGTGCATCCATGATCACAAAAGACAAAATCTGTTCTCCAGAGAAGACACAGGAGAGCTGCTGAGTGCCTCAAATCATGGACACAGACCCAAGAGGCCATATTGGGCTGGAGGCATTATGGAAAAGAGAAGCTGTCTTTGTCAAGATCCCAATCATTCAGCACAAAATCAAGGGGAGGTTTGTTCCACATGCAAAGGATAGCTCAGGACTAACCATCCCTTGGAGCATGTTTGACATTTGGATGGACACAAGGACAGGCAGCACATCTCATCCATTATGGGTTAGGAGCACACGGGGTTAGGGAGAGAAACCTGAGCTCCGGAGTGGGACAAAGAAGGAACATTTTGTTACAGATCATTTTTGAAAATGGGAACATTTGAAACAGTACATATGGATTATTAGGTAGAAGGAGAGATGAAGTGCATGTTGGGCCTGAATTTCTAACACGCTTCCACAGATGTTGCATCAGCCCCCAGTCAACAGTCAACACTGTCAGACACGTCCCAGCATAAGACCTCAATCGTGTTTTGGCAACGCTCTGCCAGCTTTTAACAAATCATAATGCAATTTTTTTGTGCAAGATTTTTTTTCCCAGGCAACTTGAACTTCTTATTCAATGCTCTTTATAGCCCAATTTCCTTTACCCTAACTGTGCTTCCTTTGGATCTACCTGTCACAGTAGCTCTCCATTACCTTTTAACTCCCTAGGCCCATTTCCATCAAAATGATGGGAGCATAAGGCCACTAACTCCTACATCCTTCATGAAGAGAAATAACCAAACACAGGACAAAAAATCTGCTAAAAATCACTAAAGAAACAGCATGGCTTCAGCACAAAATCAACCCTTACTAGCACTGAGAATCCAGCCAAAAATAACTTCCAGTAAAAATTTGGTTCCTGTGGGTCAAACCTTCAAAGAATAACAATTTGATACAGAACAAAAAGGGTGATAAGGATTCTGTTCAGCATCTACAAACATAGTCCTGGATGGCTGTCTGCAGATACACCATGCCCAGGGGAGAAATCTTAACAACTTGTAATAGCCACATGGCTCTGAGTATCAGCTCTGATTCTGTACAATTCATTGAAAATACACTTTCCTGGGTTTTCTTTTTTTTTTTTTCTTTTTTTAATTTTTTAAGATGTATCCTTGTCATGGCTCCAGGTACTCAGGATGTCCTAATAAACCTATTTCTGACATCTCAGCTGCCTACCAGGCTCATTGCACCCATGAGACATAGGTTGTGCCTTACAGTGTCAACAGACCCTTAACATGCACATGAGCTTTCAAGCACATAAACTGGGAGAAAATCAACAAACACTATGGGCCACACTTGTGCTCTTCAAAGTGTGAGCCAATGCTGCCTTTGATGCTACACACAAAGCTTCCTTGTTCTTGTTTTCCTAATTCTTGCACATCAGATTGCAACATATGGCCAGGTTCAGCAACTGACAAAATATTTCCTTTCTATTCTGTTTGCATCACAGCTTTCTGGAGCCACAGATTGCCATGACTTAGCAAATGACAACTGAGAAACAGTGGCATGCCCTCTGTGCTTGAAAACAAACCACAACAGCAGCAGCAGCAACTCAGCTTCTCTCACCCACAGACTCCCATCCCTTCATGCTGGATGGCTGCTTTGCTGTTTTATTCCAATTTTGATGATCACCTTTTCACTCGTGATCTGTCCATCATTCAGACAGATCTGAGAGTATTTGAGACTGAACATATTACTGCTCTACAAGAGGCTCCAGATAACTGACTGACAGGCCAGAGGAAAGGGGCTGCAAAGATACACATTCATTAACAGCTTAAATATTTATATGGTTGTGTTTTTAAACCACATAGTGTTAAAATTTGGCATTCACTCCCCAACTGACCTATCCTAAAAGTCCCCATTGAGAGGTCCAACCTAAACTCCTACTGCAGTCATTATCATCACTTTCTAACTCTGATAATCTATTTTCCTCAGGAGAACTCAGCAAGAAAGTTGTTTTTTTCCTCACTGCAGAGGGGAGGTGATTTGCCCAGGGCCACTATGTGGCAAGACTGCAAACACAACCCAGATCTACTGGGGCAGTACTAGCGTGACCTGGACATCTCACATAAGAATGAGCTTCACCAGTTGGTTGGTGACCATAAATAGATGGTCTGTACACACACACACACACACGCACACACGCACACATTCCACATCAGTGGGATCACCAGCAGCATTCAGAGACTCCAGCAGGATAAACTGGAAACTTGAGGGACAATTTGCAAGCACAGGATTGAAGAGTCTTCCTGTTAACCAGCAAGTCCCCATTGGCCTTAATTTCATGTCCCTTCAAACAAAAGGCCAAACACAGTTGTAGTGGCCTGGGGATGAATCAGAGGAACAGAATGTTAATTCCACATAGAGTTAATTGGAAATGAAAAACGCTTCCTGCAAAATTAACAATGAAAAATTTTAAAAAATAATCCTAGTGAAATGACTGTTTGGGTGTGTTCTATTCCTTTTTTCTCCAGAGACTAAATTTCCTCCTTAAATCTTTCCCAAAGCACCAAGGTGGTGGTTGTTTCCTGAGGCTCCCCAGGCAGCAAGCCTGAGGAGAGGTTTCTGTAGCCGGGAGCTCGACCCACAGAGGTTAACCAAACTACAGCTCCAGAGGGGATATTACACAAATGTACCCAAATTGAAACATAACCCTTTTTTTCCCCTTCCTTTTTCCTGAAACATCTTCTTTTCCAAGATTCTGAAGACAAACGAACTCTCCCCCTGCTTTCCAGAAGCAGACCCTTTCCCACAATAAAAAAAGTAAAAGAAGGCACTTTTAGTTGTGCCATTTTCAGGGTCTCTTGCTGGTTCTTGGAAGAGGGGGCAGACCCCTTGGCTGGGTCCTGACTCACCCCTCTCCAGAAAAGAGGGGAAAAAGAACCCAGGCTGGGGGAGCTGCTGCTCCTCTTCCCCTACTATTCTCTTCCCCATCAGGGCTCGGTGAGGAATGCAGCAGTTCTGGACTCAGTGTGGGTTGCCCACATTAATCTGGTAGAGTATTTGGGCAGCATACATACTTAAAAAAAAAAAAAAAAAAAAAAGGTCCTTTTTTTTAATCTTTTTCCATTCAGGAAAAAATATAGAAAATTTTATTTGACAGACCAGCAAGCCTTAACACTGCAGAGGCTTTCTTTTTCTTACTCCCATAATTTTCCCCTGCTGTGGCAGTACGTGGGGATAAAGGAAGAAGAAAGTCACTTTTCAAAATTGCAGCAAGATCTGTCCAGAATCCATCACTCCATTTATTCCCTTGGCATCCTGAAAATGAGAGCCTGTGCAAAAGGTTTGCATTGCAGGAAAGACTTCAATTGTATTTGCTAATGAAAGCCATGGAAGTTTCTTAGATGGGGGAAAAAAGTGATTTTTCAATTGTCCTTGACTTTTTGTTTTTCTCTTCAGGCTGGAATACAAAAACTTACTCATTCTCAAGACATTCACTGGAACTTTTTGAGATATAAAAGACTATGACAAGCACTAGGCCTCTCTTCAGAAAGTAGGAAAAGAAATGAGCGGCAATTTGTTGGAAAAATCTACTGGAATAATGTCATTCCAAAATCCTGGGGACTCTTCTCCCAAAGCGACAGCACCTGTGGCTTTGTTTTCTGTTTGGAGAGCACCATGTCCAGGCATTTTCCAGATCCAGTTCCAGGGAAGCAGATTTTGTCAGGGAAGTCTATAATTCAGTGGAGTTTTAGGAGCTGCCAATGATTTCTTGCCAGAATCTTTTAAATTTTTTGTGATTTTTTTCCTTGCTTTTCTATCAGATGGAATTTCCTACTTTTTCCTCCCACTGTTTTTTCCTTTCCACTTAAAACACAGATGTATTTTTTCACAATATCTTATTTGAAATGCATTTCTCTCTTCCAAAGAAACACTAATAGTCTGTATTTTCCTACCATCTGTAATAAGGACAGACCACATCAAACATTCAGAGTTCAAATATCAGCTGACATTGTTGAAATCCAAAGCTATTTTTCAACTGGATAAATCTCCCCTGATTTTTGATATGAAGCCATATCACGAAACTTGCTGCCTTTAAGGTCCTGTTGTTCAAAATAGTAGTTCTGCATCACTAAAAATCAAAGAAACTACTTGATCTATGTTTTGGGGCACTTTTTAAAAATTTTTCATGGTCAGCACATAACACAGTATTACATAAACTCACTATTCCCTTCACCTTGGATGACTTTATATTTTGGCTGAGGCTCGTTCCAGGTAACCATTGCTGCTGAGTACTTGGGTATTAAATCTGAGGGGGACATCTGTGTTCTTCCCAGGTTCAGTGGAGAGAGACAGACCTTGCCAGAAATAATTCAGACCAAGTGTGGTCTCAGCCTCTCATCTTTGAATGAAAGGAACTCCACCAGGACTTGTATTTTTCTCCTTTGATTATAGGAGGAAGAAAAAAATTCTGTGACTGGAGAGACTCCACCTTTCTGTAGCTCAAGATGGGTGTTCTACATGTGTCAGTCTCCCTGAAGCTGCTGGAAATTCCCCATGGAGGAATGGACAGAGCAGTGGCCAAGTTCCTGCCCCTGGAGATTTTCAGAGCTGAACTGGGCAAGTCCATTGCACAATCTGACTGGCTTTGAAACCAGCCCAGCGTGGCATGGGGTGTTGGACTGAGATCTGCAGAGCGCCCTGCCAACCTAAATGATTCCATGCATTTATGAAAGAAGCTTTACAGGAGCTGGCATTACAGAGGAAAGTGCCCCAGCAGAACATTTTCCAAACCACATAAAACAGGTACCATTACAGAATTCGCAGAAGAGCACACGAGCTCCCAAATCAGACCCTTCCAGGTAGTCAATCAAATTCATCATGCTCTTCCTGCAGTGGTCAGTGGCAGAGGCTTCAGGGAGAAGCATGTGGAGCCCACAATAAACGGCTTTAGAACAACACGAAGGAGAAATTCCTCCCTAATCCCATGCAGCCAGTAATGGGTTGGTGCCCTGGAGCACACGGGTTATTATCCTCATTAGATTTGCACCTATGCAGCATCACCGGGGATGTTCTCATTGCTCATGCCAAGAACATGTTTTCTTGGCACACATCTGAGGTGATACAGAGCTTGCTCAGGCCTTTGCTACTCAAGCTAAGCTACTGCATGCCAATAAAATCTTTACACCACACCAACTTGCATTAGGCAATATATATTTACACAGTCTGTGTGGCAATAGTAAGGGTTGTTGGTTTTTTTTAAAGGCAGAAGTATGTAATAAATGACATCCCTTCAAACACACACAGACTTTACATTTCAGCACCTACTGCCTTGCAGTCCTCCTACAACCTCAGCTCCTATATTTTGTTATGAAATTTATAGGTTTATGCATACCAAAATTGTGTGTGTGTGTGTGTGGACTGTTACTGCCAGGGTGGTCTTTGAGAAAAGAAGCAAGTAAGATGCTCAAATTTGATTACAGGATATAATAAAAGTCAAAGACTTCTTCCTGCTCATTCTCATATAGTCCCTTGAAAGAAGAAGAAGAAAAAAAGTCTTTCCCTTTTTCCCTTCTTTTATAAAGGAACTTTTTTCTCCCCACCCAACAGAGCCAGCAGTGATAGCCAATTTTCCTGTGTTTGAACCTTTGAGTATGCACTTGAGAACCTCACGTGGTGAAAACTAACCCCAGAATACCCAGGAGACAGCTGAAAAACCCATTTCAAGGGCAAGGCTTTGATTTCTTCACATACACAAAATTGGACTTCTTTTTTTTTTTTTTTTTTCTTTTTTCTTTTTTTTCAGTCAGGAAAAATCTCCAGTCTCTGAGTGAAGGGAAAACTGCAGTGATTACTCCTGCCTTTAGATGGCTGGATAAATATTTACTCTATAAGACCGTATATTAAGGAATGAATTTTTTTCTTTTTTTTCCTCCCCAAAATACTGTTTCACTGTCTCAGCAACTATGAATGGTGCTGGTGTCTCTCCCAGCGTGGGCAGCCATTTTGCTGATGCATCATCTCACCTTTGCTGGAAAAGGATTAGAGACCAACACCATTAGCATCAGTGGCAGAATTCCCAGGCGTTGCTTCACTGTGCCCCACATCTTGTGTTGTTGCTCATGTCAGGGCAAAATAAACACACAGTGGTCTAAATGCACCACCAGAAAAAAATCAGATCTTTCTGTAGCCACCTTGCACTTATTTGTGAAAGTAATAAATGACTAACCAAGGGGCCAGGCTGTGATGGCTGAGAACTGTCCAATTCTGCTTGTGTAGGACCACCACTCTCCCTCCTGCATCAGCCTCAGAGTTAGTCCAGGAAACTTCACTCCCCATTCAAAATAACCACATTTATATAGGAAAAAAACATTTTAAAGTCATTATTTAGCCGATTCTCTCATTTTCTGAGTCCCTAGAGGAGTGAGCTTTTAATATCTCTTTGCACAGGGAGAGCCAGATAGATTGTAAAAACTTCACTGATGTTGTACAGTGTTTACCCCAAAAAATGTCCAACTGGAAGGAGTGAGTAAGGTATAGGGAGAACGAAAGCAAGAAGAATGGAGCTGCCGAATCACACTGGTTGGCTTTCCACAGAATTTTTCCCAAACCCTCCAAAAAGTCATCCATAATGACAAAATTCCTTTACAACAGTATTGTCTGGTTGTTGCTGAAATAAATATTGTGATAAATACAAGCAAAATATATAAGAAAAATGCAAAGCAGTGAATTAAGCATTGTTGTCTTGGGGAAGATAGCTGTGTGGAACAAAAAAAAATCCAATATGCTTATGTATTGGTGACAGCTTGAACTAATTTAGATAAAAATTAAAAGTTTTGAAAAGCAAAATCCAAAGAGGAAATAATAATTTGCAAGAGAAAATATACAGTGATATTGCCATTTCTGCACGCTTATGAAAAAAAACCCCAAAACAACAAACTGAAGTTTAATTGAAATGTTGTACAACTAATTTTGTGGAATTTGCTTCTTCCATAAGAAATTCCCTGGCAGTAGTGGATACACCATCACACATGAATGATTTGAGAAATCATTTCCACAGCAACCTTTACTGGTAAGAATCATGGCTGGAGCATAATATATGATCAATCATAGAAATAATGAAAACCTGAAATAAATAATGTATTATTTCATTATGGAACTGTCGCTACAATGCTAAAGTAGTGCCAATGACAGCATTTACCGATGATGAAATTATTATTTGTATTACAAGAGAAGTTATATATTGTGCATGAAAAAGCAAATTCGTCCATTTCTCAGGGTTTTATCCTGAGATTTGAATTACGTTTTCCTATGTTATAAGCCTTATTTAGAAAGCACTATGGATTTCAGCAGAGTGTCCTCCTTTTGCACCCACTCAAGCAGCAGTGATGCCACGTGACAGAATGGCACTATCCTGGTTACTGGAATGACAGAGAGGGAATTTTACCTAAGCTGGCTTTCAGTTTTCTCCAATACACTTTGCATTCAGCAGAAAGGCACTGTGAGACAGACAGAGCATTCTTCCTTCTTTTGGCCAACAAAGTCCCAGAAATACGTGTTGTCCCAGCATAACATCTTTCACTCATTAAGGAAACCTGGGTTTTCTCAAGGTGAATTTTCCTCCTCTCCTTACTTCCACTCCCACTGCCTGCCTCAACTCCAGCTTCATTCATCAAGTGAGGGAAAAATGAAGCAACTTTGGTTCACCATTAAGTACCACAGGTCTCCAGTAAGAACATAGTATAGCTACTATGTTCAGCAGGAGGGAATGAGAGAGAGAGAGACGACAGAGCCATCCAGTTCCTTCCAAGCACAACAAACATGACGTTGAGAAATGCAGTCGGAATAACTCTGGATAAGCCTCACCTCAGCTTGGCAGCCAGCTCTCCAGAATTTCTGGATAACAAATACAGCACTGGATGAATAGATAAGGCGGAGGTCTCTCATTCCTTTCGTCCAAACTCTTCCCTCCAGCAGCTAAGCCAATGTTTTGGCCTCTAGACCTTGCATCAGAAATACTCATCCATTAGCTCAAAACAACATCCAAAAAGAATTAAATCAAACACAAACATGTGCCCATCTTGAAAATGAGCTGTCACCCACAACATGCTGGGAACACATCTTCAAACTGAGGGAATTTAGTTTTTTGGTTTTTTTTTTTGGCTATCAATCATCTTGGACTCCTACGTGTTTGGGACTGATGGCGAGACAAAACTGCTGAGTGAAACAAGAAATGCAGGCGACCATTAACCTGCACTCTCCTATGCCAACAGAGATGCAATTCCCATAAACTGGCCATGTGTAAGCTGGTTCTGAACCACTCACACCTTGCCTGATGCCAGTTCCCAGCATGTTCACTACAGCTGAACAAAGAGAAGGTTATGTCCGTACCTCAGGACCCTTCCCCATTTGCTATCAGCACCCTTCCACATAATACCATGCTTCTCACTGCACTCTATAGCATTTAAAAATAAAATAAAATTATTAGGTGGCTACAGTTATACCACAGAATTGGTTTTCAGGGAAGACATCTAAAGCCCCATGCAGCATAATGCAGGAAACACAGAACAGCTTTATAGGCCTTCCCCTGCCCTCACAGGGGCTGAGGATCTTGGAGCGTCCCTGCATCTGTCAAGTGTGATGTTTATTTCCTCCGTGGAACAAGCTATCTTTATGGAATGAAATGACTGCCCTTCATATATTAAAATAACACCTCCTTAGGAGAGGCTTCCATGGGCACTGGCTATAGCTTACTTCATAAAGGGAACATTTACACTGCAGAAAACTTAAAAGTATCTCAGGATTGGAGCAAGACCAATTGGGAAGCACTGGGATGTGGACATTTCATCTTTGCTATGAAATTACGGACCAAGCAAAGGCTGGGGTTTGGTTGTTTATTGTTGGGGATTTTTTAACTGACTTTTCCATCTTTCAAGCCTCATTGCTAGAAACAAAGAAAGCTTAAATGTGGATTTTTAATAGTACTGTTAAATTTAATAGACATTTTGTGCAGCTTTGCGTTGAAATTGTTTAATGGTTTATATATATGGCTGGCTTCATACCCTGGTGCTTTTACTTCATGCTAAACTATGTAAACCTTCTGCTGGGAACACAACTACTTTTGTATCCAGGAAGCAGGGCTTTGAAGCATAATGTGTAAAAGTGAGTGGGATTTCAACACACGATACTTAAATGCCATTCTTCGCCCCATATGGACAAGGTATTTCTTGTCAGTGCAACAAGGTTTGCAGAGAAAACAAGCAGACAGCATCTTTAGATTATTAGTCAGTTAGTAAAACCTGACATTTTGGAGCTCTGCATTAGGTAATCAGCTGTATAAAATAAAAGCATTTGGGTACCTTTCTTAAACCTTCAGTTGTGCATCACAACTTTTTCCCAAAAGCATTCTGAGTGAAATGCCCATTTTTCCATACAACCTTTCCAGCACTTGGTCTTTAAACTCTGGTTTCCTACCACAGAATGCTCTTTTTGTCCATATACAGATGATGTTACCAACTCATAAACTACACTGGCCTGGTTTTTGAACCTTTTATGCCTTATAACCATGGGGTCATTTCCACACTATCAATAAAAGCCAAGGGTTAGGATTTGTAAAATAATTCTTCATTTCCTAGTATGAAACATGGGGAAAACTAGCACTATAATGCTATAGTTTATAGACAACACTGAATCTAAGAGGTTCAGAGAGCCTGGAACGTGCACACGATTTTTAGTTAATGAATTCCTAGAAATTCCAAAAGCCAACATAAAATAAAAAGTATATATCTAAGAAGGGGCTTTCAAGAAAATTTACTTCGTCAGAATGCAAACATCTCTTGGGAAACAGAGATGCAGAACAAGTCCACATCCTTCTTCTCAGGTCTCCCACTCATGATGCTCACTCTACATCTCACCTGGCCGATGATGCAAGCATGCACTCCTTTTATATTTTACTTAATGTGTAAATTTAAGGCAAGAATCTCCTTTTCACTGAATGCTGTGAAACCTGTGTCTTGCCTAGAAACTTCTGCACTCCCATGCCTGAAAGAATTAACCAATTCCCTTGCGATTCCTATCTTACATTCCTATCATACACCTAGATGTCTGCCTGTTTCCATCCATCGCACAGAATACACCATTCTTCTCTTAAATCATTGCTGGAAATCTGATTTCTTTCTGAAATCCATTACAGCCACTTTGGCAAGGAGAATTGAAGCTGGATTTCACAGACTGCCCATGTGCATTCAAGGGTTTCAAAGCTTCAGTTTCCTGCTCACAGAAGAAACATTTTCTTTTTAACTCCTTCTCAAGAATGCTGGAGAAAGCCAGGGGTATCTGACATATTTTGGCTTGCTGTAACTAATACTTCATGGTCTGATGATGAATATAATAGGCCGTAAGCTGGGTATTGTGCTGAAATTGTGTGTCAGGCATTAATTGTTGGGAGCTGGAATCTAAATCAGATGGCCCATTTTGGACTGACATAACGCAGTGGGTTGTTCTTCGCACCTGAGTGACAAATAAATCAGTGTTGGCCTGAGAGCATGTGACATTACACTGTTTATTACAGCACCAGTGCAAACAGATTGGGAAAGAAAGATACACACATGTGAGCACGCACATCCATAAATACATGGAAATTATTCAGGCTCCGTGTTGCTGCAGCAAATACATGAAAATTACTCAGGCTCTGTGTTGCTGCAGCTGCTAAGCTTTTACATTAGGGACTATTTTAAAGCTCTTTAAAAAGAAACATTTTGTCTCAGCTTTACTGTGACCGAGCAACTGCACTTTCCTTGTGTGCCAATTCTCTTCTCCTTTCTCATGATGTCTCCCTGAGTCAGGAAGAGCATTTCTAAACCCTGTTGTACAACTGTGAAGTTCTACTAACACAACCAGAACAATCCCACCCTGTCAAATGCCGGAGCCTTTATGCAAGTGCTTCACCAGGACAGCTGAGGAAATTAGTCCTGGCTGGAGCCAACTGGTCTGTGCACAGCTTGGGGAGGAAGGCAGCAAAAGTTACAGGACTCAAAGGGAGCAGGGGGAGAGAGAATTGCTGCAGGAAAATTATTTTTTGTAGAAACAGCATTGCTACAACAGAGTTCTAGTGTTAAAAAAGGCATCATGAAGCAGAACATACTTTTGAAAGCAAAGAAAGTCAGGCAATTAAGATGGTTGTATTAGCTCAAATGTTGTGTGGGAGGAGGTATCATTTGATTGACATTAATTGCTTCTATTAGGGCTGTGCGTACTATGCTTCAGCCGGGCACCAATAGAGATACAATCCACGGATTAAGCAGAGGACAGTGGCTCTTTTGTAGCTCCTGGAGTGTATTTGGAGCTGAATGACAGTTCCTGAAGCATGGAGTCAGACTGCCAAGAAATCCCAGTGGAGCTTAACATCACAGGTGGAAATAGTCTCCTGAAAGGTCTTGTCACCTGCTTTAATTGCTGAGCTTAAAAGTTTCAAGGCTTTTGCATCTGTAAGCAACCTCTCTCCTCAATGCGCCCATAGGGAAAGGCCCATCTGAGCCTCTCTGGCCTACTGGTCACCTTAGCAAATGCCTCCCAGCCAAAAAGGTTCCCAAAGACGGTAACTTGAGGCTGGCTTCCCTTCCAGCACTCATTCTCCCCAGCCTCATTAGCCACACATCCACTGAAAGCAGATGGCCAGAGAAGCAGCATTTCTCACAGCTGCAGCATGAAGTCCAAATTCACATCTCGGAAGGCACTTGGAGCACGACACCACCATACTAGAAACAAATCAATTCCTTTATTTTCTTCCTCCCCTCCTAATATGGCTCCGAAATCTCCTAAAGGCAGAAACAGCCTCCCTGCCCACATTCCACAGTCCTGATGAGAAGATCTAACAGTGGGAGAAAATCAACTACAGTGCGGCTTTAGACAAGCAGTTTAGCTGAGATGTTTCATTTTTAGATAACTAGAATTATATGAGATAAATCAGTCTCTCATCATTTTCCCATTGAAAAAATAGAGCTATTAGCACTTTCCTATGAGCACACTCTGATGAAAACATTGTGAAATGCTTAGATGCTTTGTCATAGTAAGACACGAAAGGATCTTCAGAGATGCTCTTCAGGGAACAGATCTGTAATTGCAGTTGAAGAAAGAGCTTGACAAAGATACACAACATCTCATCCCAAGGTGGGCGAATAGTTGACTTTTTTTTTAACTCACTGTCAGCAGGAATGAGAAATACTGCTTCAGGTTGCCTTCAGAAGACTTTTATTTTTCCCTTTTAGTTTTCTTAGTTTAGTCAAGTAAAAGTTTTTGTTTCAAAATTCTCAAACTCACATCTCACTTCATCTCTCAGAGATTTTCCATCCCCTAAACAAAGCCCTTTTAAAGACAAGTATGTATACACAACTTCAACAAATTTCAAAATTAATTTTGTGTTGAAATAAGAAATCTAAATGTTTCTTTCAGAAATTATCAAAACAGACCTTTGCCCAGGAATGGAGTATGCGAGGGGAGGGCAGGGATGTCACCACTCAGCACAGATTTCCAAACACTCTCAATTAACTCAAAAATTACTTTTCCCAGGAAAGAATCCATTTGTTCCCATACGTCTGACCTCTGTTGGTGGGCAGGGGGAACCCAGGCCTGATCCTGGCTCTTCTCTGGAACAAGAACCCCATGCTGGACCTGTCATCAAACCATCACAGAGATGGTTTTAACTGCCTGTTCTGTAAGGCTTACAGACAGTCATAAAAACAGAATTGTAATTCTTGCAATTACATTTTACGAATAGTTTTAATGAATATTAAACAGCTGTAAACATCAAAGTATTGACTGAAGTGGAAAAATGGTATCTTTACTAGCAGCCCTTTCCTCTTGCTCAAAGAAGACACAGGGAGGAAGGGAGAGCATGGATTTTATCAGGGATGTCAGGAACAATTTATAGGAGCTCAGTGACCTGCACTTTGAACTGGGCTCTTCACCTACAACCTGTATCATCCTATAAAAAGATAGGCTGTTATCTCCTTTGCTGCAGCCAGTCATCCTAACAGGAAGGGCAGGCTGCCTGCAATGCCTGAGGAAAGACTCAGACTATTAAAGGCAGACAAAGGTCCTCCTTTTTATTTTTTATTTTATGTGCACTGTTTGCTACACAGGATTTCTTTACAGTATCTCAGGAATAGCAGTTTGGGCCTTTTGAAAGTCAGGTCTGGCCATAAAAGCTATCTAGGAGAAAATCTCAACAGGACTGTCAGCACTGATGCTGCTGTGATTTATTCTGGACTTTGTGGATGGGAGCAGAAAGCCACGTTTAAGCCACGTTAAAGTCTCCACAGCTATACCCTGCATGAGGCCAGGGGGTGCCCAGAGAAACGCTGCCTCTCCTGCTGCCAGCCAAGCAGCCACTCCTTCCCTCAGCTCTCTCAGATACCAATCCATCCTGTGGCTCATGGAGAAAATGTGGGGATCCTGCAGGACTGACCACTGCAGGATTGACCAACACTTTCTAAGCCATGTGCACAATGGCAATCCGGGACAGGGTCAGCAGTTCAGCTGGCAGCACATCATCATCGTGGCTAAATCGTGACACACCCCTGTAAGATCAAGGCTTCTTCTGCACATGATTATTATTTATGTATACCATGTGATAAAAATTCACAGGCTAAAGCTGAGACCAGCATAGGAACCGTAAAAAGATTTTACCACTGAGAATAGTCAGTTTTGCATAAGAAACAGTTTTATATGAGAAAATACCAATACAAGAGCATTTCCCAGAAGTATGCTGATATTGGAAAAATTTCTGGCAGGGAAAATTACCTAAATCTTTGATTTCAGCAAAGCCAAAGTGCTTCATTTCAACTGTCTTAGGGACAAGAAGAGAGTGGGACACTGCAAGTAGTGAGTCAGTCTTGAACAACTTGATGCCACAGAAACAGACCTGACAAATTCACTTCTCAACTTCCTGAATATATTCTTCCTTAATTTTTATTTTTCACTGAAAATTTAGCCATTTCAGTTTTCACTGCGAGTACCGAGGAAAAGCCTGGCTCCACTGTGTTCCCAGTGGGAGAGTGGTCAGAGCCCTTGACAAGTTTCATCTACAATGCCCAGGGATGAGTGAGACTGACAGCAGGGAGCAGATCAAACCACTTCACCCACTCAAGTCCAGCCTTTCCACCCACACCAGCCTCTCTCCTGGGCTTGATGGCAACCTCCAGACAAAGAGAATGTGCCAGGTGAGCTCAGGAAGCAGGCTGCACCTCTCTGCACAGTGATGGCAGGAGGTGAAGCACTGCCCATGGGCTGAACACCCTAAACTGCACATGTGCTCTCACCAGCATCTCCTTGCCTACAGTAAATGTATGTTTGGCTCAAGGATGAAATCATTCAGCATGTTTCATATGGTTTCTGCTGTTTAGTTCCCCAGTCTCACTATAAAATCCATGATAAAAGGACATAAATAACCAAGCTGGAAACAGCTTCTCTAGGAATCATCCAGAATATTTCTGAGCCATAAATACTCTGTCACTGCTGATTTAATTTCTAGTACTCAGAAAAATGCAATTACAAGAGACAAATGGTGATGAATGCTGAAACCAAGGGTATGTTTTTGACAATGGGTGGCAGGACTGGCTCTGTGAGCTGAAGTCAGAGGAATGCCAATAGCCATCCATGTTTTAACTCTGCCAGCTTTTGAAATGCCTCGCTTGCACTGAATCCCCTACAAGACATAAATTTATGCAACTGTTTCATTCAGTCATTGCATTGCCCATTTGAATGGGTGGATGTCAGAAACCCAAATGCTGGGACAACATTTATGAAGAAACTTGTCAATTAAATTGGTAAGAATAAAAGTAGGCAGGGTAGCTCTGATTCACAAAAGCACCCAAGAGGGGTTTCCTTTGAACACAGCACACCCTAAATACCACACTGAATAAAGACAACTATCTCACACCTCCTGAACAGCTCACAGGACCCAGACTGTCATTTACTTGCCCCAGCTGAGAGAAACTGCTGACCATGAGGGACCCGATGCTATCCTTCTCCCTGAGGCCCAGCTCCAGTGACAGGAATGCTGTCATCCTTCATGATGAAGGATGTTGAGCAAGAGCATGAGGGCTTTGCATAGCCATGGCACAGCACCCTCACTGCCCATGTTCTGTGTGAATCATTACATTTGTATGACACTATATTTTGGTTTTTAGATCAGCAAAATGAGTCTCTAAGGAAAATACAAAAGGATGGGAAAAAAATGCTGCTATTTCAAAGTGAGTCTTTTAAGCTGAAAAGCTTTCCCTTAGCATTTCTCCCTTGGAGGCATCTCACTGAGTATTTACCATATAATTTCTTTGCTGTTAGGCAACTTCCACTTTAGGAAGTGTATTTAGGCGATGCAAAACACCTTGCTATGGTGAACATAATTCCAGGGCTCCAAGTTTGCCCAGACACTGTGCTCCTCACCTCACTGAGAGCTTCCTGCACAGTAAATACTCAATGCTGCATGGCACTGATAAAATCCCTCTTTCCCACAACACCTGGCTGCTGTGTGGTAGCTGCGGGTAACGTCAGGCATTTTGGTTAGAGACTCATCCCAGAACTGATCCATCTCCCCTTAGGGGACAACACTGCTAATTATTGAGCAAATAACCAGACTCTGCTCTTTTATGTTCTTGTGTGCTGAAATACAATACAAATCCTTTACGGGGTCTGATCCAAAACCAATCTGATTTTGTGGGCTGTGAATCAGGCTCGCTGCAAGTAATTCCTTCCACACACACCTCCAATAAGGCCAATGCATGAAAGGCAGGTAACCACAGGGAGAGCCTTCCTGCACAGCTTCAGAAAGCTGGGACCACAGAAAGAAAACCTCCGTGTGCAGATTTCAAGTCTTGTGGGTGTCTTTTCTCCTGGGGCTGAGCCAGTGCCATGGCCTGCCCCCTGGCACAGCATCTGCCTGATGTACTGCCAGGAAGGACAAGGGCTGCTCTTGGACAATGTCTTTTTCTGAGTGGCGACCACCCAGAGGACGATCCTTCAGCTCGCCTCCTAATTCCAGTTTCTGGTGGGAAGGAGGATAAGAAACCAGAGCTGTGTGAGAGACATGAAGCTTCTGAGGGAGCTTGAGGTGGGAGAGTGCTGGGAAGCATTGTGATCATGTCCAGCTTCAGGCAGAGGAGCTGGCTGATACCACAGCCTCAGGACCATCCCAGGGGGACGGAGCCCACGCTGAGCTCCCTCAGGGGGACTCACTCACACTGCAGATGTCCTCACTGTGCAGCAGAGATTGGATCAGCTACCCTGAGCTGTGCTGCAACATCCTGCAACAAGAACCCATAAACCCCCTTTTCTTCAGCCTTCACTGACAACCCTCAGGCTGGCCCACAACAGAAACTCCAGGGAGACCAGAGGACCCCAGGAAACTTGGGGGGAAATGTTCTGCCGGGACCCCACACACTCCGTTTTCCCCTAGATTAATTCAATCTGCCTCAGCTTCCAGCCAAATGAAGACATGGGCTCATCTTGCTTAATATAGCTCTCAAGTAATTTCCTGCATATTGGGACCGAGTCATTTGGCAACTGCCAGATCATGTGTAACAAAAACATGGGGCAGCGGCGGACGCCTGTGGCTGCCCATAAACCATTAGCGGCAAGGTCAGCAGCCTCCGACCTGATTGTGTAACCCCAGGCATTACCATTCCTCCGTTTGTTTTCTCTTCCTCTCAGGAGGATGGTGGAAACTTTAGGAACAGGGAAAAGGCATCCAGCACTACTTGCCTGTCATTTCCCAGCAATCTTCTTAATCCCATTCTATTCTATATTCTGTCCTATTCTGCTCTTTTCCCAAGCCGCCCCTCAAAAGAGAGATGGAGGTGTCCCTTGAACTTAGTACATATTGCCTTAAAGTACCATCTTAAAGACTTAGTGTAATGTCTTTACATTGCCTGCCATTCCCCAGTAACTTATTCCATATGCTTAAGTACTCCTTGAGCATAATATGTCTGCCTTATTCCCATCTAGCTTCCCAGAGTTTTCAGACTATCCCCCAATTTCTGAACCCCTTGCCAATGTGATTCATCTGCCCTTCAGGAATTTCTAAGTCCTTTTAAGTAATAAAGACAGAAACAAATGACAAATCAGAGCCTACATCTGTCTAGTTAAATATTCTGTCTTCCAAGCTGACTGAAAAGGGAAGAACATAAAAGAAAAAGGCACATGGAAAATGGTCACTTTCCATGGCACATCCTCCTGGTGTCTGGAAATCATCACTTCACGGACTGCCCGGAGGTCACCCAGGACCAGGAGCTACTCATGGACTTACCTTCCATGAACGTTGTCTACACCCCTCTCAAATCCATCTGTACTCTTGGCCTTCACAATATCCTGTAGCAGTGAGCTATTTAACTATGTGGTATGTGCCACAGTTCTGCAGTCCCTCCTCACTAGGTGAGATTAACATCCTTTAAGCATTTCTCATGGAGACTGTCTATCACCTCATTATCCCAGAAAACCTCTTCCAAAAGCAATAATGTTTGTCTGTGGTCCAGCGGCCCCCAGTCAGAACAATGTTCCTGATGAGGACAGAACAAGAGCCAGACACCTTAAAAGCATCGCCCAGGGATACTGCAGCACCTCAGCAGTCAGCCATGTCCCCTGCTCTGTGCCTGGCTCCTGGTGATGCCAGCACTTCCAGAGAAATGCTGCGAGCAGTAAGCAGTTCCAGTATCCTTTTCAGAGGAACAGAGTATTAACCCCGACGAGTCAGAGATGAATTTATGTACTGAAGCAGAACTGTTGACAAAACTGGATATTCTTGTTATCCATGGAAATATTTAATGTTTGGGGTTTAGTGTTTGTTTATTTTTAATTTCTGCTAGGTTCTTGATCTCAAGGAATCATGAAACAACGAGCTCCCCTTTTTAATTATGTACCCTGTGAAGAAGTACTCTTTTATCAGCATTGCTTTCATCACCTTTCTATTTTAATCAGATGTCCCCTTCTCCTTTCATTATGAGGCAGAGCAAATATAAGTTTCTGGTCTCCAAACTGTGCATTTTCTTCCATTTACTCATTCAATCTCTTACAATTTACCCTAGGAGGTCAGCAGCCATTTCTGTTCTGCAGTTTTGCCCTGGGCTGTTTCAACAATAATTTCCGGATTCATTTCCTGAGGACTGTTGCTTTTAGCCCACATTCCCTGTGCTGGCTCCACCATAGATTTAATCCTGCTGCCATTACTCTGCGTGTTTGCCACCTGCAGCTTCCCTTATCTCAGTGATCTCTGACACCTTGAAGCTGGTCACACTGACCATGGGCTCTGTCTCCACCTGGAGAGGCAGATGGGCTTTTGTTCCATTCACAGATAATCCCATGGATATTATGCACAGGGCCAGAAGGGAACACAGTGGTGCAACACAGCATAAATCCACACTTACTGACTTCCACCATGGGCATGTCAGGTCTACCCACTCTCACCAGAATCCTGAGCTGAGGAACTCTACATATGGGATCACCCATTCTTCTAATTTATCACTGTAACTTCCAAGGGAGTTTAACTCTGGTAAAATTCAGTCATATTAATCAAACTGACTTGTACTAACTCAAATTGTATCAAATGATATCAAACTGAACCTCTGTTCTTCATTAAGGCCACAAATTTATGCCACTGAGAGTTGTTACACCTAAACAGTGATGGATGAGCTGCAGGAAGCACTGGAAGGTGGTAAGGAGGAAACATTTGCATCTTCAGGTGCTGATTTCAGATGCAACACTCCTGCTGGGATTAAGGTCATATCTAGAGACATATGAAACCATCACACTTTGCATGGTTCCCACCTGGAGACACTAACTCATTCCAGGCCAACTGCAGGTCAAGCTCATTCCAGTGTTCATACTTCCAAATGGATGCAGGTTTACTGAGAGATTCATGGGACCCTGAGGAACCTCACCTGAATTCATGTTAGCAAGAGAGGATTTCCCTGCTACAATGCACCTAAAATACTCTATTAACTTGTGAAATGAGAAATTATTGTCTCCTCATTTCCTGACCAAGCATATTTTTCTCTTCCTACAGTTGTCTCCTGTCTAATTTTGAACTGGGAAGCCCTCTTTGTGTAACATAAGCACCTTTCCAGTAGAACTAAATCAAGGCTACATCTCTCTCCCATCAAGTGTCAAAACAAAGTCCAAGGAAGCTGGTGTTTATACTTCTCAAAGTCCACATTTTTCTCATTAATTTCACAGAACTTGAGTAACAAACTCCTCTAGTAGGTTTAAAAAAAATCACATCCCACTTATCTATCAAAAAAATCTCGTGATCATTAAATTACATATTAAATTAAATGGAACAAACATGGATGAGCCAAGAAGGAGCTAGGCAATGTATTTTTACTGAAGTATTTCTCTGAAAAAAAGGCAGTTTCTCACCAAAAACTCATACATTGTGAAAAAGTTACTGTGACAAAATCAGTAATGAAAAAACCTTCTAAAAATGAGGTTCACGCTTTTGTTATTGTAAATCAAACTATTCTAAAATAAAAGAAAGCAGAAGGTCCTTTTTAACTGAAAAGACAAACTGGAAACTAGAAGAATTTAAATAGCAACATTTTAGACTAAATAAAAATTATACTGTATTTTCCACAATAAGTAAATGAGCATGTTTTGGTCACCTGTACTCCCACCAAAGATGGCATCAGCTTCAAGATTAAGTAGAGAAATTCTCCCTTCTGCTTCCCCTCTAACTGCTTCTTGACATGCACAAGATACAGTTTCTCAAGTGCTGTACAATAATTTCGGCTTTTCCCACAATATCAGATAAAAATGTCACCCCTTCAACAGATTATGATGCTGTATTAAGGTACTTTGAGATTTTTAATAGATAATAAATATCTCTGAAACACCCTAACCTAAGACAAGGCTGTTTGTCATCTTCCCCTATGAGATGATGAGTTCAGTTCTCTGAGCATCCCTGTCTGATCTCAGGGAGTTGCACTGCTGCAACAATACACTGCTGGTTTTTTATTGCACATAACTACAATGTGTGAGTTACCACGAGTGAAAACACAGCCCATAATGCAGTGAAAATGCAGTGAAAAAGTACTGTCATACCACTTTTAGGGTGAGAAACTAGGAAGGGCTGAGAAAACTGAGTTTGCAACCCCACCCTCAAACACTTGGAAAGAGTTCAGATACTACAAAGATGAGGCCAGACAGACTTTCCTTCGATATTTCAATAAACAAAATTCGCAAGCCAAATCCCTGGTCTTAAATAAATGAAAAGAGAATAAAACTTCCCCTTCAGTGTTTTGGTGGAACATTGTTTTTCAATGAACACTGTGTTTCAGTGAATGGCAAAACTCTTCAGTAACCTTGGAGGGATTCCTCTCCAGATACACAGCCCAGACCAGACCTCAGGCTTGGCTTGAAATGACTTCTTACACTCTTCTTGCTGGAAGGGATTTGGGAGTTGGACACTACTAATGCAGGACCACAAGGTCTGAGGAGCTTGAGGATATGAAGACAACTTTAAGCAGAAAAGGACTCTGGAAAGGTATTGTTAAACAGTTCTGGGGTGCTACAAAACTTCCCATAGGAGTTGAACGAAGATTATTCACGGGCTTTTCTGCTGAATTCCTCTTTGTTGCTTAAGTCAATGTGAAGATACCAGGCACTCTTTTCCATTTCCAGCAGTATTGCAAACCTCTTCTTCTACAGTTTGTGGTAAGCTCACTCTTCAGGAACTTCTGCCACTGCTGTATAGTGTTTATTTAGCATTTTGAGAAAGGAGATTTCAAGGAAGCAAAAGAAATAAAGGGCAAGGCAACAGCTTCAAATTTTACACAGGCAACGAAGTCATGATGGCAGAGCAGGTGAATGTCTTTCTCACAAATAATGTCCCAAGAGAGGCTATGGATCTGGGAACTGGTCTCCAGGATTCCTTTGGGATGCCTAAAATTAATGCCCAGTTTGTGGAACTGCTCGTCCAAGTCCCCCAGTGCAGGATTTACGTGACAGCCCGTCGATCCAGCCTGAATGACTGGCAGAGACCCATCAGAGGCAGCAGAAGTCAATTAAGTCTCTGCTTACACACAGCCTTTCTGAGCCAAGCTAAATTTTTATAACCCCAAACGTTCTGTTTCAAATTCTAAACTCACACTTTCACATCCCTTCCAGTAGAAAATATGTGAATTAAACACATGTGTAACAGTCAGACAGACACACTCAGAGCACCTTAGGAGACCCTGACAGTAACTGAGGGGGAAAAGAGGGGCTGATTTTTGGGCAGGGGGAGGAAGCGTATTTTGTTTTTTACAGTAAGGAAGCAGGACTTGGTGTGATGGGCCATGGGGCAGCTGAAAGCCCAGTGGGAAAGGAAGAAGTCGCTGTCCTTTAAAACAGCCAGAGGTGAAATCAATGCAAGGGTTCTTCATACCTCCAGGAGTTAAGCAGGGGTGGTGACTATCCACCACAGTTCTCCAAGGCCACATCCTGAAGAGCTACCTTCACTCACGTTTCATCATTTTTAGGCATTGCTTCACACTGTTTCCAAATAACTACTTGTGGCTGGCCCCAGCACTGAAATGGGGGGGATCCACCTGGTAACAGCTACCCTCAGAAAAGTTCAGGCTCCAGGCTCTTTTCCATAAGCAGGCAAATGTTCAAACACTTATCCAAAAATACAGGTACAATCTGGCAGTACAGCTCACAGGAAACATCCCTCACGTGGGAGTTTCAGCACTTGCTGTTTCTAGAGGTGCCAGAAATACTAGGGGCGGAGGGAGTGCTTTTCTAATAGTATTTGGAATATTTCTCACATCATTATGAGTGTAACTGGGAGAATAATTTATAATGAATCATTTTATTTTAATTAATTTTCCTGTTTATTCTTTGGGTGACTAACACACTCGCTCAACTGCCTTACAAGTACTTAAAATTTCTTCCTTCGTAACTATGGTCAGGAATAATGGTGGGGGGAGGCTTGATTGCATGTGATTATCTTTGAGAGCTGAGATGTTTTGATGGGTACTTCTTGTGACTTATGTACTGTGATTCTGTACCGTGATGTTTGTCACATTTTAGCTCAAATTTCAACACCAGCAGGTGCCACTTCAAATCTGGAAGTGGTTATCCACAAGCATCTTTTAGCTGTCACAAACTTTGCTATTTCAACGAAGAGACTTGCTGGTAATCAAGAGTAAACCCAAAAGTGGTTCACACATTCAGAAGAGTTTATCTTCAGCTCTAACAAAAGGGCATATACTATTTACAGTCTCACAAAAACAATGCATAAAAGAAAAAATATTTCCTCGTGGATGTGGTTTATTTTGTTGCATGTGTTTATGAAGGAGGCAGTTTCACACCAAGAAACAGGGACACAAAGACATCTGTGGCCAATTCTTCCTTCATGGAACTCAGAGAAAAACAAGCATTTTTTTCAATAAGCTGAAATACCTGCCCTACATCTATGTGGACAAATCCTTTATGGGTGAGGGGTCCAAGGGTTCTAATTACAATCTGTTTTCCTTAAAAAAAAATCAGCTCTGTCCATCTGTTGTCATCAGAGCTTGGCTCTGCTTTCTGCTCCAAGAGAACAGACTCAGCCCTGCTGCAGCCTTCTGAATGTTTCACTGGGGTGGTGACAAGCCTTTGTGCTGTTTCCTCAGAAGAGGACCATGATACTTGAACCAGATGTCATCACTTGAAGCCCACATGAGTTGTAGGACTTCCTCCCTGTGTTAAGTGGAAGATATATTCTTTAGCAAAGTCTTTTATCTGCCTGAATGCAATTCAGCCAGCCTGAGTTTCTTCTAAATCCTTCCATCTGCTTTTGATTTGACTCGAGCAGGGTTCCAAGGTAGGTACATTCCTCTGTTTTGTTTAATTACTTCATCACAGAGATACCTTGCTGCCCCAGGTTTCCTCTGCCTGCTCTTCATTTCAGATATAAGCCGAGTGCCCACTCTTCTGAGTTTCATTACTTCTCAGTAACTTCTTTAACTGTTTCTGAGTTTCATTACTTCTCAGTAACTTCTTTAACTGTTTCTGAGTTTCATTACTTCTCAGTACCCCTTTAACTGTGTTCCACAGATGCTGATGTGCACTGTACACCCTGTCTCTGTAAAGCTGACTCCTGTAAGACAGCATTTCAGCAAGACACAAAGAACAATGTAGAGGCACCACATTCTGCCAGAAGGTAATTATTTCTCAATCTGCACACACTGTAGGAGAGAACTGCCGTTTTTGGTTTTTCCTAACCTGTGGAATTGACAAGTATACCACAACAGTGGTGCCTCTAAATGCAGTATTCTGTCACCAGCAGTATCAGCTGTTTCAGAGTAAAAAGCAGGGATTTCCGTAGTGCTCAGCTAACAGAAAGTATTATCTGAACCAAAACTATAATTCTCCAACAGCCTACTGACTGCCATGCTCCAAACCCAGGTCAGAGGTGTGATGCCACAAAAGCCAAAGGGTACCTTAGGCAAGCAGAGAAGGAGATAGAATTTTCTCACAAAAATATTTTAAATTGAAGTTTGATGTCTCAATGTCATCTTTAAAATCCTATCCCAACACTGTGGATTTAAAGGTTTTCCATGAATTAGGACAATCTTTTTGTTCAAGTTATCCGCCCATTTCCCAAATGCAAAAAAATCCATTCTCCTTTTCCATCATTATTGTCCTACCTATGACATTTTGCTGTGCTGGGTATTTGGCTCAATTTCTCACATTTTCCCTCACTAAATCCAATCTGCCAGCTGCTATAAATGGAAAACACACTGGAACCCTTGGATTTGTGCCCACACATATTAGTGGCTTGGATTGTTTTTAATTTGGGAGGAAGACTTGATGAGACCTTGACATCATAAAGGGTGCACTGTGTGAAAGAGTTCCTCGAAACAAAGTTTTTTGCAGAAAAATAGATGAGATCACTTAATGTGGAAGAAAAACGATCTCATGGTCGTGAGATGTCCTACATAACAGAAAGATTGCTGTGAGGCTGAAGCTCAAGAAACATGGAGAACAGTTTTCATGGATGAACAGTGATTGTTAAAGAAAATGTGCCTTTCTCATGGGTATATATAAGCATTGGAGAAGAGCTAGCCAAAAAAGATGCCCCAAAATCAGAGATTATCACTAAACAACACAGGCATCAGAAATCCAGCCTGTCAAGGGGGGCAAAGAAAAAAACAAACCAATTTCTTAATCAGCATTTTTTTCCTGCCACAAAATGTAAGGCAATCTATTTAGTTAGAAAAACATGGCTTATTGCAATCTAAGTAATTTTTGTTTCTTTATATACCACAAGATATAAACTAATCTAGTTAAGGAAACATGGTTTCACTGCACTGTGAGTAACAGCCCCTGCTTTTCTACACTCTGATATGTTTTGTGCTGCTTTTATCACTTTCTCTGCAGGCCTAATGGGTTTCACAACGCCTTGAAAACTCTTGGCCACTCCCTTCTGGAGTCCGCTTGGATTTCAGAGCATATGTTGGGGGTGGCATGAAAAACCCTCAATGCACTGCAGTGGAAAAACAATTTGTAACAACATTTCCTGAAGCAATAGGTTCCAACCCATTGAAAGTCTATTTACCATATGCTTGAAAGACTCCAGGAACAACAGAAAGTCGTGCATGGATGCCTCTGTGCAAACACACAGCAAGTAAAAATAGATCCTTCTGACCACCATCCAGCTGCACTTGACGAAGCCATTTTTAGCTTCTCTGAGTACCTCAGCACTCCTCAATGCTCATCATTTTATATCTAGGAAACACTTGCTCTTGCCCCATGGAAAGCCAGTGGAAAACATGAGGGGGAGTTCCTGTCTGATTTCCTTGGGGTGTGCAGGCACATTTGCCAGAGGAGGAACTGCTCCTGAGAGCACAGGGTAAAGTCTGCGTGGAGAAAAGACACACATGAACATGCAAACACACTGCAGTGCTGCATGCCAGGAGGGTAAACATCCCCACCCAGCAACTTCCCACATCTGTGCAAGTGTCTGGCTGCCCTGGTTGGGCTCTCCTGGCTGGGGCAATCTCACGAGCACTGAGTGCCATACATGTTTTCCATACACAGACCCAAATGTGTGTTTGGTTTCTGTAAGTTTGTCCCAGAAGAAGGGGAAGGTTGACCACCAAAAGCTCATGTTTTGTTGTCATTTGTAAGACAGCAAGTCAAGCAAGTTTCCCAAAACCAAAACTGTCCAACAGAGAGTTGTGGCCAATGTCTGCACAGCAGCTGACCACTAACGTTTACCAACACCTCACATCTCTGGTCAGACAGCTTTGTTTTGCAAATATTGACCTTAGAGGTCACAGCTTAAAGAGGTCAGAACTTCTGTTTGGTTAGGATGAGTATTAGGGAGCATTTAATCTTTTTTGGTTTGGAAAGAGCACTAAAAACATGAAGGAAAGGACTCATGAAAGGATTTACTATTGGGCTAACTCTGCTCTCCTGGAAATTACTGATAAAACTGCCAGCGCTGTTTAGTAAGTTGTGTTTGGTTTTGTTTTTTGCTGGTTTTTTGGGGTTTTTTTAACCAACACAAGGTGCTTCAGTCAGATTTTTTTCTCAGTCAAGTACCCAGGAGTAAAGGCAAAAGGAGAGAGCTAAACACTGTCTAGAAAGGAGTTACAGAGAAGATGGAATTGAGCCCTTTTCAGAGGTGCCTGGAAAAAAATTACAAAAGCCAATGGACACAAAGAACACAAGATAGGTTGAAACTGGGTATTATGAAACAAAACTGTTCAGAGGGAGAATGGTCCAGCACTGAAGCCAGGATCCAGAAAGGACCTGTCAGTTATCTTCTTGCAGATTTCCAAACTTCAACTGGACCAGGTTGGAGCAAGCAGACCTGACTTTGAGGATTTTTCTGAGGAAAAGCAAACCACAACACAATTGCGCTCTGCATCACTACTTTCAAGGTGTTTGTCCAAGACTCTCATATTCATATGTATTTCAGGACATTGTGCCAGTGAAGAGTTTTCACTTAATCAGAAAACTGTTTCAATGTTTTAAAAGGAAATATAGCCAAGCTTGAATACCTCACAGGATATGGACCCATGGGTTCTAGATACCATGGTCAAATGCAGGTTACATCACTACTGCTCCAAGGTTTTTCCATCTGATGCCTGCTCAAAGAATTCCAGGAAATAATCTGCTGTGCATATACATGCCATGATTTTTACCAGTTAGTATTTTGTGCCTGGAGTTCTGACAGTACAGATATCTGAAATGTTTTAAACAAAATTCAGTATTAGGAAAAGTTTCTTCGTTGAAAATCAAGTATTGAACAAGCTGCCAAGGGAAGTGGTGGAGTCACCATCCCTGGAGGTATTTAAAGGACATGTAAATGTGGCATTCAGGGACAGGTTTTGTGGTGGACTTGGCAGTGCTGGATTAATGTCTGGGCTCAGTTTAGAGGGCTTTTCAAACCTGAATCATTCTGCGATTCTGCTTGATGAAGAATGGGGGGATTGTAAAAAATTAGCAGTTCATGGGATTAAAGTTTTGAATTTTTTTTTTAATCAGAATTGTTCAATCCATCAAAAAAGGGGCTGAAACCAAAATACTTATTCTAAAGAAAAAGGCAGGAGGAGGGTGCAGAATGGAAACCACTTAGTACTTACAATATAATATGTATATACGTATACACAGAACACATACAACATATTTTTTCCTTCTTAATAAATAAAACTGTATTTTTCCAAGAGTGTAAATACTTTTATTTTAGTTTTCTGTGAAAAAAAAAAAAATCATGTTCTTGGCCCAGTTCTCCCTAATGGAAAGGCTGAGGGAAGAGATACATGGGAAAAGAAAGGCTTCTTTTCAGAGGTGACCTTCCAGGTAAGAACTGAAGCTTCTTATAACGTTGCCAATGCGTTGCTTGACCCATTAATAAGGAATGAGAGAACACGAATGTCTAAGGCTGCCTGGTGAGTTAGCACCTCTGGACAGTTTGAATTCCCCATAAATATAAAGATGAGGGCAGTTTTTGAAAGAAAGTGCAGTAACATTTACTTGCATGTGCCCAAATGAATGGAGAATCCCTGCACTCAAACACAAATCTCTGGTTCATCACATGCAGCCAATGTATAACAACATTTATTCAGAAAGGTCTACCAAACTTGACTCCACATAACTTGACACACCACAAGCCACAGAACACTTCCACATAATCTATAACAACTTAAAATCTCTAATTTGAAAAACCAAAAGCCACCAAAAAAAAAATTACAATGCACTACAGGCAGAAAGAAGAAACCCTGATCCTTGCAAGAACAGGTAATTTGTTAGGTGACAATGCCTACTGGTCAGAGAAGAGTGGCCCATACCCAATCCTGCTTAGCAAACACAAAAAACAAAGGAAAAGAAGGCCTTCTGTTACTCCTAGGAATTTTTCCCTAAGTCAAACTCTGGTTTTACCCTGAGTGCATAAGCAAGACAGCCACAAGGCGCCTGAGCATTTTTAATACACCAAAGGGAGCAATGGATAGGTCACATCTATTCTCTCCTCTCCAGGGAATAAAGAGAAAGAGAACAAAAAACATTTAAATTTAAAAGGGAATAACAATCAACAAATAAATAAAATCTTGCCCCTTTTAGGCAGCTAATAGAACCATTTCACATCAAATGAGGGCAAGTGATGATGGTGAGGCCCCACAAGCCCTCCCCATTCCGGCAGTGCCAGGGAGCACTTCCCTTCACTAGAAGCTGCCCAACACTCCTACCTGAATTTGTGGTTTCTCAGGTAGTGACTACAATGAGAAATGAATACATAATCAGACTAGTTTCTGAAAAAGGAAGAAGAAAGGTGTGGGAACCTAAAAGCCTAAGGTGTTTTACTTGTCTTCAAGTAGGTTCTTGCTCCTCCGCTGACAGTAGTGGAGAAAAAAGTGGGTGTAGTCTCTGTTGCTAAGGGCAAAGTCATGTACAGTCAAGGTGGATAAATGTTGAAAGTTTTGGTTTGGATAAGTGCTTGGGAGTTGCGGTGCTTATCTACATCTCAGCTTATCTGGTGCACTTCGATCAGCAGCACTGAGTCAGGAATCATGCCACGTCTTTGGGCTCTTCCCAGAAGGTTCCCAGCACTGACTCTCACCATCCTGGTGAAGTTAGGGATGTCCAGAGGTAGGTCACTCTGACAGCATCCCATGGCTACAGCATCTCCATCCCTGTGTGAAACAAGAAGGCAGCCTGCCGGGCAGAACCAGGCTTACACCTAGGTTGTGGAGTGAAGGGGATTTTCATCAAATCCAAAAGCAGATTCTGTTCAAGTTTGGGCAGGAAATTCAGAAATGCTCAGATTTTTATCTAATTGATTTGCATGCCCCTGTTTATAAGGAGATTCCAGACATGGAACCATACAGACTGTTCATTATTGCTTGCACAACTGTCATTTTCAGACAGCTTAAATTCCACCCCAAGTTCCCGGGGGTGAAATTCACCTCCCATACCACTGGCTGCCTAAAACTTAGGCGCCGGTTCTAAACTCCTTGGCTAAGCTCCACTGAGAGCCACTGGAGAGGGTCTGGCACCTCCAGGGAGTGATTCCTACCCCATGTCTCAGACATCTTTGCTCTGTGGAGATGAGTCATCCACCAGAAGGGCCTGTCCCTCCGCAGCACTGCACAGAGGAGCTGGGTGACTTGCCAAGACCAGCCTTGCTGTCTGGAGCCCCAGACAAATGTACTCCTACTCCCACCAAAGCGGGCAAATGCCAAACTCCATCTCCCAATAAGCCAAGGGAAGAATGAGGTGGGAAGTGCTTTACCATAAAGACCTTTAGATGTGTAACTCCAAAGGGAGCACAGGGCACCTAAGCAGCAATAAGAGGCTTAAATTAACTTGCGTATTTAGGCCTAAGTGACTTCCCCCAAGCTTTCACACTAATTTAGAACACTACTTTTCCAGTCATGCCTATGATTTCCCCCTGGCTGTGGACCCCTTTGAAGATTCTCTCATGAATCCTTTACTGAAAACATATCCAAACTCCTGGATAACCAGGGGAAAAAAAAAAAAGTAAAGACAGAAACAGAAATTAGCATGAAGGAAAGTCTCCAGCAGCACTCACAAGGCATCCTGCTGCACAACGTTTTGCCAACAAAGCAAACAAAAGCTGTGAGGCCTTTTCTCAGCCCCAGGCTGGAGAAGTGAACACTCACACCAACTTTCTGTGCACTGCCCTGAGTCTGAGAGTCCCACCAAGTGACCCCAAAAACCACCCCTGCCCTCCACACCAACCCCCTGCCATGCCCCTCCCCATCACATCCCATTTAACTCCGCACAGTAGCCCCTAAGAATTGCTAGGTTCATTCTTAAGTTGCTTGCTGAGAATGAAACATTTTTATTGACATGGAAAGATTGCGCCATGTGCATAATTGCTGCATACAACAAGATGGAAACCACAAGCAATAAAACACTCCATGGGCGATGACTCGTGTTTACAGTAAATAGGAACGATGCTGCCAGATGTCAGCAGCACCAAATCATGTGTTGCTATCCCAGGTCCCCAGAAGAAGGAAATAAAACCCTACCACAGATATTTTTATTTCTGGCGAGAGGATGACTGCTGGGTTGATTGCATCTCTGAGGCTCTGGGTAAGTGGCAGAGACAGGATCTTATTTTTGTTTCAAGAATTCTTCTACATTGTAGTGGGAAAACAGACTGTTATAGTTTTTTGAGTCTCAAAATTTAGAAATACCATGTTCCCTTGTCTAGATCTGCTAGTATGATGAGCCTGCATTGAAGCCCGGGGGAGCAATTGAATGCAGAACATTTGTTCCATATGCCACCCCTCCCCCAGGCCACAAAACAGATCTCAAAATCCTACAGTTTGAGCCTCTGGTGATGGACCAAATGTCACAATTGCAACTTGCCAGGAGAAGGAAGTAGGGGAGATTAAATGTGTCACTGTCATCACTGGAACCAGGGTACATCCTCCTTCTAGCCAAGTCTTTCAAATCAAGTCTTTCCAAACACTGCTAAATCTCAAGAAAAAAGTAATGAGCTAAATTCCTGAGTAAACGCACCAGTTATGTAGAAGGCTGGACCAGAGAGTTCTTTGTGGATTATAAAACTCTGTATTTGTGCAGCTCCAGCCACTCATTCAGGACCCATGGGATGGCTTTTAGGACTACTTTCCTGAAAAGAGTTTTGCCATTTTGAATGCTCCCTTTAGGATACCTCAGAAGTTCTGACCTGAAAGAAGTGCCAGAAATCAGGTATTAAAAAAAAAAAAAAATCAGGACTTCTCTGAAAAGGATTCAAGTTGTCTATTACAGCTGTAACAGTCAGTTCAACTGGCAGGTTTTGCTTCAACTGCATAGAGCTAGGACATCCAATTTTCAGCCTCCTGGCTCCCAATTAAAGAATAAACCCCAAACCCTTCTTTTCAGATTGCAGTGTCACAGTCTAAAAGGCACAATTGTCTCTGGGTATGTCCAGATGGAACCTGCCAGCAGATATGGTCTTGCACTTCCTTTATGCTCAAAATTGTCTAGAAATGAGCCAGCTCCAGAACAAATGCTGGCTGTGAGGGTAGTTCTAGGTGTACCATGATGACAACCACCAAGTGCTGCCTCGAGATCACAGAGAAGCCTCTACAGTGTCTGTTGGTGGATACAGGCAGAGGACCAAGACTGTTTGACTTAAATGAACAGCATGCAATTAAACCAGTTAGATTTGGACATCAGGCCATTAAGGGAAGAAAAAGATACAGGAAATATCCCAGAAATGGGATGTCTGTAGACTATCATTTTTAGCTAGACTGATAGCCCACTGACTGCAAAATCTCTGCCTGTCCATCAGAGGGTTCAAACTGTCCTCTGAGCCCTCCTTGTCAATTCACGTAACTCCTGGTAATGGTCTCTTGGCAGCTTCACCCTGGAAACTAATAAGCCAGCAAATTACACAGTCTTGGACTTATTTCAGAAATACAAGTACCTGATCTAATTCAATAATGCATGATGCTAACAGTCCTTCTTGCAGATGTGATTATCCTGGTAATGATGTATTGTGGAGACCACAATCTGGCATATGACCTCATCCTTATCTGCAGCTGCAAAGCACTACTGGATTCAAGATTTAGGCTGCAAGTGGCCTCAATTCAAGTATGTCCAGTGCTCTGAGGCTTTCAGTCCTAAACACCTCCGTAAGTCCAGACATGACCTGTTGTTTGAGCCAAATTCTCACCTAGTGTAAGTAAGCAGGAAAAATGTACATTTCCAAATGGCTGAGGTTCTTTTTTATTTTATTTTTTTCTATCCACAGTTCTGAAACTAAAATAGTTCCAAATCTGCTAGTCCTAGAAGACTAACATGTTTCATTAGGAATTGTTGTTCATGTAAGAATAGTGTCCGGTCAAATCTAAGTGTTTTACTTAGGTTGAATACACTGAGCACAATTTTTCTAACTCAAAACTCTCCTGAAACTTTCATTTCACTGCATCTTCCACCTCCTTGGCAACTATTCTGATTTCCTGTGCTTATGAGGGGAGTTATTTAGGAATACTGATATTCCCTATTCCCTATGCAAGGAAAAAAAAAAAGTTGTGAAGCTGAGCATAAAGCACCCATAACTAGCCAAACTTTGGTGTGTAAGACACAGCACACTAAAAGAGTCATGACCCTGATGCTCACACCCAGAGATGACCCTCTCAACTTTCTTGCTCTGCAGCTTTTTTCCAGCTCAAGATCAGATCTGTGTTCATTTCACAACTCCTGCGCACGTGTTCCCACTGCATGACCCCTGGATAAATACCCCACATCTCATGGGTGAACCCTTGGCTTATTCCAGTGCAGTAATCTGTTTTCTTGTTGCATCCTACAGACCTAGAAACTTGTTTGTCTTCTCTTAGATCACAATGTGCAGATAAAAACATCCTCCCAGTTGTGGCTTTCTCTGCTCAGGTCTGAGGAGCACCTGTTATACATCACAAAAGCTTCTCATACCACTGGCAGCCTTTCCCTGTTTGGAAATGGCTCTCCATAAAAAAACCACCCTGGTCTAGGTTTCATATTGCCAGAAAACATGGATTTTTTTTCCCCTAAGCACAATATTTGCCTTGTATTCTGCTGACCTTCACTGACTGTCCTGTCTAACCGCGATCTTGGTACAATGGGGTTTTCTCCACATGTCTGTGGCTTCAGGGTGACGTTTCAGCCCATTAGGAGCTCCAAGTTGGTTACAGCAAAACCTCAGTCACCCCACATCTCAAATACCTACAGCACTCTGCTACTCTAAATGGGCTTGTGTTCCCTCAAGATCAGCAAACAACACTGAGCATTGCCTCAGTTAGCCCAGACCTTGGCAGAGCAGCCTATTTATTGGTCCTAATCCACACAGCTGGAGTTCACAGGGATGGCAGCACCCGAGTTTACCTTTAGTAAAGGAACATTTCTCCTTGATAGTCAGCTGCCTGTATTTTTCCACCTTCAAGGAAATTCTCCATGCCATCAGCTGCTCTCAACCTGCCTCCCTCTGCCTGAGGTTCCCTGAAGAAGCCAACCCGTAGCTTCTAATGCCTGTAAAATCCAAACAGGCATCAGAGGGGCAAATCTGAAAAGGAGGTTGGAATTAACCATTCAGTTCCCAAGAGAAAAGGTGGATCATCTTTTTCTCTCTTCAGAGAGACACTGGAGTCCTCTGGAAAATGTGCCTCAGCTACCCAGCCAATATGGGTTTTCTGCTGGAATAATAAATTGCCCTCCTCCATGACCTGTGATAAACAAGGGATTGGATATGTCGATTAATGGTCCTTTGAGCTGAATATAGAAACCTTCCCACACACAAAAAGACCTGTAATCAGAACTCCTCACACCTCCCAACATCCTTGCCAAGTGAGGAGTATTAGAAAGGTTTTAATGGCAAAACTTTTCCTGCAAATTCCAGCTGATGTACATCCCATTCACCTGCATTCCCATCAGTTTCTTTTAGCATTGATTAATACAGTCCTGAACATCAGTCAGTGCCACAGAAAGTGCTTTCCCCAACATCTTCTCCTATTTATCTTGATTTCCTTAATTTCCCATTCTTCTCATCTCACTATACATTTTATGTCTGGTCATCCAGATATTGTAGTTTCCCTTCTTTCTGTCAGGATGGATGTGCATCTAGAGTCAAACCAGTCCAGTTTAGCCTTCCAACCATTCAGGAGGAGCCATTTACTTGAAGGAAATTCCCATGATAATGCAAGAACCAACTCCTTTAGTGCTTTGATTTCCTTGCCTAAGCGAACTACAGTAAGATTTCCATACCCTTTCCTCTATGGCATGTTTATTGTTCATGATGGGGAATATAAATTGCCAGGACACACTGGGTTCTTCTGGGGGGTTTTCCAAGAATAAAAATCCAAATCCTCACCTAAATTACAATTAAATGAACAACAGCACTCTCTGGCTGTATTTCCAGGGCACAGCATGCACCAGGGACATGCTGCATCCATGGCTGGGGTCCCTGGCTCAGCCTGTACACCAAATCAGCACATTGTGGATGCACCACTTTCTGCCTTGTGCCTGAGCTGAACTTGCAAATCCACTCTCATCATTCCTAACCAGCAACAGCATCAGCCAAGAGAAGGCAGCCTGAAGACTCACACTGACTGTGGACATGGGCTGGAGGCTGGATGTGTTCTGTAAGGTCAGCCCAGACAGAAATACTCTTACTTTTGAGCACTAGAGCAGCTGGCTTTGAGGACAATTCAAAAGTGGGACTTTGAGGAAAATGCCCCTAATTTAATAGCTGTAGCCTTCCCAAAATGTCTGTTTGTCCCCTGAAGGCAGATTGTCAGCCAGAGGATCCTGCATTTCTGTCCTCTCGCCAGCTCCCCAAGGAGGATCCATCCCTCCACAAGGACTCTGTCTGCACAAAATCCCAGTGAACAAGGGGACAGCCTGTTCTGGCCATCACTCGGAGCCAGCAGGGAAGCACGGAGTCACCGCCGAGCCTTGTGTCAATAAGCACCGGCAGAAAGTGCTCTCTGTTTCTCTTTAGCACAATAAATAAAGAGTTCCCCTTCCCTCAGCTCCTTCCTCCACATCCAGACATGCACCACAGGGATGGACCCCTGCTCCCTCTCATCACCTCCAATCCCTCCCCCATTTTCCTGTCTCCACTCCTGAGGAAGTGTCTCTTACAGACAAGGGCAGGAGGCAAGTAGTTTTGACTAATTTTGCATGGACTACAGATAACGGAGGTATGAAATTCCAGCAACATCCCAGAGGGCAAGCAAAGGACCCCTTCAACTGCTGAAGTGGGAGAAGTTGTGCACCCTGTTTACCCTGATAAAAAAAGAATGAAAATGAAACGTCTTAAGTCTGGGAGTAGGGATTTGTGTAGTACTAGAAAGAAATCTGGTTTTAGACCATGATGTGAAAAAGACATTACAGTCTTTCATCATGGAGGAAGTAGCTGTGAGAAGAGACTGCGGAGCTGTCCCTTTGGCTTCCTCCTTGTCCTACACTCTAGATACAAACTCCTTCCCTATTGGACTTCCAAGCTGGATAAAAGCTGGGGATGAAGTTTGACAAAGCTGACATTTGCTTTGATCTCAAACCAAATAGAACTGGGATTTTCTTTTTTTGTGGCAAACAGCTTGTCAGCATGCAACAAATGGGGTATTCAAGGCTTTCCCTGCCCAAGTGATACAGTTGCTGTACTTTCCCTATTCTTGGAGTACAAGGCTACCTCTTAACACTGAATCATAAATCCTTGCTCTCCATGTGCTTTCTTCTCAAAGGGAAATAACAGGGTGAGAAAGAGGCTTGATCCTTGGTCTTGAGTTTTCTTATACAAACCTGCAGGGTTGCTTCTTTTCCCCAGTACATTCAGCATGCCTAGCCTCTTTGTTTTTTTTTCCCAAATAAAGGCACCTTGCAGTAGAATGTTGACCCCCAGGCTGAGGAGCTGTGCCAGCATTGAAGAAGAGGTGAATAGGGAATTCCTGCTACTGTGGCCACATCCCAGCAGGAAGAGAGAGACTACGGCACCTGTGGCTTCCTGAGTAATCATTCCCTACATGACTCTTCTCCAGCCCATCAGTGAGGCATTCCAGCAGGGCCTCACCCTCGTCTGGTCAGGGCTGCTGGAACTCAGGCTGGCTCCAGACAGTCTCAGCTGGACCATGACTCTTCCTCCCCAGCTCTGGGCTTGTCTGACCACCGTGGGCTCACAGGAGGTGACCCTGTGATGGCCCTGGGAGCCAGGCTGCTCTCCCCACTGGGCATCTCTGTTGTTTGGTCACACAAGAAAGCACTTGCTGGTAAGACATGCCTTGATGGAGAGCTTTGGCTGATGGAACTGCAACTTAACACTACGGAGGACAAGGACCTTGCTCCTCACTACAAACCTGTGAGGCTCTTTAAAATGGTGACCCTTGTGGAAGCTACAACCTTTCCCAGTGATCCCAGACAATCTATTAATAAGGGGTTTTTTACATGCCTCAATACACTATATAAACCTTATACCTTTTATACAATAGAATGTCTCCTGAATAAAATCATATTTTGTAGCTGACCTCAGGTGTCAGACAGCTTGAAATAAGAAAGGAATAGTAAACCGAGGCTTCCACCTTCCTGTTTGGTGTCTTCCTTGAAGGATTTTTCAATGAGCTACTGAAGCCTGTAACAAAAACAGACGTAAAAGAAAAGATCTGAAGTTCCTTCCAAATTCCAACTGAATAATGAGCACAGGAATAATTTAGTTCTCTAAAGCCAAGGGAGATCTAAAGTAAAACCTGAAATACCAAATATGGAAGCAAATGGTACTGGACAATGGATAGGTAACACTAACAAACTGAGAAGAGCATTTTGCCAGTAAATATAAAATAAAAATAACATGACAAATATCAATGGAAACTAGAACATATATAAAGCTTAAATATGAAACTAGATTTTAGATAGGCTGTCCAAAATTTGCATTTGCTTTCTGAAGTGCAACCTTTTGACCACTGGAAGTTTTATAACATTCTACAGTAAGAAATAAAAGGAGATATTTTGATTTGTGGCACAGTGTCTGGAACTAAAATCTCAAGTAACAGCCTCTCCTTTACAGTGCATTTTTTTTAAAATCCATGGATCACAATGCATTTTAATGTTCCTAACTAACACCACGTGCATCAACACAGAGTAGCACAACTTGCCTCTGATGTAGGCGGTATTATTCCCATCAGACAGGTGAGTAAACAAAGTCACAAAGAATGAAGTGTTAGGGTCCGAAAGGAAGTCTGTGGCTGAGCTGGGAACAGAACTTGTCCCTTGATACCATCCTCTTCCTTAACTGCAGGGTAATCCTTCCCTGACCTATGCATGCAACAGTAGATCACAACTGGGATATTTTTTCCTATCCAAAACATGAGGGATTTCAATTCTTCCTTTTCTCCCACATTTGCCCATGATGGCAAGCTGAGCCCTTCCTTCAACAAGCAACTGTCTTGTACCATATGCTTAAAGCCTGACAAGGTGAAAAGGGAAACCGAGCACAACTGTCCCAAGGTTACATGGCCTATTCGGGGCAGAGAGCAACTGGATTTCTTCCCTCAGAATAATATGTCACCCACTGGCTTGCAGAGCAGTGACTGTCCCAAGACAGATGGATTTAGACAGTGCCTCACTACAACAGGGATCTTAATTTTCTATAATGGTATATAGCTCTGTAACATGCAAGGGAAAAAAATCCCTAATGCCTAATCCTAGTGAAGAAATGCCTTTCAAGCTTTCTGAAACCTTAGGAACAGCAGCATGACGTGTCCTTCAACCTATGTGTGACACCTCATTTTAGCTGCCACAGCTTCATCTTTGGAAAATTCAGGGAGCATCTGTGAAACTGATGCACATGGAAATGGAGCTCAAATCCTTTGCACTGATGAAGTTCATAGTCTCTGTTTTTACTGCAGATTACTCAGAATACAAGACCTTATTGTTTCTGGCAGTTACTATGCATGTTTGTGATCCACACATCGCTTTTCAGACCTGGGGTTTTTCTTTCCCATCATTCCTACCTTCAAAGAAACTGGATTCATGATAAGAAAAAACTCTACATCAAATCTTCTGTCCTGCTTACCTGGCCCGAGGACAGCTTTTCAGTACAAAGCCTCTCTGGAGCCTACCTGCTTCCTCTCAGCCTTTCCCAACCAGCAGCAGTGCAGCCTTGACAACACCAAGAAGGGCATGCCAACACCAGGCTGCCATGGTCAGAAAGAGGGATGGGAGGATGGAGGCTTTCAACCCTTCAGGACAGCCCTGCCTTCACCCAGCTGTACTACACACAAGCTGATTCTCGAGCTGAGCCAAGTCATCACTGGCAGATAGAGGGTAGTGGATTTATAAGGATAAGTGATTTGATCCGTTACAACAAACCTTTATGTTCTTTGGCAAATCTTGTGAAAAGACTTATTTTTTAAAAAATTGTAATAAATACGGGTATTAAAAAACAAACCCCAGTAAATTGTACTTAGGAGCAATTCTCAGCTATGAAGCTCACTCATCCCTCAGATTACTGGGAGATTTAAGAAAGTGAAACAGTTGTTATCACTTGGTCTGTGGGATTTTGTTGGCTTTTGCAGGCTGATTGCTGTGTTTAAGGTAGAGCTGTTGTGTCAGACTCCCCATGGGCCAAGAACAATATATTTCAATTATTGACATCCCAAATGTGTCTTTTTTGAGGGACAGGATATTTTGACAATTTTCAAATACAGAAGAGGCATGGTACCTTGAAGAGCTTAGCAAATCTGGCAGGCAAGCACAGCAGAGGCACTTGGGTGGAAGTGGTTTGAAGATGTGATCTTGTCCACAATCTCCCCACAGGGAGGGGATATAATTACCATCCATCACCATTCAGAGTGTCCTTCAATAAACAAAATATGGAGAGGCTGAAGTGACTTGCTCTGGGTCACTCAGCACACCAAGGACAATGATGAACCACTGCTGAAAAGCTGAAGCCCCAACTAGCACTTGTTCCAAGCCAACTCATACCTCCATCTAAGACAAGACATCCAAGAAGGATTCTCAGATTCTTGGAAGCAGATACTTTCTGAGTTGTCTTATAGGATAATCAGCAGATCTTGTAGCTGTAACTCATTAGATTTTGTATACTCTCCACCTCGTTGGAAGTTTTCTTTCCAAACTGGAGTATTATTCCTAATGGTTGCAGAAATCAGCTGTGATAACAAAACAACTTCTAACTTTGTCCCCTTTTAGAAGCTACACTCCAAGAACTGGTTTGCCTAAATAGGTTCCTTACAACCACTGCTCTTCTTCATTGCTTAACATCTGGCAGTGACCTTTCTTCTTAGCACAAAATAATTCAGAAAACAAACTCCAGCCCCAAACTCATCCCAGTAATGCCCAGAAGCTCTTGAAATACATCTTAGAACATGAAGCCAAGCCAAATATTGGGCTCCCCATCCCAGACATGCTTTTAAATTGTACAGAACAAAAGCCTTTAATTTATATTTGAGTTTAAAATTCTAAGAGCAACAATAAATTAGGCAAATAAACCTGTTGCCCAGGATCAAAAAAGCTCTGAGAGTGCCTAACTGGGAACATGACCAGCAGTTAATCTTCTAATGATCAGCGGAATAGACCACTGAAATACCCCCTGCTCAGAAGAAGTTTTCTTTAGTTTCTTTCCTTCTACCATTTTATTCCTAGCCAAATCACTTACTGAGAGCCTCGTTTTCTCATGGTGCGAGGTCAGTGCAGCTCTGCTCCTCACACTGAGCTACCTCTGTGGAGGAGTCGTGCTCCAAACCTCCACTCAGAGGAGGCTCTGCATGAGCTGCCTGCCCCTTGGAAACTCCTAGCCGAGCGCGAATCCCAGCTGTGCTCACACGCGGCAGAAGGAAAACAAAGAATCAGATAAATAACTCCTTTTGTAGAGTTTTGTTTTTCTGCTTTCCCTCCGCATGTGTGTTTCTGTGTGTACATATGCAATCAAGCTGTGACTGTTAGCAGCTGACTTCTGACTTTCCTATCACACAAAGCTGAAACCTGGCAGAGCCTGACTTACCTTAGGAATAGGAAATCAGGAATGCTGACAGAACCTGCATATTTGAAGCACCCATCTAGGGTTGCCACAAATCTACCGCATTAGACTACTGCTAAAATATATAAGAAGCAAATCTTGAGTCAGGATTATACTTTTACTCACACTCCTGTGATGACCTAACATCTTAAAAGTATCTGCCACCCTGAAACGGACAGCCAGTAGCTGAAATGCTGAGAAGCACCTGCACAGTGCCACAACCAGCTTTGTTTCCCAAGGTAAGTTATCATAAAAAGCATGGTAAAAAAAGTAGAGGAAAAGACAATATTGAGCTAAAAGCAAGTAGGTTTCCCATGAAAAGAATTGGAGTAACTGTAACTGCATTTGCATGTTCAGATGCTGATCTGAGATTGTTTCAGATGCTAAAAGAGCACCAATGAGAGGACACCCAAGAGCAGCAATATTCCCCAGCCTATATAAGGGCTTAGTGGAAACACTGTTCAAACACATGCAAACCACATCTGTCATTCACTGTTGGTCTTTCTATCCCTTTTTAGGAATGGCTCACTAAGAAGACTGAAGGTGCTGCCCATGTGACTGCTTATCAATTGCAATTACACACCACTAATAACATTCCCTGAATGAGCTCCAATGCTGTGGATTATACATGGGAGTTTATACCTGCACTTGAGAAGTTACACAGAAATATGTGGCATTGCAAACTCTTTGCCCCTGATGTAAGATGGACAAGATGGGGCTAAGAGCATGCAACCCACAATGAGAACACACAAATTATCGTCCTGAAAACAACAGCTATGGCTGTCCATTTTGAAGAGAATTATTCTGTTTCCTTCACAACCTCTGTCCTGTCCCACTCAGAAGCTCCACACCAAGCAAAGAATGAGTTTCAATGCAGTTCTCCATAATGGCATAGATAAAAAGCATCATCATTAGAAAATGGTAGTTGAAGTGCTTCATGAATGTATCTCTCCCTGTCAGAACTTGGTGGAACAGGACATGTCAAAGGTCAACCAGTCAAATGCAGGGAAGACAAAATCATCATCCTGCAGTGTTGGCTATTCTCTGCTTCAGGTCTGTAGTGAGCATTGGGCAGTATCTAAATCAGAGCATCCCTGCAGGAGCTCCAAGCAGTGACAGGGACCTTCACAAAGACCCAGGCAGCTGCAGATTACAGAAATTACACTTTCTGCTCAACTAGAGAATTGGTCCTTGCTGTCCCAAAACCCTGTGTAAAGCCCCAAGAACACCCCCATTCTTTCCCCCGATGTGCCTGCTTTCTAGCTAGCTGGAAAGAAGGGGATTTTTGTCCTGCACAACTCCAAGAAGCCCCTCAGAGCCCTTGCTCCAGCTTCCCCCTGTGTAGTCAATGTACTCAAGCCTTGCAGGTCGGCTCCTGAGTTTGGCCCTTTATGAATAGATCACTATGCTGGCTGCTCCCAGACGTACACAGCCAGTTGTATGTGGTGGAGAATCGTAAGCAAGGGCAGGAATGCTTATTTGGCAGCCTTTCCCAGCCTCTGAGCGTCTACTGACTTCTTTTTTTCTTTCTTTCTTTTTTTTTTATGTCTCTGTCACCTAATTTTTAAGCCGGGTTTTGATCTTCTCTGCCAACATAAATCAGAGAGAGAGTCACTCCAGACTGACATCAAGTGGGCATGTGCAAGATTCAGAGTGCTGTGTCCAACCATCTGCACATCTTGCAGCAGATGGGAGCTGGGATAAGTGACCACACATTTCAACCTGCTGCCGCACCCCTTGGGATCAGCTGGGGGCTGCTCCCTGTCTGTTAAGTCAGCAGCCAGGTGAGAGAAGACAGGTCACTGGTGAAGAAAAGAAACAACTAAGAAGCCCTGCTATTTATACATCACCCACTCTTTCCATATATATATATTATCTTGCTTCTGCAATTAAAACACATTACTTAAGGAGAATATAATATTTCATGCTGAAGAGTAAATTGGAAAGCTGTGGTTTTCATTTACATGAGTTAAACCCACAAGGGACAGCTGGAATGGCAGTTACAATTAGGCTACCCATTAGGATGCATTAGATGACATTAACCCAAGACCTCTCAGGTCCACCACAAAGCCGTCAGGCTGCAAAGCAGTTTAAGAGCAACCTAGAGCTTTCTGGTGACACTCATGTTCAATGCAAACATTGGAAGGGAGTTATTTTCCCTCTCTGTGACATGGCACATGGTCAGTGTTGCTGCTTCCAGACTACAGGGGCTTGGCACTTCTTTTAAAGCCTTTATAAGGCTGAAATCAAATGTTGCAACAACTCTTTCACTTCAACAGAAAAGTATTCCAGAAATGCTATGCAAACTGTACCAGCAAGCATAGCCAGACAAGGGTGTAACCAATCAGACTCCATTCCCAAATACTGCTTATTCATCCTTCCCATGCATGGTTGTTAAGATTGGAAATTATCCATCTTCCTGGTAAAGAAAGAAATAAAAATATACTGAGGCATCAAGCCACTGAAGTGTTACACAAGCACTACTGCTTTTGCAGTATCTACCACGGCTGCTTATCTAGGCTGTGATTTTTCTCCTGGGATCCAGTTCCATGAGTCGTCAAAGACAGACCATGAAACTCCATTCAAGTATTAAAAGACTCATAGGAAGCTTGAAATGAACTTAAACGGCAGAGTGCCTTCAACTCGGAGTACCTCCTGAGATTTCACTCACATAATAACTGAATTATTAAATAAAGAAAGAGTAGCGTGTGGAAAAATGAAGCCCCTTGCTTGTATGTGGCAAGAGTTCTACAGGGATTAGGAAGATATTTAAAAATACCAACTTTTTTTCCAAATGTCTCCTTAGTTATGAGAGGAGACTTGCCAATTGGAGATTATGAATGCTTTAAGGGAAAACAATCACTCACAACTAGATGCACTGCTGAGACGTGTTTGAAGTCCCAGAGACCTGACCCAGTCTTGCTTGCATCACACTACCTGATCCTCTTGAAATCACCAGCAAGCTCCTGTTTGTAAAGCTGCAGAAAATCAGTCATAGCTTTTCACAAAAATGCTGAGTTGTCCATGTCAAGAAAATTATAGAAAGTCAGGCTATGAGCAGGAGGGGGAGAGGGTCAGAAAAAGAGAGCATTGTTTATGGAACATGAAAAGCTCCAGCGACACAATATATGGAATTCGGAGGGAAACAGGCCCTCCTTTCTTTCTGTACAATTCAAATAATTCCAATGGCAGACTGGATATTCCCCAAAACGAGTTAAAAAAGCACAGGGCTGTCAAAGCAATTTAGAAAGGGAAAGCTGAAGTAAACATGGTGACTTTTTTTTAAGTCTTAATGTTTGGAAGACCTGAATGTTACCCTACCTAATGAATAGAAAGAAGTAATAGCTGGATATGCAGCCCAGTGCAAGGAGACTGCTTGGGCATTTACAGAAAATGTGTGAGAGGACCCCTAGAAAAAATCTCAGCTCAAGCATGACAACACACACACATAACTCTAACCCTATCTAGGTGGTTCTACATTCTGATTATGGAAAAAAAAAATCCTTATGAGGTCCTACTACTGACTTGGAGTTGTTGTCTTCAGTAATGAGACTCCTACTCAACCAGGATATTTTTAAAATCAGCAAAGCAGACAAACAGTTTTTATTGCTTTCATGCTTCTGCATTCATGAAGGTGCGGATTTATCATTAAAAGTCATACTTTCCATAACTCTATTCTTCTTGCTACTGCTTTACCTCTTTACTCCTGCTCCAAGTAGGAACTAACCCCTGAATTTGAGGGACTCTTTGGACCTTCTAATTTCAGGCAAAGCCTTGTGCAAAGCATACGTAGGACACTATTCTCCTTTGCTATGGAAAGATGGTTTCCAGCATTTTTCATGATTCAGTTTTCACTGAGAAAAGGAGAGGTAACACTATTTCCACCTACCTATCATTTTTATTTATGTGTATATACATGAAATTGTGATTAGATTATGGTAAGTATAATCTTGAATAATTGGATCTAAACACATAAGATTAATGCAATCACAAGACCTCTATTCAGCTGGGTCTAGAGCAATTACACCCAGTAAAACTGCTTGGTTTATATATAAACTTTATTTCTCTAAAGGCTTCTGTTCTTTGAAATATCATTTTCACAGAGTTTGTATCAAACACAAGAAAGGCTGCACACTGTTAATTCTGAGAGATAGTGAATTCTAGGTCTTGCTCACTTACCATTAGAAAGACTTACTGCCTGGTGAGCAATCTCACCATGATTCAACTCGTTTAAATTTCTACATTAATGGATGACCTGAACCCTAAAAAAGTCAGTCTGTCTTTCTCTTGCACAAAGCTTATCATCTAACTCACTCTGGACTGGAATGGGATTTGCTTTATTACTTTTCTGAATTGACTAGTGTGGTTTTCACTGAGAAGCTAAGAATCCCAGCAACAAACTGCATCAATGTAGTCTGAGCTGCCTGCTGTACTTCTTACAGAATGGGAGTATAAACTAGAGTATGGGAATCTAGGAACTAACCAACAATTCCTTTCATCTTGGAATAGAAAATTTCCTTCAATAGTTTTAATTATACTCAGGCAGACAACATGTTGCTGTTGGATTTGGGGGGTAATTTCACTTTAGAACAGATTTGCTTAATTGTTTCCATCAGAGGAGAACTTAAAAATATTTCTAGCTTTTAATTAGCAGGTTGGCAGCCTCACTCTTAACTTTTTCTCAAATAACTCTGGATGTTGAGGCTTAGAATAAATTAATTTGACATGAGCATGATGCGCTCTGTAGAGCTCCTGACAGCCACGAGGTGTCTCTAGGAACTGTCCCAGAAGGGGTGTGAATCCTGGTTAACCACAAGACAAAACCTGAAATTCATTCTCTGCAGAAGCCTGTTTTTTGTCTGCAGTTGTAAAAACTTTCTTTAATAAATGACTCCTAAAAGAGAGAGCATGATCTTGTCTATCAAATAACTGCACAGTACTAGAACCAGAGAAAATACATTTACAGAGTCGAAGAATGGTAAAACAAGGGTGTACATCTGGAAGCAGTAAAGGAAAACCTTAAATATGTTAGGAAAAAGTTCCAACAGTGGAAGTCACTTAGACAAAGGAATACGTTGCTAGTTGAGAATGCATGAGGCAACGATAGAAAGAGGTGCTTCAGAGATGAATTTTGAATTTTATCATAACAACACTATTTGGCTGTGTCATCAAGAGCATTAAAACCCATGCTGATTCTCAGAACTTGAAATCTCATAATCCAAAACCTACATCTGCATTCGAGCAGCAGCAAAGCACACAGCAAATGCTCTCTGCACAGAGCAAGTGGTCAGGACCTAGAATACTGCTGAAATAGAGGAAACAGAGCCTTTGTCAGGAAGAGGTCATTGTCCTGATAGTCACTGTGTCCAAGGAATTAGCCAACATGGACTTTACTGACTGAATCTCTTAAATATTACTCTGCACTGACCAGTCAAACAGAAACAGGCATAACAGAATGGGAACGGATACAGAAATTGTTTAGAACAAAACAGCAAAGCCAAACAAGAATTGCAAGCAGGAGGTTAAACTTTTGACTTGAAAGCTGAACTAGGCAGCTCATCTCCTTAGTGACAGAAAGAGGACATTTCTTAGGAGAAAAGAAAAAGATGAAGCCTCAAAATCCAAACCATGACGACCTCTTCTGACTGTCTCCTCAAGTGAAAGGGTAAATTGGTTGTCTGGTGATGTCTGAGCTACAAAGAATGAAGTCCTGGAGCTGCAAGAGATGCAAACCCAGTATTTATATGACAGCTTATGTGGCCTCCATGTATGTGATTTTTATTTTTATTTCTGAAATTAACTTCAAGATAAGACAATCCAAGAGAGATCTCTTTGATGAAATGTTGAGGTGAAACTGCCATGTCCTGCCTCCCATGTCACTCAACTGTACTTCAAGAACTTCAATGACCATGCACAGCATGACATTACTGACGTGAGCAGAGACCTGACCTGCTGCAAATCAGATGTAATTACACATTAAGTAAGCTGTAAATGCTATTACTCTCCTGACATCTCTAAAGAATTTTCTATATTCAACAGAGGTAAAATCACCCTATTTCAAACAACCTTCCAGTCAGGCATCCTGGAGCTGTGTTAGAGAGCTCCCACCAAGTAGGCACCCCTTTGCAAGTTTATCCAAAGCTGCTACAAGATTTACATTTCCATTGCTATCTACAGTTCCGTGAGGAAAAACAATAATATCAATAAAAAGTTACAGATTCAGCCTTTTCTATCTTTAATGTGTTGTTACGCACCAATAGCACAAAAATCTCCAATTGGGTCACTCACCAGATTGTTGTTTTACTGATGAGACTGATGGGTTTTTCTAACTTCTCTTTAAATTTGAAATTGAGACACTTCAAGGAATGCTTCTTTCCTCAAATACAAAAAAAAAATTACATGACCACTGTTTCTGTTAAAAAAAAGACATTTTCCAAAAATAAATAGCTCTAATATCTTGCCCATCTTGCACACAGAGAACTGAAACACAAAAGGCTACATCAGGATTGTCTCTGAGAGCCCAGAAAACTCCTGCCTCGTCCTAATAGAGCTCTCCTGATGAGCTTGGAATAGTGCACGTAGAGCTCATGGAGTCCAGCTGGCCTAGAATGCTTCATGGATCATGGACAGGTATGTCCCACATACTGAGAATGAGCACAAGAAATAGTGAGGGGCTGCTGCTATTTCAGAGCCTCATATACCCACCAAATCTTTGTCTCATCCCACAAAATTTTCAGACACTTCAAGTTTATTCTCCCTGGACTCTGCATACTCCAGGCTGCATCCAGCTGCTGCTGAAGGGGCTGTGCAGCGTGTACTGCACACCAGGCAGAGCAGCCACAGGAGGTGACAGGAGTCTGGCACAACTGTCCCTGTTTTCCATTCCCTCTGCCCTGAAGTGTTGTCCCTTGCACCCCACCCCTACATGCTGAACTGCCACTCAAGTGCTTGCCTTGAGCTGGCTGCTCACCACTGCAGCAGATCCCAGTGGTAATGGTCCCATTGTGCCGTGGATGGTTGGAGGCACCATGTGATGAGAGACACCAGCAGTGTGTAAGGCACAGCCCAAAAGGAACCTCAGTGGGGCTCACTGGCCACACCAAATGCCAGCCTCTGCCTAGTGCAGAAGGCTCCCAAGAAAGGACTAAAGTTTGAGCAAATACAAGTCAGCTTAAAACACCTCGTTCACTGCAATCCTCTGTATTAGACTTGGACAACCCTTTGCTCTTCACAGACTCCTCAGAAAGCGTCATGAGTTACACATCAAATGCACAAGGCATGTGGGGGTCAACATTACTGTCTTCTCTCAAACCAGGGGTCCTATTCAGGGCTGCCTGCTGGGTGAACCTGGTCACCCCTGAGTAATTTAAGCTCTTGTGAAAAGCAGGAGAACTGGACAACCAAGGACATACTCTTCCACTGATCCCAAATGTGGTGGGGAATTGAGAGGGCTTCAGGCAGGAGGAAAGGTGCATTTGATGAAATAAAACCAGTATTTTTACTGTTTTGATAAGCATGATGGATGATAAAAGATCTTGGAAGGCATTAACTCTACTTCACACTGGAGTGCTGTTAAAACCAGCATGGCAAGAGACTATAATCCTGTAAACATATGTTGTGTATTAGATTTTGATCTGGCAGCTTGCCTTAATTTTGTTTTTTTAAGACTGCAGCTAGTTCCATATACACTTCCATGTTTGTGTTCCAGCAAATGAGCAAAAGGCAGAATGCTTGAGCGACAGGGACAAAAGAATGCACTGGACTATTAAGTTCATTTTTTTTTAAAAAGCCTCCATTAGTATTAGAGGCACATTAGAAAGAGGATGAAAAAATATCAGCAAATTCTTTTTTCTATCCCTTTCTCCAAGCTTTTTGGTTTTTTTCTGGTGTACACTTCACAGCTGCTGAGAACTGTAACGATTTTAGTCTCTTCTATCTGAACTATCACTATGGACAGAAGTGACAAAAGGACACCTTTCCAGACAATTTTGTGACCCCCAACTCAACACCAAAAAAAGCATCCTCTGAATAGAAATTAGCCTGGATCCCTGTAGGTGCAGACGAAAAAATTCTTCCGAGAGGCGTTTCAGTCTGCTCCGGAGAGTTCCAGCTCATATAAACAAACACTGCTACAAGAGGCAAAGTTGATATGGATTTATGCAAGGAATGCATAGACTGAATAAGCAATTTGATAATTAATGGAGTTGACAGGCACTTTCGAATAGTACTCAAGTATGTGCAGACTGAATGGTTTCATATACAAGCTGAACCAAAGACAGTATTAATTTTTAACCCATTTTATACCTAATCACTCAGATGAAGGAAACACATGCATTTTTTTCCTCTTGGGTATTAGTTTTGACCTCCCAAAGCATGACTATTGGGACATAAATCCTTTGCACTTAGTAGTATTGCACACAACAGACCCGTAGATGTCATGTACAAGATGATTTTTTTCTTAAAGACTGTTTGAAGAATGAACTTTCTGGATATTGATTACTTCTTTTATGTCCCACAGCTTAAATGCAGCAGTTTTACTCTTAACAAAGAGCTGAGAGCTTAGTTGCATGAGTTCAGGGAATTTCTGAAGAGCACCTCATGACTAAAAGAAAATTTCTTTTATTACTGTCTTCCAAGCAAGCCAAACCACTGCTCCTACAAGCCCAGCTGCAGAAACGAAAGATGCTTAGTAAAGTCTCGAGCAAAGCACTGTCCCACCTGGCAGGAGATGATGATAATTTATTGTGCATGGAAGACATTGTGACATTTTGAACTGCACAGGGAGAATGGAGCAGTAATATAACTGCTCCCACACAGGAATGAGATACTCAATGTTTTCTCAGTCTGGAACAGGTTCAGGGATGATGCCTTGATCTGTTTCACAACTTCACCCCTCTCAGGATCAGGAAACAAGCTTCTAATACATTTGGTTTATGTTCTCATGCCCTAGACAACAAAATTATCTTCTAAAGGTTGTGTCCACAGAAACCACATATGGAAACAAGATTTGGTCAGTCTTTCCTTACCCCACACTCTCCTTCTCCTTTAGTGACAAAATCAAAAGGAGGATGAGGCGGTTTCAGTTCAAAATTGGGCAGAAAGACAACCAAGACAACCACTTTCTAGGGCCTCCATAAAGGCATTGCAAGATAAGAAGGGACTACTTGGAAACACATTGTCTCTAGTCATTGAAGCTGTAGGTAATTGGAAAATACCTATTGAATGACCCCCATTGTCCACCAAAAGGTAGATGAACTGTCAAATGGAGCTAGATTTGAGGTGCTTCAGGCCCATTATTCTGTCCAGCTCAACAGCAAACGCATAGGAAAGCATATATTAAATATATCCTCTGTTAAAAGCCTTGTAGATGGGGCAGAATTCTGGCAGCCTGCTGGGAACCCAGCAATAACTCAACTTGCTACAACTACTCAAACGTCAAATGACACAGTGCTGCCTGCTAAGTGCCCCCCACTCCAACTCCGGCTGCAGCTGCCTTTGAAGAAAGGTGCAATGCCTTCTGCATAGATGTACATGCCGAATAAAGTCTTTTAAAGCACGTGAGAAAGAAAACTGTCATCAAAATGTACCAAGCAATTACGGGTTGAAGGTTGAACTATTATTGCTTCATGCCCTCCCATTCCCCTCCCCTCCAGGGCGGGAAGAAAGGGGGAGGATTATTCATTTGTATTCAGGCACTTCATTAATGTTTATAAGAGAATCCAAACACGCAAGCAAAACAAGGACGAAACACTCGCGCCAGACGTGTGATGCGATAAATGTCACTGGAGCAAATATTTAGATCTGTTTACAGAGAGGCCTATTAAGTCCTTTTTGAAAAGCTGTGCAGTGTTGTGGCTTGGTTTCTGCCTAGCAGCTCCAGCGTAAACACATGGAAGATGGCTAAGTCTCTCTCTCTCATTTTGTTATGACATCTGGAAACCTAAGGAGGTTGGGAGAAGCCAACTGGCTGCCCTATTGCAATGTCTAGCTAGAGGGTCTGCCTGTTGAATGATGGCAGGACATGCAAAGTGGAACTGCTGAGTTCTCCAGCCTGTGCCAAAATCAGTGGATTTTCAACACAACAATCCCTCAGCAAAGGTTGTTGCAACACACAAGCCCTTGGTTCATTGCTAATGATGTAAGTCTATGCTCTCTGCCACTTTTCAAGACCACTTGCATTTGAGAAAATCAATTCCTTTAGGGGCTAAAATAGCAAAGAGGGGTGGAGCCACTCTATTCACCAAGGATGAAGATGTGCCCCATAGTCCCTTGCCCAAAGAGTTATAAATTCTGGAGCTCATATCAGCCTGGACTTCTCCAGATGTCCCCTTCACATCACCATCTCATCAACTCTAGCCCCTCCACGTACAAATACTTATTTTTCTAAGAGCACTAAATAAGTTGAAAGGTGTAAGAGAAATTTATGGATGGAAAAATTATTGTCTTAGCCCCAGATGAAGTAATGTAATTGGGCCTCTGAAGTGATGCCTCAGTTTCCAACACGTAAGGCCTACAGGTATAAAATTGTCTGTCTTGTGTATACAAAGACTCAGGGTTCTTTATCCACATGCCCAGCTTGCTTCACTTCTGTTTGGAAGGAATGGTGCTCAGGCCACACAGATGTACAGGACTCTGCAGAATGACGTCAAGTGGTGCTGGCTGAATAGAAACACTTTTAGTTTTCCTTCTGACATAGTGAGTTTAGTTCACTTTTTTTCATGGCATCAAAAAATCAACATGAAATCACAAGTAACTCTACTCAGTCTGGTTTTTAAGCCTATCAAAATCACAAATAAATTAGAAGAATATTGACTAACATTTCTTTTCCCCCTCATTCTCTTAATAAATTATTTGTCTACATTAAACTCCTTTCTGCATAAACCAGCAGGAAAGACACCTTGCCTGGTTTCAAGAGATACAGTTTTGGGTTCCCAGTACAAGGACTGCCAGTTTTGGGTTCCCAGTACAAGGACTGACTTGTTTGATTTGATTTAGTGGGAACTACACTGAGCTTTGCTTCAGAGAACAGCGGAACCAGGTGCCAAGTCTTTTGGGATTCTCCCATAGTTATATCCCAAGCTATACCCTCAGGTCTAAGCACTCTTGGGAAAACACACCTCTTCCTTCCCTGACTGATAATGATGGATTATTGATGTAACAACTTCTTGTTCTATTAAAAAGTGTAAGAAGGCTGTGATACTTCATGTTTTAGAAGAACAGAAAAAATTCATGTGACCACTCAGCTGAACAATAAATAAACATTGGTTGTCCCTACTGTGTAACAGGGATTAATCTTTTCAGACTTAAGCATCCAAGAGAATTTTTTTTACTGCTGAAGTTTTCCTTTCTAATTAGTGTCCCTGATTAATTCTTGCAGAAAATGTGCGACAGCTTAGTGGCTTGGTCTCAAACCATGGTCCCTTCCATAATGCTACATTCAGCTGTTATTCTCTGCTTTTGCTGTGTTATACTGCTCTTAATACACCAGACTCATCAGGAGTGCCAGGCCTCAAAACATTGTCAGTAGCATGCCAAACATCCACAGGGAAAAGAGAGAAATTCCTTCCCCTGCTCTTGTTCAGCTCTACCTCCTGCTTTGGAGCTAACCCTTGGGTTATTTACGTTGCGTGACCTTGAGATAAATGGCATTTGGCAGGCCGCTGGATGACTTTGTGTTTCAAATCAAACATTCTCAGTTTCTCCCACACTGACAATGGGAATAATTCCTGAATGCTTTTTTGAGGGTGGTTCTTCGTTCTTCCCATCTCACTGCCTGCCATGGAGCTCTTTGGTAGCTATGTCAGGGTTGATGAACTTTAGCTTGACTTTCTCGTTACACTCAAGTATCAAATGGTGTGTGTGGTTTTCTTCTGTGGTTTGGTGTGTGTGTGTGTATGTATTTTCTCTTTGTCCCAGAGTGTCTGCACTGCTGGGATTAGAGCTACAATTGTTCTATATATATATATAGCAAAGATCCCTTGAATGATCTGCCAAAGGCTTTATCTGTGAACAATCTTTGTCTGTACTTGCTTTGCCGTTAACCAGTTTTGACTGTACTCCATAATGGCTGGAGTTGCTTTGCCTTAACTGATATGTATCAAAGAGAACTGCTAAAATTAACTGCTCATGAACTGTGTCCAGGATGTTAGATTAACTCATGTGGAATCCTTCAGTGAACAAACTGATTTATGATGTGTTATGACATTGTTATTTGATGTGTTGCACAACAACTCAATTTTAAAAAATGAAGAGTACTCCATTAATAAGAGATAAATCTTTCCAGTGTAATTCAAATGAATCTGCAACAACTTTAGAGAGAGTGTGATAAGGGATCTTGTGTGGGTTTAGTGATTGTGATATCTTAGGAATATCTTCCACTGGGATCTCTTTGTCAGTAATAACAAAACCCATCCAAAATATGCCAAAATACAACACATTTTGGGAGATTTTAGTTCTTTGTACTTCCTAAAATACAAAAGGGTACTACTACAAGTGATTCCCAACAACTAATACTTCCAGCTTTGAGAATGTACAAGTGCATCAATGATGCTTGCTTTCCACTTCAGAGCCATCATATGCTGTAGTCCCTACAGGGTACATCCATTCCAAGCTTATCCAACCACAGTTAACACATAGCAAGTGCTCAGAGCAGTCAGTTTCATTTTCAGGAAAAAAGCCCATCTTTATACATTTAGATATAAATTGAGTATGTTTTTAAAGCAAGCACTATTTCATTACTGGAACATGAACCAGTGCAAATGCTGACTTTAAATTACAAAGTTCCTAGAGTGTGTTTCAGATGACTACATGTTAAAGGCTCAGATCTCTCTGGATATGCAGCTTCAACAAAAATTCCTTTGAAAGTGAGCTTGAGTTATACACTGTACAGTATGTCTCATTTCACAGCCAAGCCACTCAAAATTAATAAAGAAAATCCTCTCTGGCCTCACACAATTAGCTGGGTAAAAAGCTGGCCAGTGTCAATCTACAGGCAGGGACAAGCTGATCCATAAAGCTGGACAGTGTTTCATGCCCGCAAAGGCCTGTTGCCTTGAGCCTCTTAACTTCAACCTGGTCTCATGGACTAAGGAGGTATTGTCTCATTGGTATTCTGGTACTGGAAAGGTGAAATGCTGAAGGAGCTGAACTGCATCCCAGTTGTTTGAAGGCTAAGCCATTTAAGAATTGATTTGGCCATAACTTTGTATTAGAAAACTTGACTTTGCTCACTTCTGGATGTTAGTGAGTTATCTGCTCCAACAGGTAGACAATGAGCTTTTTTGAGAAAGTTCTTTCTAGCTTTTTCCTGTCTTAATCAGGAAATTCATTAATAAAAAGAAGGGCTTTTCGTATCATTAACTCTTATGAAAACAACATTTAAGGCCCTTTTTGCACGCTTGCACCTCCCCTGCCTCTGTGATATCCCAAAAATGAAGAATTACCTCAGCTTGAAAGCAAACTACAAGTTAGCATCCCATTTGACTCCCAGTATGTCAGGATCAGTTCCTCTCATGGTTTAGGGCTTAGCATTTTCACAATTAATAGTGCTGTGATGATTTTTGATTTAGTGTGTTTTAGAATCAACAAGACACATCCCATCACACTTCCTTCCGGCATAACATTTATCTCAGTGATCATTTCTAAAACTGTAAATCAATCACATGCCAGGAACACAAAGACCTTCAAAAATTTGGGCATGTTTCTCAAATCACCCTTTTGTCCTCTCCCTCTCTGCTGACTCTGCAAACTCCTGCACTGTGAGCATTTGGTCTCACATTTAAATAAATATTCCCCATCACTATTATGCTGTCACCTGTAATAGGAAAAGGCTGCAAGAAATCAAAGGAGAGCTAAATTTGTGCAGTGGCAGAAAGCGTACAGAGAATAATCAGTCTTCATTGTGATTGTTAACAAAAGTGAGGGAGCCTAATGGAGACCTTGGATTTAGTACAGTTCTAAAATATTGAGGGGATACGTTCAAGACACAGAACCGCGTACTTGAAAGAAATACTTTTCCTGTGTTCCTCATAACTTGACTTTTATTAAAATGGAAAGAGGTTAGAAAATAACTGTAAGATTTGTTTCCTTTTTCTCATTCCTTGGCTCACTAAGGAAGTCTGATGAATATTGCTTTGCTCTATGAAGGCAGCTTCTTCTCTGTTTTATGTATTGGAGATATCTGTGTCTCCCAACAAGTGCCCCAATGGAAGAGTTAGGGTAGAAGCAGCAAGTAAGTTCAATTAAATCTGGGGGAAATATAAAGCATTTGTTGCTATTTCCTTGATTATGTTGACACAGCTAACAGTTAACTGCCTATAACTGAATTCCTATCTTTTTGCCCCATCTTAACTAACTCCCATTTTGAAGGCATACCTAAGCATAAAGAACCTCTGGACTGGAATTCATGTGGAAGGCTCCATAACTTCCACACTAACTGAGCACAGTAAAAGAAGACATCAGATTTGTTTCTTTTTCTTTTTTTACAATCCTTTCTCTGTGTGCTACTAGGAGTTTCTGGGGATGGTTCTATGTTTTCCCTGGCTTCAAGGGACTCTGGAATGGGTACAACACACAGGATTCAGTCTGTCACTTCTAATACTGCTACCCACCGGCATGGGCTACAATCCTGATTTTGAGGAAGTCAGGAATAAAACTCACTTTTGCCATCTTCAAGATTCTTCAACCCCTCAGCATTGTTGCAGTGCCTGGACAGAGGTGATCAGCAGTGGTCCACTGATAATAAATCTGATTACAATATTTCAGGGATGATGATTTCTTCAGGCCTAACTGGCCTATGGGAGTCTATGCATGATGAGAAATGGAGTGTCCAGGACTATGCTAAATGGCCCTCAGAGTAGAAAATCTTGGGTCTTTGATCTCATTCAAACTAAAAATATTTTTCTAATGAGCCTCCTCAAGCCATACAACATCCATTTCAAAATGCTGAGCACATGGTTTTAATTTAAAGTTTTTACCAACCTTCATTTATATTGTGCTAGAAGTCCTGAAATGACTTGCACCCGAAGCTCTAAAATATTGGAAATCTAAATGTGAACGACTGGTGTTGGAATAACTAGTGATAAAAGCAACAGACATGAGTGTGAATTCCTGCTTGAACTTCTGACAGGTATTAACCAGGTCACTTTTCATTCTCTATGCCTTTAAATGACAATTAGATCCAATAAACAGCAACAATTATACAAGGTAGCTGTATTGTTCACTTGAGCACCAGAAAAAGCAAATTCATGGAGGTGTTGAGACACCATAACTACCAGCTGTTCTGATGGATACAGCCAGTCTTACAGTTTAGTTACATGTCTGTTCGCACTCTGCACAGGGCATAGTTTTGCTCCAATTCCAGCCCAAGATCTGAGGTATTAAGTTCAAATACTGAAATCTGCAGTTTTAAGCTCTGCAGGCACCAGTTTAATTTCTGGTGTCTCAAGTGAGATGGAAACTATAATGCTTTTGGGGTTTCAGAAGGAGTATTAAGTTAAAAAATTGTTGCAATGTTCAGAAAAAATGTCTTAGTAATTGCTACCTAGAAATAATTTGAGAGCTTCACAAAGAAAATTTTGTCATCAACTCACAGTGCTTTCTGCAGATTTCAAGTACAGTGGCATCGAGCATCTCTACTGGTTGTCTACTTGGAAGAGGGATTTGGGAAAGTGTGAGAACACAAGGTAGATATGTTTCCATGCAAAATGGGGCTCTTCTAACACTGACCTGTGAAAGTTAAAACCAATGAAGTTTCTGAAACACCAGTCATTGCTGAAAATCTCCATTTTTGTGCTATAGCCTAAATACTGTCCTCTGAGGATGCCAGCTTACAGTCATTCATCCAAGCAGGGAACCTCACTAATAAGACCAAAGGATGAAAGAAAACACACAAAGTTCCCATGGCTCAAGCTGTAACACTGTGATTTCTTCTGCCTTTTACCTGTCTCATCAACTCCTAATGACAGTGAAAAGATTAATAAGGGTTTGCAGTGTAAAGCATAGCACAGGGGAAACCTGTTATTTTACAGTATGTCCCTCTGAAGTCCCTAAATATGCTTTGCCAGGAGCCCTGCCACTGATCTCTGCAGGAGTGCAAGGTGAGTGAGTGCCCTTGTTTAAGATCACTTCTGGCCTTTGCAATCCAGGAACCTCTGACTCGCCCAGATGATGTGGGCTGCCTTTATAACGTGGATTGCTACTCACTAGGGAGTTGAGGGGAGGCTGTTAAAGACTTTCTGAGGACTGTAGGTTGCACTATACTTCAAGTGGAGGATTTTAAGGTCAATGGTTCATTCTGTTTATAAGCAAAGCACTCTGGGCCTGGAGGAGGATCCTGACTGCTGCTGCAACAGCATCACAAAGTGACAGCAAATAATAAACAGATTGAAAATCATCACTGTGAAAATACCACTTACTAAACAGGGGCTAAGCCAGTACCTACTGGGTTAGCAGCTCTGAGGTGGAAAACACACACAGGAAAAAATGGCACAAATCTGCTATTTGACTCCTACACACCGGTAAAGTTAAGTTGCCCCAGGTACAGTAAGGACTCCCTTGAGTGTCTGCCAAACTCTTTTCCAGGGATTTTTCCCTTTCAAGACCCATCTTAAAAAGATGTAATTCCAACCTAATACCAATCACAGGCAGTACCCAATTTTGCAAACAAATCAACCAACAGAATCCTCCAGACCTGCTCGTGGGAGGCAGGCACACCTGCCTTGGGCTTGGATGTTACCAAGGAGGGTGTGAAGGATCAGAGAGAAAGGAAGGGCTCACACCCGACCTGTTGTACAAACATTTCTGGCAGTCACATACACAATAAATAGAACAGATAAATTGCCAGCTGCCCCTTGAGCCATCATTAGTGACTGGCTGTTTTCTTAATAGGCATCAAATGCCTGGGTGAGCCTTCCAAGGGGCTGTGGGGCAGGAGCACGCAGTCACTGGCTGTACAGAGCAACACCTACATGTGGGTACAGCTATAAAACGTCAGCTGCTGATCCCTTCAGTTGCTAGAGCCACTACTGTAGTTTTAATACTTGCATTGTTTCATCCTCAACAGCTCCCCTGGTGAAGACATAAAGCAGTTCCCACTAGTATTTAAAGGGAATTAAATGGAAGGATTTCTATTTTTGCTGTATGAATTTCTACCCCGAGGTTAATTTTGCTGGGGGATTTTTTTACCCTGGGGCATAAGAGGGTGAAGGGAGTGATAGTTTAACAAAAGACAGCAAGCTGAAAACTATGTGCACTATGTATAGCTATGTGAAATCAAACCCTTTAAGAACATTTCTTTCAAAATATTCAGCAATCAAAACAGGTAATGCTGTTTTTGATGACTCCTGCTCTCTTCACAAAGCCTGAAATTCTATAAAAGCAAGAAGGTGCCATTTCTACCAGACAAAATGCATTTTTATTTCAAATATTAAAAAAAAAAAACAAAATCAGTAATACTCCCTCATATAAACTATACAGACTATCAAAAGTCAGCTAGCTCTGAAACTGAACCCTTTAATTCAGTTCAGAAAACTTGAGCCCAGATCTTTCATTAGGACAAATAAGTAAATATCTCTTGAAGTCAGTTACACTGGTCCTGTCAGCTTGGAGAATCCCAGCTTTGTGATCACAGAAATATTTAGTTTTTCAAGGGGACAGAGCAGATTGAATAGAGATTCCAGGATGTGGCCCTACCTACATATTACTGTGAATATTACTGTTTTGCCACTGAAGATCCAGCTTCGAGGCTGCAGAGCTGTCAGAGACCAAACATGATGGACCACCCATCGGCCTTTTATTAACCAGCACTTGTTCCCCCCTCTAATCCTATCACCAGAGTAATCAAAGCTGCCATGTCCCAGGGTTTGATGGAACAGCAGGACCTGGGAAATGAAGACTGATTTTGTTAACAAAGTCATTCCTGCCCCATGAATGCTGCCTCATTGGTAGAAAGCGGGGAGATGAGGTTTATTTGTGCAGAGAATGAGGCGGCAAAGAAATGAAAGGGGGAGAATGGTGAAGTGTGAAGTTTAATCTGGCACAGTCTGAGGTTTCTTTCTTTGAGGCCGTCTCTGATCCAATCAACACTGGTTTGATATTTAACATCTCCCCCTGCAGTTAGAAATGATACCAGCCGGAGGAGACCAGAGTCAGAGCTTCCCAAACAGCCAAAGGGGAGAGAAGGGAGTGCTGGCAGCTCCTCACCAGCCTGACAGCTTCCCCACCAACAGGCTGGCGGGAAGCTGGACCCTGATACAAAATTTCCCCTACTAACCTTGGGATTTAGGGCATCTGTCATGAGCTGAATGCAGACTGTCCCTGAGGAGAGCAAGTTTGGGATGGGATGGGAAAGGGATTTTAGTTCTAATGGGGAGGAAGAGCTATGAACACCATCTGGCAGGAATAGGATCAAACACAAGCAAGAGATGCCAGCCACCTCCCCAGGGAACAGCAGTTTGGGTAGAGGAGTAAGACCTTCCCCTTGCTGACTGTACAGACCTTCAGTGGGGACACACTGCCATCACTCCAGGATGATTGGGGTCCCATGGCAGCCCTGGGGCATCAGGGAAGATGCACCAGACCTGAGCAGCTGCATCACAATTCTCTTTACTCCAGCAACAGCCTGGGGAAAGCTTCCCATCATAGGCTCACATGAGGGTCCCAAAGAGGAGAGAGAGAGCTGAGCCCTCTTCCCAGCTGGCCTGCAGACAACACAGGGATGAGTCCTGTAGTGGCTGCAGTGCCTCTGCCAGGATTCCACAAGAAGGCCTGGAATGTCATCTGTCCCTCACCAGTTCTCAGCCCTGGCCAACTTGATTTTGCCCTTTTCTGGCCACTCACTCTCTGCATAAACATCAGTGCTACCAGACAGACTTGTCTGCTTCCTCTTCTTCACTTGCCTCAGCTCTTTCTGTCCCACCTTCCATGAAAACCCTGAAACTTCAAATACCAAGGAGCAGTAAAATTTCAACCTGACCCAAACCTGCTACGAACTCCCCTGCACCCAGGCTCCCAACACTGCCTTCTGCTGGGATTCAGACACCTTGACACCAGCTCAGCCATACCCAGGGCCCGGACTTTGAGTGACCAGCAGCTGCCAGAGCCCCAGGAGGTGGGATAACACTTCCCCTCAGGATCCAAGCAGGAGAGCGGCCGGTCAGCAGGAGGCAGAAGGCAGGGACTGATGTGGAAAAGCAGCAGGAAACACTGTGCAAGGGTTTCAAGGGGAGCAGAGCATCAAACTACAAAGTTTCGGGGTTTACAATAGAAAACAATGCTCCCTGCCCTACCTGCAGGAGCTGGCTCTCCAGGAAGCAGCTAATTATATGAGCCACCTTAATCTTTTTATCCGGCTAAGACAATCAACATTTCAAAGCCACGCAGAGAACGTTTCAAAGATCGTTCCTGGTCAAAAATGCAAGTGTATCCACTTTCTTTCAGAGCAGATCAAAACCAAGTACCACACCGGGACCACTCCTAGATTTCCTCCTCCTCACAGTATCAGATTAACAGATTTGGTGTATGTAGTCAGATTAAATATTTGCAGTAGCACAAAGCTGCCTTTGAGGAGAAGAAGTAGGGAAAAAAAGCTTTTTTTGTCTTTTTTTTTTAATTTGCTTAGGGCAAAAATACTGGACTTTGGGGATGTGGGAAACAAAAGCATTGACATGATTCAGCAAGGCACAGTCCTAAAACCTGAATTCTGAATGCAGAAATAACGTGCAGTGTTCCTGTAACAGTAATGCTGAAAACAGGTAAAAAACCACTGATGCCCTTAGCAGATTTGGGACTATAATTTATCACAGATGTTCTCATCAAACTGTGCAAACACCCTGCGAGACAAAAGCTGCTCAATTTCTGATTTCCATTTTAGTGGGTTTTAATTACGTGTTGCTTAACGAAGGCTCCAAGACCTGGAATTGGGAGGTAAAACCTTGCAATAGTAATCCACTCCACTAAATTAGCACAGTAATACACCAAGCAGTAGGACTGCCAGACGGTGTGATAACATTACAAATTACTATTGTTAAACAACCAGCCAGGTGTCAGGATGCATGGAAATCTAGAGGAAGCAAGAAAATAAATATCTGGTTTGTTTTGTTTAATTTTGTCTCCTGTTGTTCTGGTGGCCTTGTTCCCAGAAAAAGCTTCAATCTAGGAAAATTCCTCCTGAACACTAATCTATTTCAGCAACTTTGTCAATTCTCTCTAACAATTAAAATGGAATGTATTCTTTTAATCAGCACAAATGTTTTGCATAAATGACTGTCCTTAGCTTGCCAATAGCAGTAATACCTTTACCTTGTTCTTTTTTAGTTTATTTTTGGAGCAAAATGAATGGGAAATTTTTGTTTCTATTTAAAAGTTGGACAGAGAAACAATTATGGTTACGGGCAGCAGTGAGTTTTGTACTCTGTCCCTTTTCCTTTCTCTGTTGCTCACTCTCTCTGAAAAGAAAAAAAAAATGTAGTATGATTCACATTTAAAAGGCTTCCAAGTGGTACACTTTTAACCAGGTGCTTTCATGTGCTTGATTCCAACTGCCATTTATGATCTAATACAACCAAACAGTATAGGATGTCTGGAATGGTTAATTATTTTTACTTCACCTTAAAGAAGGGGCTCAACAGAGAGGATAGGCACTTAAACGTTTCAGACAGAATAGTGTAAAACGAATTCCTTTATTTGTATGTGTCTTAAATAATGCAAAGGTCCTGAGAGGCTTTCTTTTAATTATTTTTGTTGATAAACAAGAAAATACATTCAAAAGTGTATGGAACAAGTCTTCTCTGAAGGCTGTATGCAGAGTTAAGACTCCTAGCTGAAAAATCAGATGAACCAAATGTTAGTGAAAGCCAGACTTTTTCCCCTTCAAATAGCTCCTGCTGGACTTCAGGGGAGCAGGGGGTGAAGGCACTCTAAGGACATTTTAATCACACCTAAGATTAGTCCTTTAATCCTTATTCCCCCACATCACCAAGAATTTTTTTGGTCAAAGTAGGACAGTAAGATAAGGCTGGAAATAGACTGATCCAAAACTAATGACGAAAAGCAGGTTAAAAATGAAATATCATAGCATTAACTGACACCATCTTAATGTGTAACCCCCGGATTATTTGTTTTCTTCCACACACATTCATTTCCTCAATTTCTAGTAAATCTCATTTCACATAAACAGTTCCGCAAAGCAAAGTCAATAGCTGTTACTGTGTTCCTCATTAATCCACTGAAATGAAATAGATCTCATGGCTTAGTATTTGGCTGTTTAAAGCTAAATCCATTGAAAGAATTCCTGGCTCCAGTTACACCAATAACTTTTGTTTCTTAACCTACATCCTTTTCTGTTTGCTGAAATTTACCTGCTCTAAAATGAAATAAACCCATGCATATTGCACACTTACTTCCCCCAGTACAAGGGCAACATGAGCCACTTTGTTTTGACCCAGAGTGACCACTAAAAAGACAACTGACAGTTTGCATGTACTTAAATCAATCTGAACAATGTGGAAATTTCTATTTTCATTGTTCATGCTTCATCCTCTTCCTGACAAGTACCACAGAGCTGTTTTACTTCAAAACAAACAAACAAACAAAAAAATCACTTTTTGCCCAGCTCCGGCACAGGATGGGAAGCATGTAAGTTTCCCTCACAAGTGGCAGGCAAGCAGACACACACATTCACACCCTGGACATTTTCCTCTCAAATAAATTATACACGTGATACACACGCACTCACCACGCACATCACGGGGCTTCTGCAGGCAGCACAGATTGGCATGATGGAGAACAGCCCAGCACAAAAGCTGCTGAGGCCCACGAGTGACCACCCTGCTGCAGAAGCTTGGGGTTCACCCCCATCAACTGATGAAAGTGCAAGGAGAATACCCCCCACATCCTGGGATAAGACACGAGGCCCAGAAGCCTCCTTACCTGGGAGAAGTTGAGCCCATTCAGAGGGTGACACTGCTCCTCCACCCGCTCCACCGCACCGGTCTTCTTCTTCATCCTCTCTGCCTCCTGGGCGAGGTAGAGATCGAGCACAGGCACTCCTCTGGAGCGGATGTCCGTCTCTGTCAAGGAGTTCACCATGAGCATCACCCAGACGGGCCTCTTGCGCTCCCAGTTCCCGGCGATGGCGTTGAAGAGGTAGTCGGCATAGAGCCCTTTGCCCCGCTGGTCTGGGGTCATCCAGTGGGGCAGCATCAGCTTGATGTAGTCCAGGTGGCGCTTGAGGCGGCGGTACAGCTCCCGGGGCAGCACGTCCTGCAGGTTCTCCCCGTGGGGCAGCATCTGGCAGCTGGCCAGCCCCGAGATGGTGTAGGGGTCCGTGAGGTCCAGCTCGAAGTAGACGCTGGAGCTGGCGTGGAAGGCGGCCTTGGAGTTGTCAGGGATGAAGTCCCAAACTCGCGTGTAGGGCACGTGGATGGTGCCGAAGAGATAAGCGGGGGGGTCACGGCGAATGGTCCAGAGGAAGGAGTTGAGCTCTCCTTGCTGCGGGGAAGACAAGAGGGGCTGGTCAGTGATGGAGGGGCACAAAGGAAGGAGACAGTGATGCCACCCTCAGGGCTGCCCGCAGGGCAGGATCCTGGAGCGGGCTTCCCGCTTCCCCTTCTCCTCGCACCAGCCCCACGCGGGCTCGCAGCGAGCAAAGCCCACGGGCACCATGAGGGCCGCGTGGGGCTGGGTCCCGCCGTGACCCCCCGCTCGCCGCGGGGGACACAGCCCCGAGCCCTCCGCGGGGCAGCGCCGCCACACCTGTGGGGGCCACGCGCGCCCGCGTGCGCGGGGCGGGGGGCGCGCCCCCGGCCCGGCCCGGCCCGGCTCACCGAGCGGGGCAGGTCGCACTGCCCCGTGTCCATCTGCTCCCGCCGGGCCGCGGCGTCGGGCAGGAACCCCCCGAAGACGAAGCAGATCAGCGTCAGGTTGAGTTGCATCCCGCTTCCTCTCGGTCTCCTCTCTCTCCTTCCCAGATGAGCCTTTTTGGATTTCTAGGATCTTTTTTTTTTTTCCTCCCCCCTCCTCCTGCTCTTCCCCTTTTTTTTTTTTTTAAAAGTTTAAAACCAAGATTTTTTGGACTGTTTTTTTTCTTTAATTCGGCGGTCGAGAAGGGGGTCCCGCGGCGCCTTGCGGAAGGCGGACGGCGCTCGGCAGGGCGGCGGCGGCCCCCGCACCCCGGCCCCGCTCCGCGCTCCCCGCTCCGGAGGCCGGACCCGCGCGCCGGCGGAAAGTTCCGCGCAGCCGCCCCGGCTCGCCCGCGCCTC